>NW_009259242.1:2246676-2288164 GCF_000687185.1 Egretta garzetta | reverse complement strand
GGGCGGGGGCCGGGGGAGGCCTCGCCCCGTGCAGGCCGCCCGCAGAGAGGGGAGCCGGGGGGCGCACGGACGCCCCGCTGGGCTCCTGCCGGGGCTTTGCCGAAAGTTTGCCGTAAGTGCGCGCAGCCCACCGCGTCGGCGGTGTTTGCGAAGCCAACGCGCTGTGCGTTTTAGAGTCTGTACGCGCCGGGGTGAGGGGCTGCAGTGTACCAGCCTGGTCCGGCTCTGCCGCACGTTGTTGCACATAACGCCGCACCTGAACGTGTAGCATATATAATAATTATATATAAAACCAATAATTATTATAACATAAAAATACAGTTTATTTCACATAAAGTAATTTATGAAAGTAGGAGAAAGAAACTTTTGGAAGCTGAAACTATGTAGGTGGATAGAGGAACTAGTGAGACATGCCAAAAGATCTTTGCTCTGTTCCTTCATAACCCCATAAGTGGGGGGCCTTGTTTTCCTTCTGAAAAAAAACCCGACCCAAACCCATTGTATATATGTTGATATCCAAATACAGATGATTAGTTACCATATACAGTCTTACAGCATTTTGATCATTCTGTTTCCAGAGCAAAGATAGTGACATGCACTAAATATACCTGTGCTTGGTTGGTTTCCAAAAAAGACTACAGTTCTGAATTCAAAGGTGAAAGACAAAGTGCACAAGTCACTGCCCTACAAAACTTCTTAAGAAATAACCAGGTTGGTTATAAGGTATTGCATGGAGCAATAAAAGCACAGGGAACAGTGAAACTGTTGCAAAGCAGATGGAACACTGAGCAGATTATTTGTATGGAGGTAACAATTTTAAACAGTGTACTTTAGTGCTGTCTGCTATATGTGAACTGTGATGGAAAACTAAGTCTTCAAAAATTCAATTCTGAAAGGTGCTCTTTGTGAATTCTCAGGATCAGGACACAATGAAAAGGCCAGCTGGCATTTACTGTTTCCATTACACTGAAGTGTAGCAAAGTTTTAGGTTATACTCTTTGATTGATTGTTCGTTGTTAACTGAAAATGCTGGTGTAATACATGGGGCTATAGTTCAGGTTAAGTGAAGCTGAAGGCTTTGTTTTTCACCTGGGATATAATAGCTCCACTCTCCTTCTTTAAAAGTGAACACATTTAGTAGTGAAGCTGTGTAACATATCTAGTGTTGTTACTTCATTAAGAAAACGGAAAAAAATTAAATGCAGGCTGTCAACAAAAATTACTTTAAAATCTGTATTGTAGAATTCTAATGTCTTTGTCTTAGTCTGAACTGTAAGGTTGGCCTGAGATCTCTTCAGGGTCCTGACAGGTTTGGGGTTCAGATTTTGCAAGGAAAACACTGATTTGCAACTCATGAAGTTTTAAAAATGGTATTCAATGAGAATACTTTTTGAATCAACAGATTATTACTAAATTCTGTGTGATTTTACTTGCATAGTCACAAATACCTAGACTTGGGCCCTGGTAGAATTCAGCCCCTTTTTTCCTGTAGGTTTCCCTCTCATCATCTCCCTGCCCTGCCATCTTACCTCAAATCAGTATCTGATCTCAGGTCCTCTGTTTCTTTTCTCAGCTCTTACCCTAGTCTTTTTGCTCTGCCAGCTGTAGTCCCCACCGTGACTTCCAAGTTGAAATCTATTCTGTACTTCAGTCCCTTTTCAGAACTAGTTTTAATTTCTGTGAAGTTAGTTCCGGTGATCTCACCTGTGATTAACCAATTTAACTGGGAGGGCTTATTTGGAAGTACTAATGTCACTTAAGTAATAAATTCCCATGAAAAAGACTGGCATGCAATTCTTGGTATTGAGGTAATGTGAAAAACATGACATTGCCTAAAGATTTTGCAGATTGTGTTTATAGATTTCTTTTAAGAGTACTGGTGATGATCTCCTACTGTGTATTTTCTTTGTCTGATCAATGTACTCTTTGTTACTTTATATCCCAACTTTAATAGTGTTTTTATACCATTTATATTATATATTCAAACACAGGCTTCCTTTCCTTTCTTTTCTTTATGAGATGAAATGCTATTTCTTGTTATTTAAGATCTTGGGATTGCCTTTTCGATGTATGGGAACGCGTTATAAAAGGGTGACATCTCAGATGCAGCAATGAGAAATGCAATAGAGCTGTCAGCAAGTAAGCAGTCACCATAAATATTATATTTACAGCTCTCTGTAGTTTGGGGCAAAAAAAAAAAAAGGTGGTTTTGTGAGCCATGGACATTCCAAACTGTGCCTGTTTCTCTTTTTACATGGAGTCAGTGCAACTGAAAAATAACAACCTCTCTGGGATTAAACTGGCATTTAGAACATTGGTCTGTTCCTTCCTGCAGCCGGTGGGACTGGTTTCAGTGCCCTGTTATACATGGTACGTGCAGGCAGCGCGTGCTGTTCTTGACATGGGAAAACCCCAGCCTTAGCCAGATGTCTTTTCTTCTAGTGGGTTCTTTATCTCAGCATGAGATGTTTGGACAATTAACTGATAGGCATGAAAACCTATGTCAAACAGCAGAAGGTTTTAAAGAGGACTTCTTCAATCACTTTGTTAGTTAACATTTATGTGTTTTATTTGAGTTGCAGATCTTGGTTGCTCCAAAAAAAGTATATTAGGGTTTAGGGGTTTTTTGGGGGGGAGGCAGGGAATGCAAACTTGGCTTGCTCACCTAAAATTATCATGGACAGCTCTGTCCTGGAGTGTAACTTCATGTGTTTATAACTCTGCCCTTCTACTCATTTTGGTTGCTGGTGTTCTTGTGTATATTGTAATAAGTTTTGGTTTTACAGAGAGACCCAAGTCTGAAAACTTAGCTGGCAGTTAATGGTGTAGAGCACCACTCAAAGTTCAGTCGAGTCCAGGGACAGTTGGAGTGGACCTCCCATAGTTTTCAGGTTTTCCTACTGTAGTACCAATGAGCACATGAATGAAAAGTCACTGGAACTGGGTTATAGTGTTGATGAGAGATAACTGACAAGGACATGTTGGAATTTGGTTTAATGTGAAAAGATCTGTAGATTGGATTTCACTTTCTAAAGATGGTACAAACTCTGATGTATTGATTTCATTATTAGTTATACTGAAAAACTCCCTCTAATAATTTACTGAATTTTACACAGAGTTTCTTCATGGCATGGTTTTATTATGCATAGTGAGTTTTAGCCTGGCAATGTAATTAGAGGATAGCTGTCAAAACCAGGGTAATGAATCATATGCTGTCTGTGATGGATATGCCAATTGCTTGGAGTGTATGCTAATGTTTAAAAATACTTTGTTTTGCATCCTTATTGGTTTACCAGTTGTGGTTCCAGTAGCATAAATTATGGAACAGGCCTTTTCTTATTGGGAGGAAAGTGTCTGGTGCTGTTAACACTGAAGTTGTTTTTAAATAGTTTTTTAGTAAAATGCAAATGTACAGCCTGATGTATGTTAAGCTAATTATGGAGTGAGGAATGTAGGATTTTTTTCCTTGAGTGATCTTGTCAAATTTTTGTTTGGTAAGCCAGGCATTAACAAAGAAATTATGAGGATGTAAAGTATAGTTAACAAACCATCCATCCTTTATCATCCATCAGACCTTACAAATTAAGTTTGGTGCATATGTATTTCTACTTAAGACTGAGAAAGAGAAAATTATTACCTTGTAACACGTGGCACTATACTTTGTTTACTAGTGAGCACTCTATTATTTATATGAAATCAGTAACACTTCTCAGTTGGCAACACACCGTCACACATCCAGTGTCACTATGAAGTGTGTTCCTGTTCTTTATTCATACTTGAAGAACCTCTTGGGGTATCACCCTCATAGCAAAACATATTTCTAGGTTACGGAACGATAACCTCAAGGAACCAAGTGGCCTGGTTTTCTTTCTATCTGCTGTATCCACTGACTTCAGTGGGATTTGTGTGTGCTTGGTGACCTGCATTTCAAAAGTACTGTTTTTAAGCAGGTAAATTAACGGAAGAAATTATTCCTGTGGGGGATCTGTTTTCTTCTAATACAATAAAACAAAATAGGGCATAGCTCTGCTAACCCTTAAAAAAATTTGAAATGTTGTGGTAAATGAAGATAATATTGTCTTTGACACTGAACTGTACTGGAGACATATACAAACACACCAGAACTTGTTCTGCAGCTTTCGCTGACCTTCGTTTGACTCCATGGGTCCTTCAGAATTGTTTTGAGTCATTTTGTTACTTTGATTTTGAAAACATTTTATCTAGAGAAGTGGTAGAGCTGGATGGAAAGATGCTTATGCTAGGATTAACTAGTATTTATAAAGTGCATTTCTATTTCTATTTAGAAAATGCTATTTCTATTAGATAGTATATTCTATTCTAGCTTAAAAATGCTATTTTCTATTTAGTCCCAAATTTTAGGCTGTTACGGATTATTAGCAGTCAGCACTCTAGGGCATTTGTCAAAATGTAACTCAGTGAGAGCTTGAAAGTTATTAAAAATTGTGTTTTGAATTAATTATTAAAAATTCTAAAGCAGTCCTCAGAAAACTTCAAAATATTGTAAACCTTCACTTAACATTGCTGTTGGGATGGAGGATTTTTGAGTACAGACTGTCAAAGCAGGGGAAGCTCTCACCGAATTCCAAAGAAGGTAGTTGTTAAAATAGATATTATTGCAGTTTCAGATAAAACAGAAGACCGAAACCAGGTTTTCTTTCTGTCTCATTTTTTCTGTTCACTAAATTTAGCTGGTTTTGCTTAGCTGTTTCATGTCCTGACATATTTTTCGTGTATTCAATTGTTGAATAATTCAGATCTTCTCAGAAATAAAATTGCAGTGTGAAATAAAAATCTATTTCAAGAATTTGCATTGCATCACAACAGTTGAGACCCCACCCCTGCAGAGAGGACAATATCTGTGTGAAAAAAGTCTTATCTCAGGATCGAGATTGTTATGTTTTTTTGTGGTGGAGAATGCTCTTACATACTTCACACAAAAATTAAATGCATACAGGTTTTTAGGATTTTCATAGCTTTTAATAACAGTGTTAATTCCAGGCTTTAATTAATCCATTAATCACTTAATTATAAAGCTTTGTGTTCAAAATAAAGTCTATTGAGTATTTACAACCTTGGTACTGCAGTCTCTAGCCACTGATAAAAAGTCACTAATAAAATCAAGAGGAAGTGTTTTTTATTTCTGAGTCTGGGTGAAACACAGGTAATTATTTAAACAATCTGTTCATTTTTATGTCTATTGTTTCATGCAATTTGAAGGCAATAAAACCTTATTTCCATACTATTATACTAACTCCCTAGCCTTTTCTTCAAGTGACTACTGCAGATATTGGCCAAAATAAATCAGCAATACCACATTGCAAAGTCTACAGACTTACCTGTTTTTTTTTTAAATTACGTCATAAGCTTCAGCAGTGACAGTGAGTGTCAACTGCATGATATCATATGCTTTGAAAAGTATGAATGAATGGAAGATTTTTAATATATGGTATTTTATGTATTTTATCTGTGTGCAAATACATTAGAAGTAAAGGAAGAGCTAATGAAATTTGCCCTATATTCAGTCTTTCACTCAAAGAAGATGGTATCTTTGACACACAGAGTTGCAATGACCACATCAATGTGACTTTGATGGCTAAATATAAGAAAGCCCTTGAAAAGCAGTAAAACTTAAACATGGACTTATGGAGGAGGTGAAGGAAAGCATTAGAAAAAAGTAGTATCAAGACAAAGCCAGTTAGAATGGAGAATATGAGCTTAGCAGGAGCAGCGATGCTGCCTAACTGTATTTTGAAGAAAAAAGATGCATGCATATGGCAGAATCCTTTTGTCAGTGAAACCTGTGTGCCTCCATGCTGATTTCACTCCCAGTGAAACTGCTTGGGCAGTGAGCAGAAATGGCCCCAGAGCCCTCTGGAGAGAAGGTGGTTTCTCTGGCTCGATAGACCTAACAGCCTCTTTCAGAGCACCGTTCCCTTGATGCTTGTGAATGCCGTAACCACATGCCATCCCAGGAAGAGTTCATGTCTCCCTGTTAGCCACAGCATGGTGGTAGGCACCAAAAGAATGGTAGGTGCGAGTGGCACTTTTTCACCTTTTTCCCAAGGATACTACACTGAAAAGCTTAAAAAAAGCTATTGTAATTTTATGATCTTAGTCGTATCTCAGAACTTTCTACGTCATTCTGCCTGTGGGCAACATTCAGGTGTTCATCTGGTTTTTAACAGAAACTTGCACAAATAGCTTCTTCAGCTGTGGTTTTCTTTCTTCATCATTGGGCTGTAAGTGATCTGGAGAGTAGATCTCTGAAAAAGTTTTCTTACTCCTGTGACTGCAGAATGTGCAGAGGGACTGTTTGCACATTAGCACTTTCTGTTCGATCACTAGCAAGTACTAGCAACCTTCTAAAATGTCAGTAATCCGAAATACAATATTGGTTACTGATGTATTGATGAGAGTTTCAGAGCTCATATTTAAGTCCATATTTTTTGTAGCCTTGATGCCACAACAAATAAATATTAAAATATTAAAAAAGAAAATGTTAAATCTATGCATCTGTAACAAGTAGTGTTCCATAAACTATATGTTACTGATATTTGATACCTGACCATATTCATGGTGGTACAGGCACGTTTTTTGTGAGGATGATACACGCTTTATTCAGTTCTCAATAAGAACACAGGAAGAGAACATGCTTTGTGGAGAATATACTGATTCTGTAAGATAGAAGATAAAAGAGAAGAAAAACTTGTGCAGAGAGTAAAAAGTAGCTTAGAAAACAATCTTAGTCTGTATACATGGAAGATGTGTGGTGTATTTGCTATATGTTGCATTATATTTGCAACTAAACTTCAACACTAATCACTACATTCTGGGTGTCAAATTCCCACTTGGAACTTAAAAGGAACTTCAATAATTTTCACTTCCCGCCTTTAACAGCTCTATGTTCTTGCTCAACTTACGTGTTTCACTCTAGATGCAGTTTCACTGTATTTGTTAATTAAAATGATCAGTTTGGATAATGGATGTTTTTGGTGTATCTTTTTTGATAGAAGAGCAAACAGAGTCATTCCAGTCTTTTAAATTAAATGGTTTTGTTCATGGAGCAGGTTTAGGGTAGATAGGTCTTCATGAAGAAACAGGTATTTCTTGTGTTCCCTGTGGTGTATAATGTACAGGATTTATACCGTATACATTGTTGTATTGAAATACTGCCTAAAAATGTTTTCTGGCTTATCTATGAACCAAATGGAAGAAGAATTAAATTCTCTGGAATAGGGGTTTTTTTGTGAGTACAGCTGCAGTGAAAATACGCATTTTTTTATATAAGAAAGCTGAAATGTGCTTGTCAGAAGTCTGAGTAAAGAACAGTTTATATGAAGTTCAAATCTGACATTTGTTCTGATTTCTTCTCTGAACTCGCACAGATACGTAGTATGCACTTTAAATAGCTACCTGCTGTCTGATGTTGGGCAACATCTGGCAGTTGAGAATGGTGGTTAATTAAATGCAGTTAACCTGACGGGCACAGTTTGTTTGTGCAATTAGTTGAAATTTAGAGCTGGAATCGTCATTCAGTGTCTTTGGTTTGTGGGTTGGTTATTTTTTGTTTTGTTTCTGTTTTATAATCCCAGAGCCCTCCAGACAGCTTTATGCAACTGAGGCTTTCAATTTATTTCATTTATTACAAGCTTCTCAAGTAATAGATAAAGAAATTAAATAATTATCAGATCTTATCTAAAACTAAAGCCTGGAAAGATATTTTGTGTGTGTGTGTGCATTAAGTATGTATTAACTTAAAAGTAAACTGGCTTTTCAACATTTTTTTTGTATAGGAGGAAGAAATTCCTTACCCATCATGAATCACTGTTAACCAGAATTGTTTGGGGTGGTTTGGTTTGGTTTTTTTTTTTTTTCTTTTTTTGTAAAATGTGTTGAGATCTTCAAGTGAAAATTAATATATGCATGCAAAATGTTACTGCACAAAAGTTAATTTGGAATAAATTTTGACTACCATCTATTGCTTCTTATTTTCGCCACAACACTGTTCCCAGTAAATTTTGAATTTTTGCCCTTTCTTAATAGCTTGAAACCAGAATGATTAGTAATAACTGCATGAGCATCTCTGGGCAAGTATGTGGCTATACATATACGTGTGTTTTTAAGGATGACTGCTGTCAGTTACATCTCAAGATCTAACCCCTATGCAAAATGAGCATCAGAAGTTAGCTGGAATTTTGTGTGATGTCACACGTTAGGGTGTTCCCCCACCATTACCTGCATGGGGGAGAAGTGAATTTGGTTCCATGGGAAGGAAAAACAAATAGACAATTCCCTTTTCTGTTAATCCCAATTGCGTGTTGAATATTAAAGCAAACCAGAAAGCTAGGATGATTGTGGTGAAATTTAATGTCCTTAATTTGTGAATGACAGACTCTGAGAGCCAGAGAAGGATGTCAGAATTGAGCTCCAATGAAGCAGTAATGCCATAAAAGGAATTCAGAAAGACTGAAAATAAAATCATAAATGGTATATATTACTGGAGTCACCCCAAGAAGAAGTAACTATGGAGAAAATGTTCTAAGATGTGGAGGATTTCCTAATGTTCCTACTGCTGGTATCCTATTGAATTGAGATGTTTTTTCATGCTTAAATAGCTTATAGATGGTGAGATTGGTTCAATCTGCAAGTCTTCTAACTTTTCTGAGCTCAAAAGCAGTTTGGCCTGCAGAGGGAAAGACACCTGTTAAAATACAGCTTTTTTCCAGCCTCCTGGTATTCCTTGAACCGGTGTCTTTGGGGCCACATCACAGCCCACTCACAAAATATTCATATTGTAACTCTGCGTGTGCACCACTGTCATTCATTGCCTCACACCAATGATAAAAGTGATGGAATTTGTCAGTCTGATGCAAGACAACATCTTAGAATTGAGGAGCACTGACGTTGACTGCTCAGTTAGTGCCCCACTTCCTCGTTAGTGTCCCAGGTTAGGAAGATTAGTTACTATAATCTTAGATTATTACAGTGTTGTACAGGAAGCAGTTCTCTGAGGAAAAAAAAGCTGTATCTTTTGCATAAAAGCAGCTATAAAGATATCTAGAATGCAACCCCAAGCTCCCCTCAACTTGTTTTAGTTCAAGGATAGTTTTATGCAGGCAGCTAGGCAATGATAGATTTACACAGTAAATCATCTTGGGGAGGCAGATTGAGTCTCACAATTAGATGGCTTTCAGCCCCAAATGGATGTGATAAGGGAGTGTGGGTTGTGTCTTCCCCTTCTGGTTGCAGAATTAGTGGATCTGGCTTGTTAAATGCTTATTTAAGGAAGATGGGAAGACTGGACTAGATGATTATAAATCAACTACGCCATCCTAAGTTGTTTTGGGAGTTCATGCACCTAAAGGGCAAAATTTAGTTACTTTGATACAGTGGCTAGAATAGTTTGCTTTAACAAAAGTAATAATATAAAAGAATGAGAAGTCCTAACTCTACAGTATAGCTTCTCTTTGCTCTTACATTACAAATCAGGTCATTAGGCTAGAAAGATACTTTAAGTTCAGTTCTGATTAGTAACATCTCGAGCTGCGTAGTTTATAGGCCACCGCAAGAGGAACTGTTACTCAGTGTCCTTGTTTGAACAAACATTGCAAAGTTTGATTCTAGATGCAGCTGTAAATATTTTATTTAAGTGCAGATGTCTGTGCAGCCTGCATCATTTATCTACGTCAGATAATGAAAAATACATTTATGTGTTAAGATACATCTCCCTTTTTTTTTTTTTTCTGGAATTCCAGCAGTTATTTCTGATCTGTGGTTTGTGTGTTGTTGATTTGTACTTCCATTTTTTTCTGCACTGTGTGTTTTACAGTTGTTTGCTCCAGCTGTTTTCATTATGACTGGAAAGAAGCATGTGTATTTGTAGGTGCGACCTGAAAGTTGATTAGTTATTACTTTGTTATATTATCCTTTTAGCTTTATGCTTTAACAGAAAGTCTAATGCTTTAGTTGAGTCACACTAAAAACTTAGTTTTCCAATAAAGTTACTCTTATATCCATGCATTTTAATTTGACAATTGTGTCTTTTGCTTTGCAGTAATTCTAACATGATTGGTAATTGTTTTTTACAATTTAAGTCATTGAAGACTTTATTAATTACGTAAAATGCATACACTTTCATTTCATTAATGTGGTAGGTTAAGAATTATATTTAACCGTGAAACTTCCTAAATGTGGCAGGTGGCACGCAGATGAGCAATGCAGATACAGTCTACAAATGACAAGTTCCTTGAGCGGTAACTTGAGA
Organism: Egretta garzetta; assembly: GCF_000687185.1. Lineage (NCBI taxonomy): Eukaryota > Metazoa > Chordata > Aves > Pelecaniformes > Ardeidae > Egretta > Egretta garzetta. The sequence goes on along the minus strand of NW_009259242.1, from coordinate 2,277,879 downwards.
CTCAGTAAGTGGAAACTGGTCAGTTGTAGGTTATATGGGATGATCTTTATTTAGGCAGGAAGAGAAGAGGAGACATTGAATTATCATGTTTTTTTCTGCTTTGTGCGATGAAACACTTTGGACTGAGCCTTACTGTTCCTGTGACAGCTACATAGTTCTGAGTCCCTGATGTTTGTATGATGCCCTTTTAATAAAATTACATGCTCTGCAATAGCCAGGCTCAAAAGCTGCTTGTGCTATAGGAATAACAGCAGGCACCAAACTACTCTGTACCTATACACGTAGATATGGAGTGACATGTCCCCAGTGGCAGAACGATTAGAATGTCAGATTGAGAAATCCTGCAGCTGACTGCTTTCTAGAAGATGTCTGTGGGTGTGTTAATAATATGGACTTTCTTAAACAGTGTTGTTTACTGCAGAAATAAAGTGTTGGGAGACAAGAGGTACAAAAACACAATTGAGAGGCTTAACAGTATGGATCTCCTCTAGCCTTTAAGCTGCATCTATCCTAAGTATTTTGCCCTTGCTCAGAGACAGCCTACATGCTTGCAGCTCCAGCCAGTCTCAGCTGCGGTCAGCCCTGTAGAATATTGATCACCTTTCAGTTTTATTTATCCATGTTCTACCCAGCCAATATCTTTTCAACTCTAGGGGACTAAACCTTGGCAAAAGTATGTTCTATTTACTTGGTAGTAGCATGGCTTTGACATTAATGCTTAGGTTCTCTGGGATGCTTTGAAGTTCCTTACCCTAGCTATCTTATCACATAGTCTTTGTATCAGTTGTTTCCTAGATCAGCTCTATCTCTGGTTTCTCCTAACTCTAGCACAAGAAGAGTTTGATATAAAATTGAACATGGAGGTTGAGTTGTAGATAGATAATTCATTTAAAGCATCTTCCAGTTTATCTCTAGGGGACAAACTTAGCACAGTAAGCAGTTCCATAACAGTGACAGAAAAAAAAAATAAATTACTGAATTCAAAGGATCAAGAACGTTGTCCCATCTGTGCGATTAAAAAAGAGGAGGATGTTCTAGGCAATGTACTCTATGACTGTTATACATAAACTCTGTAGTAAATAATGACAGTGTATGGGCTTTTCTTTTCCAGAACACCAGCTCAGTAACTGTGCCAGAAACACTGTTGTTTGTTTCAACTCTTGATGGAAGTTTGCATGCTGTCAGCAAGAGGACCGGAGCAATCAAGTGGACTTTAAAAGAAGGTGAGTAGGAGGTGTCCTGATGCCCTCTATTCAGGAACAGTAGTAACAGTCAAATCGATTGATAATTCAGACTCTTGTAGGGCCTGGTAAATATTTTTCTTTCTTATTTTTGCTCTTGCTCCAGAATTAAGTTACAGTGTTTCTGGAGTCATGTTCATCTTCATATTTTCACTTGCAGATGTTTTCCAGGTTTATGGGGTTTTTTTGCCAGACTCTTTAAGCTGTAGTGGTATAATTGGTAGATATCATGTTTTATGGGAATGAGCACAATATCAGTAAGCATAGAACAGAATACATGTCAAATGAGAGTTTCAGCTGTGGAACTGGTGGCAAAGGGTTTGCATGACTCTGTCTCTGGAATACCCTGCATTCACTGGTGAAGTGGATATCGTGCAAACCTCAGGTCTTTTTTCGTATAATAGATGTTTAGGAACAGCACAGTTTTTTAAATAAAAGAACTGCACTTGTGTAAAGAAATTTAGTATTGCTCAGTGACTGGAAGTGATTTTATAATTTTAATTACTGAGCAGAGATAGCTCTTTCTGTCTTCATGAAAAATTCAGTATTTAATACAAATCTGTTTTAGTGGGACTGATGACGTATGGTAGAAGTGATAGTAGCACTTTTTCTTCATTCTGGGAAATAAATTAGAAAGCAGGTCAAATGGAAAGGAGTCACAGTGATTGCATCATTCTGTCCTCTATTTTTAAATCTGATGTCAGTTTAGTAGGTGAGCTGAAATGGTAGGAAATGGATTGTGCGTAACTGATGTCTGCAGTATAATTATTTGTGAAGCCATTCCTATTTGAATACAAATCTACCAGACAAAAAGTTAACTTAATAAATAAGCAAAGAATGCTTTTGTAGGTCTTTTTGGACTAAAAAGGGGTGCGCAAGTGTTTTCATGAAGTATCTTGGCTAATAGGTATAATTACATTTTATCCTCTGTCTTCTCTTTAAATTTAGATCTCTCCTTTCCCTGAACAGTCTTGAACAAAAAAAAAGTTATCAGCCTCTTCCTTTATTGTTGCAATAGGCTACTGCAGTGTTAAGAGAAGCTTACTGGTTTTTGCTTGTCATTGACAGCTGACGTGAGCATACGCTACATAGTCCTGTCCTAGAAGGGTATTGTAATGGGCATTTGTTTGCAGCCAGTCTTAGTAAATGACAAGAGGTTTGTTGAGGAAGAAATGGAGGCACTTCAGTAATGAAGAGGATCTTGATCAGAGTGTATTGCTCAAGAAACTTCCCTTGTTTAAAAAATTGTTGCAAAACTATTGTTGGTACAATAGAACTGCCAGACTGGATAATCTAGTTTTATAGGACATTTTGCCCCTCTGTTGCTAACTCTGTACTATTTTGCATCTTATGTACATGAGGTATGTTCAGTTGCTTTTTGCAAAACATTTATTGCCTATTAGTTTATTTCTGTGTAATAGAACAACACACGAGTCAATGGAAAAAAAAAAATCAGTGGTAGTTATCATTGTTACCAGATGCTTTGTGAGTTAACTTAGTTAAGTGTACATAGAACAAGGGCCTGTACATATAAATTGGTGAATTAATTTGTAATTTGAGGGGTTTTATTTATTTTTGCAAAACTGTATTTGTTAGTGATCACCCTGTGGGTGGGAAGCCCAGCAAAAAATGCTACAGTGTTGGAAATTAATAGCCCATTAAAATCTTTACCATCTTGCTGTGCTAAATCCCTGGAGAGATTTAATAGTGCAGAATTCAGTATTAATATCAGTGTATTAACAGTTGTTGGGTGTACTCTCTCTGTCAACAATATGCTTGTATTGTTTTAGAGAATTACCCAGTGGGAAGTCGTATGCATTGCAAGCAGTGTTCTTGCAGGTGCCATTTTACCCTGATTACCAGACAATGAACCATGTGTTGTATTTCATGTGCTTTGAGAAGTTGTGGAGGTCACCTGAAGTGCTGCAGTGGCATTCATCAGGAAGAGAACATTTTATTACTGCACTTAAGCAGCAAGTTATTTAACAAAGGGCAATTCATATACATTTTATTTTCATTGGGGAAAAAAACAAGGCAGTGTTCATTATCAGGCAGTGTTTAAACAAACATGAAAATCTTGCCATGTGTGGTTTGTTTTAATTTAGCACTGAAGCTTATCTTAGGTATGCAAAGTAAATGAGCCAGTGGTTATCACCACAATAGCATGCTTGGGTTTCCTGCCTTCATGTAGTGCTGGCAAGCAAGGCAGTCTGAATACTTGTGCTCCCCATAAAGCAGGCAAGAAAATGGGTCAGTTATGACTCTCCAGTAGTTAAGAAATAAAGCTGAGTTCCCTGCAGTTATGTGTAGCAAGGTTGTGGACCTGTTTGTTGAGGGTGCTTAATGCCTTCATTTCCTGTTAGCTTCAATGGGTCCTACCATCTGACAGCTCTCATGATTTTTGAGTGGCCAGGTAACTGATGCTGCTCACTCCCTGGGGCTTTGGAAAGCTGGAATATGGTTGGAAAGTGTACAGAAAGAACCCACATTCTTCCTCCCCCCCAAATTTCTGAGAGGCACCTTTGCTCCTGCTGTGGCCCCACAAAAACACATTGTATGGAAAGGTACTTTTTGAAAGGTAGAGGGGCGCAGCACTTTAGGCTCGCTTTTACATGCAGGTAAGAAAGTAGACAGTGATAGAGATGGTGATGAGAAACCTGTTGGCAAGACAGAATCTGGAGAATGCTTTTCTTCTTAATGTTAGACTTTATATTCACAATTCTGATTTTAGTGTAAGCTTTAAGAATGTGATTTTAAGACTGTCCTGTTCCCTCACTTCTTTGTAAAAATCATCCTGTGCGTCATTGTTAACTCAAGAGCTTAGGTTAACGAGCAAAATATTGAGCTTTGAGATGTTAAGAATGTAATGTTTCAAACTGTAGTCTTGGGCAGTTTTTCTCTGTTCTTCTGACAGTCACTTCTGCATATGCTTCTGTACTGTTCAAAGCAATCTCTCTCTTTTCATTCACTACCTCCTTAAAAGCTTTTCCCCTAATAACTAATACAAAGCAATTTGCCAGAAGAACATATAATATATACAGATTTGGATCTAGATTTAGAGCCAGCAGAAATTTTGTTATGATCTTCATTTCTCTGTAGCAATCAAAAAAACTTTGGCCCATAATCAGTTTAAAAGGTTTTGATTTCTGACACCTTACTCATAACCTATGGACTTCAGTGGGCTAGTCGTGATAAGACAAAGATATAAAGACTGTCTATTAATGGTATGCAATATGTAGATTTTAAAGGGCAAATCTAAGATCTGTAGGTCCTGCTCTAATAACAGCAGTTGTAAATTAATAAGGGTTGTTAAAACAAAACAGTGGTAGAACTCCTTTCAGCAAATTCCAGAGATAGTTTGTTAGTATCTCTAACCTCATTTACTGTAATTGCAACAGCAGGCGAAGATGACATGATTTTAAATTGGCCCGTTAGCCCAAATCTTCTGGTAGGGCCTCAGGTCAGGAAACCGTTTTTTTCCAGCTCATTCCAGTGGGGCAGTGACTTACTCATTTGCTGTTTCAGAATCTCCCACTTCTCCTTTTCAGTCATTGGTTCTACCTAAGGGCACATTACAGTGATGAAAATGTGCAACTCTATCTTATGCATTAAAAGAGACTTGTTTTTTAGTCAAAGGGAAAATATCGTGTGTGTGAAATACAGAGAAAAGTCAAAAACATTATATTTAGAGTTATGGTTATACTTTCAAAAATGATATATATGGCTTTTTTCCATATATGTATGCAAAATACGGGTTAGGATTATTTCAGAATAATCTGAAACTTGTCTTACGCTTCTGCCCGCTCACAAGCAAATGATACGGGCAGAAATATTTTCTAACCATGATGCAACCAAAACCTAATTGGGACATCTGCCTGCTGCCAGGTCAAAATGTTAATTTCAGGGAAGTGTAACTGAGCCAAATAATTCAGTAAATTACTGGACAGTCATTGTGTTAACAGGTTTCTAATAACTGCTGTACTTGTGAATAAACAGAGTTCTAGAATGAATCTTTATTATCTAGGATCAATGTCCTTTTAATTCTTTTTTTTTTCCCAACAAAGTTATTTTACAAATCTTTTTATTAACTTGTAAAAATGAAAGCTTTTCATTTCTTACACAATGATTTTTTTTAAGTCCCACAATGACAAGGAGAGGTATCATCAGTCTTTTGAATGGTATTTCTATACTCCTGGTGCCCTGGAACTCCCTCTGCTTGTGGGCACTAATATGCTTTGCTGAACTAATTTCATGAAGAGTATCAGTAGCAATAATTTTACTAATAGTGTGTGCATGTGCTAGTTTACACACATGTGTGTATTACCAGATCAGAAAGCTAAAGCTAGTGTGTATTGAATTGTAGGATTTTAGTGTAGGAATCATTAACATATTCTGCCTTAGTGGAGGCTGCAGGAAAAACAAATTGGAAACCTATGGATGTGTCTATAGGAAACTCAATCTTCCATCTAGCACTGGAGATATTTACAGGATGGTGTCCTTCTTCCTAACTCATCCTCCCCCATATTCCATAGTTGTTTTGATTTCTTTGTTTTCTTGGTTAGAAAGTGGAAAGCTTTTTGACAGGGTGTCATACCAAAAGCTTTATGTAGAACATCACAAGAAGTTGGCTTTTCCTCTGCTACAGGGAATGGAAGCTTAAGGGAGAGGCAGATGTATTTTTATCACAGTTTTATCACGTCCTCTGTAAAGTTTTTGTTCCAATACAGAATATTTGCTGCTTTGTTCAGTGGTTATTATCACTGTTGCTGGTATTGGAACAGATCGGGCCTGTTAGAATGACTTACCTAATTACAGGGAACTGCAGTTCAGGGAAAATTTGAAAGCAGGATTACGTGATTCCAGCCTCAGCATGTCAACACTTGAGTGCTGAGCTGTTGAAGAGAAGATAAAGCCTCAGTTCTCTTGACTTTTGCAAGAACTTTTTCCGTTTGACCCGTTGTGGAGCAAAAGCTGATTTCAGTTATAAGACGATTCATTCTTTTACTAGCCTGTATTGAAGCATATGAAAACTATTGTAAGACCTGACAACAATAAATTAAACCCAAGATTATCTTTTTATCTCAGAGCAAGTTCTTAGTTCAAAGCAAACTTTGAAATAAATTTGGAATATGTCCCAAGCCACATGAAAGTGAATGTGAGGAGTTCATTGTCTGTCTTCAAAGTATCTTTGCATAGCTACAACCTTAGTTCAAGATCATGAAAGTGTTGAGAAAATTTACATTGCCCCAGTAGCTATAAATGTAGAGAAATGGCTCTCCACAGCCTGTCTTTCAAGGAGGATGGTGCTAGTAGTGAAAGAAGAATTCTTTTCACATCAGAAAATAAACTCCCATCAGTTTGTGTTCACACATTGTGAATAGCCTCATGCATGGAAATTAATCAGATATTGATAAGAAATGCTTTCCAGCAGTTCATATACAACACTTAAATGTTGCAGGAAGCCATCAGAATAATCAGTGCCAGTAAGTACTAAAAAAATTTCCTGCTGCTTTGTAACAACTTCTTAATCCTTTCCATCTATCTCTTTTTTTTTTTTTTTTTTTTTTTTTTTATCATTGTTAGTAAATCAAATTTCAGTTACTGAGAAAACAAGTAAAAGCAGGATTTTTTTCACTTCTGATGAAGGACTGTTGTTCTTGATATTGAAGATATGATACTAAAGAAAAGTTTAAGGACTTTCTCAGGAACATGATGCTTCTGTACAGCACACACTGAACAGCTTGGAACTTGTCATAAGGCTTTCATTCATGTCTTCTGATATGCAAGAGTCCTTCAGAAAAATGCACTATGTAAGTTGAAGAGACATTTATGGGATCTCTGGCATTGTATTAAAGTGTAGGATACATTTGTTGATGAAATTGTTCTGAGTGACATTTTCTAACAGCTTTCAGAAATACAAGCTTGTGTGTAAAAGCTTAATGCAAGTAAATATTGCATATATATATTTGTGTGTTCTTTTGCTAGGATGGTACTACGTGGTCAACAAATTCATGCAAAACTTCTCAGACCTTTGAGATAGTTGGAGAAGAGTGGAGCACTTTTTTTTTTAAAGTAGATTGACCAGTCTTAGAAAATTAAATGAAAACAAGTTATTAGTCCAAAAATGCTATACTGTATTATTATTATTCACTGTATTTTGGGGCCAGAGAGGGACGAGACTCTCCTGCAAATGTCATAGATAAACCAGGCTCTGTTGGTAGAAAACATAATCTGCCTTTTGAAATTTTCTGTAATTGTTCAGGTGTTCCTGAGCATTATTTGGAAAAAACCTGAAATGCTAAGATGTCTGTCCTGTTCTACTGTAGAGTGTTTGTTGGGTTATGTCAGTAACTGCAATTAGAAATTTTGGAACTTTGTTTAGATAGTACTGGTTTTATACTGTAATTTCATATAACAACTTCATACCTCCATTTAATTCGGTGAATAAGCAGTGCTTTCATTAAAATAAAATTTTAAAGTTTCTGAAGATAATTTGTACAAGAAACTATTTTTTTAGGCTTTGCCTAGGCTGACTAGAAAGTGATTTTTAAAAAATCTGCATTGCTATACTTGCACAATGTATATGCAGTCACTTCTCACTTCAAAAACAAGTTGTGAAGCTTTGTTATCTCTTGTGATCTCTTGAGGAGATGTTTCTAGATAGGACAAAGTCGCTCAAGCACTGTTGGTGAAGACTGCTGTTGTCTAGCAGTAGTCATCACCACAGGCGACAGTTTATTTTTTACCAAGTGAGACACTCTCTGTGTAGTCAGTTCTTTAAGAGATTTGCAACATTTATTTGGCTTTTGCTGTTAGCAATGCTTGTAGCAGTTGCATTAAATCTTACTTCAGCTGAGGCAGGTGCCATTTTCTGCTGATTTTTGATGCTGGTTTTTTCACAAAATGGTGAGAGTTTCCCTTCCCATGAAGCATTTATGATTATAAAACCTCTAGCCTGTGGTCTTTAATGTCTCTTTCTTCTTTTAGTTCATTTCACCTAGACTTCCGGATAGGCTGACTACATAAACTTGGTGTCTGTTTGCCTTTAGTAGTTCAACCTAGCAGTTCAACTCCAGAGTTGAACCACTTTATTAATGGTCAGCTAATGCTTTTTTCTTGCTTGCTTTTCTTTAGTAATGGAGAGATGATGTTGTAAGTCATCATGTGTTGCATTAGATATCGTAAAGCTTGTGGAATACTTGAAGCAAACACTGAGAAATAATTGGCATATAATCAACTGTAAGTTTGGAGCAGGAGGGTCCCTCCCAACATATCCTGAAACCAGTTTCTTCACGCAAGGGATGGAAATGAATTGCTGATGTAGTTAATGGAATAAAGGTCTGACTAAGCAGCATGGTCTGTAGAGACAGATACATAATGATGAATCACTTAGCTCCTTTGTTTGAATGTTAATTATTCTTAGGGTCTTTTGACATGTACTTGGGCTCTCAATAAATTAAATGGAGTTTATGATATAATGTGGAGCTCTACACTTGCTTAGCATTCCCTGAACAGTGGTAATGATCATAATTCATCATTAAGAGAAAAATTGCTCAAGATAGGAACTCTTGCTATCCATCTTCTATGACTGCATGCCAGTGCCTAAGACTGTTAAAAGTACCAATTAAATTATCTCGGCGTTTTTGCTGCCCCATGTATGAGGCTCCGTGTATAAGATAACACGACTAGGTTGTGTCTCTGCCCTCCAGTAGGTTTCTTCCCAGATCCAGCACAGAGCTCTGCAGGGTCCCTGCGTTAGAGGGAATTTGTTGTCATGTGGAGGGAGACTGACTGACACTGTTCATACCGACGCAGGAGATGCCAATGGAGTGGTAACTGTATGATGAGGGAAATAGGTAAAGAATGAAACTTGACAAGTGTGCTCGCTGAGCAGTGAGTTTGCTAGGTGTAGTATGAGTCAGTGCTTGAGTAGAGCACTGCTCCCTCTCCAGTTAATTGAGTTGTTCCCAGAAGCTTTTGAGTCGTTTGTTCTGACAGAATTGAGGATGTATCTGGAACAATTTTGAAGCTAAAAGAGAAAAAAACCCCATATATGTAGTTATGTTTTGAACAAAGCTGTTCTGAGAGTGTTTACTATTGTAAAAAGAAATTTATTAAAATAAAAATAGCTTTACTGTTATTCCTTATATTGTGCTTTCTTTCTGTCGCTGATACTATAGGTGCATCTTTTGGTGACTGCTGTTTTCAGCTGCACTGGTGTTAGAGATCTGTTTGGGTAGGGGTTTCTTAACGCTTTTTTTAATCTGTTGTATAAAAACAAAGGGTTATGCTCCTAGGCCATTACCATCAAACCCAGCAGTTTGTCTGCTGCAATATACTGCAGAGTGGTAGAGACTTTGTAAGAGCCATGTAACGAACCCTGAATTTCTTGTCCTTGTTTTGCTTAGCTCTGCAAATATCACAGTACACTCAAGCTGTCCCGAATCTGTGCCAGTTTCCCAATCAAAGGCTCTCAAAACGTCATTGTTTTCATTCTTACTTCCTTCCCCTAGCATCATGATGTTTGCATGGAGACAGAACAGGTGAAAAAACAGTATTTGTTTGCTTGGTCATCTTTCATCTTCTTACTGAAGCTTACTCTAGTGTAATGGTTTGATTTCCCCTGCGGAAGTGATGATACCTTGCATCCTCTTGACTTCTGAGTTACTTTCTGCCAATATACCCATATATAAGCACACACGTTTGTCTTGGAATTTGCAGAGTATGTCTTACAAATCTGGGAACTTTTGTGGTTTTGGCATCAGGATTGAAAATACCGTGATTCGGGATTTTTTGAGGCCTCAGGTAGTAATTTTACATTAAATTACACCTTACATTAAAATAAAATTATTGTTCTTAATTTACTTTTTAATATGTAAGGATTTTGTTCTAGCATTTGTCGGGTTTTATTTTGTAACTAAACTGTGATTCTGATCACTCAGAATACCAACTACTGTGAGGTTGTTTCCAAACCTTTTGATTTTTATGTACTGTGGATACTTGATAAATTTTAGTGGGGAGATTATTTAAGTGAAAAAAATTAGGTTTAAGGTAATTTTGTACAGCCCTTGGCAGATGTCTGTTTTTCTTTTCAGTGACATGCTGATAACAGAGGTTTTATCTTGTAGTAGGAAGTGGAACTAAGTTTTTTCTGACTGCATCGGAGTCTTGCTCTTAAGTCATTGGCAGTCTTCCCATTCATTTCAGTATGTGTAGCACTAGGCTTTCAGTATGGATGTTGCATTTTAAATTGAATGTTTTGGCTAGAAAGTATATGCTTACCTGTCTGATACAGGAAGTACCTGAGACACAAAGTAGCAAAAGTTCATAAAATACAGATTAAAAAATGTCAAGATATGTACTTTTGTATCACTGTTCTCACAGTGTCTGCAAACTTCCATTAGCTGTAGCTTGTTTTTTAAGTAAAAAATGGTTGTTGAAGCCTGCACAGTGAAAGCAGTTCCTGCAAGTTATGGTCAGCTGCCTCCTTGGCAGCCACTGTTGAGTGATCAGACACGTTTGTTGGAAGCAAGAGTTTTTATTAACATGTATACAGGCAATTCTAACAGACTCTATATGCTCTGTCTAAGTGAGAAATAAGGAAAAAACTCAAAATACAGTACAGTACTGCTATCTTCTCTTGAGTCTCTTCCCGGGGTAGCTGGGGAGTAATGTGGATAAAATTGAACAAAGAACTTCAGAAGGTTTAAAACTTTTCAGGTGCTTTGTACTTCCCCATTTTACAAACCTAATTTCATGACCAAACAGGAGATTGTTGAGGCTGCTGAGATGGCCCCTTTCAAACTTGGTGCGTCAGACTCTCAAAAAGGATGAAGTTATTGCAGGCCTGACTTTAATCCTGTACTTAGTGAGTTCAAGGAATTGAATTGTCAGTATTATGACTTTTTCTATTTATGCAGATCCTGTGCTCCAGGTGCCAATACATGTGGAAGAGTAAGTCTGTTTCATTTATCTCATCTACTGCTTGTTCGATTTTCCATCTTGAAATTTGGTTTAATTTGAAACAAAATTATCTGTGTAGAAAAGCTGCATACCTTGCGTAAGTCAATTTAAGGTGGTTTGGAGAGCAGATACAGAAAGGATATAATTAGCTACATATAATTTTCTTATTTGTAGTGCTAAGAAGAAATGTCCTGTCTGCAGACTGTTCTTGTAAGCCCTTGCTCAGGTTTAGAGATCAAGGGTGCCAACTGTGCTAGAATCTTAACTGAGGAGCTTTGAAAATGACAGAAATAGCTAGGGAGTGATCTCTGGGGTTTCTACTTCTCATTATCTTCAAATAAAAGACTAAAAATAGCGAAGCATAGGAAACTCCAGCCACCACCACTACCAGAATCTTCAAATGAAACCCTCAAGCTGTTACTTCAGAGTAGCTCCTCCAGCATAGCAATCTCACATTTAACTAGAAAATTTGGGGCTTCAACTTTATGTCTCTGAAGTCAGTGGTAACATCCTTTTTTTTTGTGGTTTGTTTTTGATGTTGGGGTTTGTTTCGTGTTTTTGTAGTTTGGGTGGGGGGTTGCCTTTACCTCTCAAATTGACTTAGTTCTGGCAACTCTTTTATTCTTCCTTGCCTTCATTAGGCTTTCTGGTTTTGTTTATTTGCTTTGCTTGGTATTAATTCTGTGACATTTTAAAAGTATATAGATCTTGTCTAAAAGCTTTCACCCAAGTGATTGCCTGCCACATTTGGATCTTTGAATTTTCAAATGTATTAGTAATCTTATGTTGTATCAGTTCTGAAACTTCTTTATATTTTTTCATTTTCATAGTTAATAAATGAGATTCAAAAAATGGATAATACAAAGTGTTCTTTATAATTTATAATTGCTATTTAAATCCTAGGCCAGCATTTCTTCCAGACCCAAATGATGGCAGTTTGTATACGCTTGGTGGCAAGAATAGTGAAGGCTTGACTGTAAGTATATTTTTTAAAATCTCTCCTCTGACAATTGTTAGGTAATTGCCCTAATCAGATTCACACAAAGGATAAGTCCCCAAGGGAACTTTCCTCAAGATTCCAACCTTTTTTTTTTCCTTTCTTTTTTCAGTTTTGTTGGTTGCATGGGTGTTTTGCGGGGGGGGGGGGTTTCTTTGGGTTTTTTAAAGTGCAAAAAGCTCTGTGCTGCCCTAGAGAGAGGTTCTTTGGACCAACCTTTAATTGCAAAGGAAAAATGGCAGCTAAAAGAGGGTGGGGGAAGGAGAGGACAATGCAGTGGGGTATTCATGGCAGTTCGGTCCCAGGCCACAGTGCAGCCTGACAGTACTGGAAAGTTTTGCAGGCTTTTGTACTGTTTAATGAAAGTGCACCAGTTTCTTGGAAAAACTCGATTATACTAGCCAAAACACAATGTTTGCTGCCTGTGCCAATGTTAGGATACAAGTTTTTGGAATGACAGTGCCCTGTGTTTTGCTGCTAGCACCTTTGCAAAGTCAAAACATACTTTATTTTGTTACAGTGGAAAGTTGCCACCTTTCTTATGGTCGTCAGGAAATAATTTCTGCTTGAAAATATCAACACCACAAATGTTTTGTCCACTTGTACTATTTTTCTGTAACTTGCTAAAATAATGATGATGATGACAAATAAAATGTATGTGGTATTATCCAAATACTGAATAATCTCTGTACAATTTGATGGGAAAGGTGTACCCAGAATAATACAAATCAGAGATGTCACTTTCACCCAAATACTTAATTTTCTAAAACCATCTGCCAAAAGGCAGGATTAATATGTTTTCTGTGCTGACACCTCTAGAAGATGTCTTTATAAGATTTAGTAAGCAGACAAAAATGCTGAACCATTTCAAAATAGTCACCAATCCATGTAGCCCAGATACTAGCTAACGTTTGACTTTTATTTTTAAACTTTGTGGTGATACTCAGATAAAATGTTTGGCTTCCCACAAGTTTCTTTTCTCTGGCAACTGCTATGATTTCCCTTAAGAACTTTAATATTGTTAAATATTTTAGTATTTACTCACCACTCCCCCTGCTCTGCAGCACAGCCAGATCATAGCTTGCAAAATGATTCTTGGTTCTTTTCCTGGGTGAATCCAGGAAGCAGCAATCTATTTGAATCTATTCCTTTATTCTGTTAATCGCCTCTCTTTTTGAATGAAAGTAATTTAATTTCTGTTTAGAATCACTATTATGAAAGTTTTAAGCAAGAGTGGAGTAATTTTAGCATATTTAAGTAAACTTAACAAAGGCCTGATCTTTATTGTTGCCCATTAGTCTTGTGACCTCATCCCAGTAAAAGTCTCTTAAAACTTAGTAAGGGTTGTCCCCCATTCTGTAAGTACAGTACAGGCTTGGCAGTATCTCAAGAATTCTTCATTTGGAGATTCGTGCTTCACCCTCTCAACAGTTTCATTTCTATGAAGATATCTGGCCTTTATAAATGTTACTGTACAGCCCTGCAGAGAACTGTTTTATACTTGTTATAGGTGAGATGATTAAACTGCTGTATGTTGAAACCCAGACAGTTTATAAGTGATGATGGTAGACCTTAAAACTGCAGAGTGTTGGTCTCCTGACCTCTCAGCTGCAAATAGTTCTTCCATCCTATGTGGATTTCTCCTGTTGTAAACTCACTGAGACAGGCTTCTCTCTGTTCTGGGTTTGTAGAGCAAGGCCTTCACCTGAAATTTTGAGTTCTCAAGCATTGCAATAATACAAACAAACAATAAAAAACTGCCATTTGAGATTTCTGAAGCTTTCTGACCACCCTTTTTTGTGAACAAATGTGAAGGTTATCACACCAATGTGAATAAGCTTTTATTGTTGGATTTTTTTCCTAGAAACTTCCATTTACTATCCCAGAGCTGGTGCAGGCATCTCCCTGTCGCAGTTCAGATGGGATCCTGTACATGGGTGAGCTCAAATTTAATCTCTTTTAGATTGTAAAATGTTCAGTGACTACAAGATGTAGAGACTCCCAGACAGACTGCATGAAAATATGCTTTATTTTGGGTATTAATTATGTTTTTTCATGAACATTTCTGATGACAGAAAATGTGATTAATATAAAATTCAACTACTGTTTGAAGATTAAAAAACAACTACTTTTCTTGAAGGGGAAAATGGCTTTTCTAAGCAGTGAATAGCCTGTGTGGGGTTTTTTGTCTTCTTGAGATGCTATGTCTCAATAAAATGTGACTTCTACTTAAAATCTTCTTATGCTTATAAATGTCATTGACTGCCTGACCATTATAATTAATAAGAAATCCCACTGCAACACAATTAGACATCCTCCATTATCTGAGATACAGTCAGTTCATTTATACTACAAATAATACGTTTATGGCTCAGTGTCCTGACTCATACTAATTGCAGGTGGATTTGGGAGGAGAAAGGGATAAGGAAGGACAGTTACTACTTATCACAGGAGTAAAAAGTGTGAAGGATCAAGATGAACTTAGTAGTGGTTTTTTTAATCGCCGATACCTGTTTCTGGTTCTCCACTTTGCATCTCTGCAGTAAAGGAGTGAAAAATCTTTATTTGAAGCTTCCAAGCACGACACATATGTGTTAGTGTCAAAGAAATATTTAAGGTCATGGCTCACATAGTCTTGAGTGCGATGTTAGGATCACGGTTAATCAATTTGAAATGTGTAGACCCTCACAACTTTTTCCACCTACTGTCCTTCAACATTAGAGCTTCAGTCTCCTCTTCTGCTAGCTCACAGGATCTTCTAGACTCTGAACTCTGTTAGGTATTATCAGTGTGAAAAAATAGTTCAGCCAATAGTACTTACCATTCTAAATATTGTATTTAGTTTTTCTTGTCAATATTTGGGATTGGCCAGTAGTGCTAAATGATAGAACTGAGCTTGACTATGAGAAATCGTTTTATTAAAAATGCTTTATTCATGCTAAGTTCATGAGCCTACAAAGAAAAAAGAAGACTGAAAAGCTTGATGGAAGTGCACTTTTCCAACTGAATGTTAATGTGGCTTAAATTATGATTTCAGGTAAAAAGCAGGACATTTGGTACGTGATTGACCTCATGACTGGGGAGAAACAGCAAACCTTGAGTTCCTCATTTGCAGAAAGTCTTTGCCCATCAGCATCCCTCCTGTATCTTGGGAGAACAGGTCATATGCTTTTTTTTTTCTGTAGCTTAGAAGAAAATTTGTTGTTTTCATTGTTTTTAAAGTTTAGGATGATAACAAATGACCTTGTGATCAGTTCTGGTTTTCAAGTGTATTTCTTAGAAAAACTTCAGTCTAAACTAAAATCATGATTTTAGACTGTACACAGAAAAATTATTAATTCCTCATAGCAGCAGAAAGATACTGTTTTTTTAAACTTTGACAGTAGGCATGTCCATTATTATTCTTGTTGACTAAGTGGCTTTTATATTCTGTTTAATAGTGCATTCCAGTAGCAGATGTGAACCCAAGTTTGCTCTGTAACTTACAGCTTTTATAAAAACTGAAGAAAATGGAGATAGAGCATATCCACTGAAATTACAAGTGTAGTATTCTAAATAACTGTTAAAATTAGACCAATACCATATAGGTGTTGACCAGTAAAAAAGAAGTAGTGTTATAGACTTGGTTTTTAACCTCTATATTATGTGTTCTTTAAGTGTGATAGTTCAGTTACAGAACACAGTATGCTGAATTTTAGAATGCAGGGTTTGGAAACTTGTAAGTAAAACAAAGTACATTAGAGAAGCTGTGCAGTAAAACCAAAATGCTGGTAATGTGGGCAGTAACTGTCTGCAGGGCTTGTTCTGATGTTCCTGTATATCGGTATTTGAGTGGATTGGGTATTACCTTTAACAGCTATGAAATGTTTATTTATCAGGAGTGTTGGGAAAATTAAATGCAGAGAGCAGTAAGTGGTGTGTGTGGTGTTTTGAAGAATGTCTCAGATTTGAGATGATTGATTCTATTCTCTCATAGGTTTTTTTGCTTCACAGACTGTATATTTTTTAACAGAGTACACGATCACAATGTATGACACCAAGAAGAAGGAGCTGCGATGGAACGCCACCTATTTTGATTATGCAGCTACTCTGCCTGATGAAGACATAAAATACAGTAAGAATTCACTTGCTGTCTTTTGTTGTTTGGTTGGTTGGGTTTTTTTCCCCCCACATACTGACCGTGGGTTTTGCATACAGGCAAAAATATTCTGATTTTTTTCTATAACTAATAGGTCACGCTGTCTGTCTGATTTTTGTGCAGTTGATATGCATCTGCTAGTTTTTATCCTTTACATGCCATAGTATCGAGAGCCTGTTAGGTAGCTTCAGGTAAATTGAATCTAAGAAGGTACAGCTCTTGAAGATATGGCTCTTCAAAATTTAGTGAAAAATTGCAGGAGAGGAAGCAAACCTAAACTATGGTGAACACTCAGAAAAAGCCATTGCATTGCAACTGAACTTTTATCAGCCGAATTCTGACAATTGATTCGCTGATCAGCTATTCTTTTGCAATGTAAGGTGTAATGGACTTGAACAGTTAATACCTATTCTTAAAATTGTGTGTCTGCAGCAATCCACATAATCTCCTATATATTTGTATGTTGCAGAAATGTCCCACTTCGTGTCTAATGGAGATGGACTGGTGGTGACCGTAGACAGTGAGTCTGGGGATGTACTGTGGATTCAGAATTACGCTTCTCCTGTGGTAGCTTTTTACATCTGGCAACGTGAAGGATTACGGAAGGTTATGCACACTAACGTGGGGATAGAAACTCTGAGATACTTGACGTTCATGTCTGGGGAGGTTGGACACATTACCAAGTGGAAATATCCTTTCCCAAAGGAAACAGAGACCAAGAGCAAACTGACGTGAGTATCAATACTCCTGTTGTTCTCACTGTCTATTTGACAGAGCTTTGTCATTAAAACCTTATTTATATAAATTCAGTTCAGGATTGTCCTACAAGTTTCAAGATGGTGAAAAGAATACATAAAAGCAGCTCTAGTTCTCCAGACATTATTTTATATCATATTTTAACTTCTACTGTCCAAACGCAGAGCCCAAAACAAAAAAAATCTATCATAAACTTAGGAAATATATACTCATGACTTTTATCAGATGTTCTGCATTGAAAAGTGTCTTATAATGTGGAATGGAATTTTTTTTTATAACGTGAAGCCTTTCACATTATAAAAAAGGTGTATAGCATTTTGGCAAATACCAGTTATTGAATAATGCAGAAATAGGACATGAGTTACGTCAAATGAGTAATTGCGATATGAGTAATCAACTAATAATGCTTTCATAATTAAAAAGCGTGGTTTCATAGTACAGCAGTACTTAAAACAATTTTACAGATCCAGGCTTTTCAAGATAAATACTGACGATTTGAGAAACTCATGCATTAGCTCTGCAGGATTGTGTTGCCAGGGTTTTGGCTAAGATGGTAAAACATTCATTTGTCTACTTCTTTCTAGTTTGTATGCATCGCCATCAATGGTGCATGAAGGAGTAACTGTTGTGGTAAGTTGGGAGCTGCAAGAGTTGAATGACAGCTGCTGAAAAGTGCCTTTACAGAATTAGTACTGTCCTGGGTTTAAAAAAAAGTTGAAATGGAAACATACATAAAAACACAGGAGGGGGGGGGGAAAAAAAAAAGACAGCTGTGCCGTTCTAAAGCAGCAAAGGGATCTGATTAAAATAGAAACCAAAATACTGAAGGCTGTACATCTACAGAAATTAGGTTTTAAATTGCAGATTACTATCAAGAAATGCATAGCAAATTAAATATTTCATGAAACAATTAACAATAAGCCTTAGAACACATGACCATATTTCAGGAATCATTTCAGATGCTACAAAGAAGTAACTGTAGCTCATCAGGAATTGTGCCAGGCAAGCTTAGCATAAGTGGACGAGAGATTGCTGTGCGGTATTGTTGGTGCATTGTGGTTAATAATAAAATTGCTGCTTTATTCATCACAGTAACTCCCCATAGATAGGAAACTGCATCATAGTTTTGTTTTGCTCACGCTGTGGGTGTCCAGGTAGGAAATAAAGGTCCTGTTTAACTTTTCTAAAAAAAGAGAGAGTAATCTTATCTCCTAGGCAACATGTAATTTAGCAGGTCTAATGTCCAAGGTTGTTGAAACAGTTCCTGAGGGCATAATGGCAGTATTTACTTATGGTGACCTCAATTTTTTTATTTAGTTGCCTATTTAAATATTACAGGGACACAGTGCTTCCTTAAATTGTAACAATAATCTCTCTTTCTAGCCCCGTGGCAGTGCCATACCCTTACTAGAGGGTCCAAAAACAGAAGGAGTCACAATTGAAGACAATGGCGAGTGTGTTATCACCCCCAGTACGGATGTAAAGTTTTCAGGCAGACTGAAAGAAAAGAACAAACTCAACTATTGGAACGACTGGCTGTTAATAGGTATCCAAGGTCCCTCGCTTGGCCCTGGCCTGCTGCTGGTGCAGGACCACATTGCCATCTAGCAGACGATTCCAGTCCAAACCTCAGAGCTGTTTTTCAGCTGCTGTAAATCCGACACAATGACTGCCTAAACTCAGGCAATAATTACTGAATTCTAGTAATCGTTTCTGATTTGTCTACATTTGCATATGAGTTAATGTCTTTAGGTATACAACTGCATGCTGTTTTTCCCAAGGCTCCTGCTCTATTCAGTGCATAGGATGAAGGGTGCTTAGCTCAATATGTGGAAAGTTGTTTATTGGGGTTTTGCCCCCTTCTATAGCAAGGAGTATAGATAATGTATTATTTACTGTAAATATTGTATTTTGGCTCCTTTGGATTTTTTTTATTGTGCATAATGTTACTTTAATTCTCATCATATGGATCAGACGGTCATGTTTTCCCCATTTTACAAATGGAGGATTAAGGCACAGAGGCTGAAGATAATATAAATAAAGTCTCAGCCCGTCCTGTGTGTCCCATATCCCAAAGTTTTGGAATTGACTTGTCAGGGCATTTACAATTTTACTTCAAAAATGAGGAACTGTTTGAAGTTCAGTTTTAAGTGATGCAAGCTTATAATGAAGTGGTATATGCCATTGGATCTCTGTGGCAGGGACGGGGTGTAACTTCCAGCTTCTTTAACTGCTGCCTCTTTCTTCCTGTGATCCCTGTCTTTGTTAATACCGTCCTGCTCTTGCAGTATGTCAAGCGGCTCCCTTTAAACAGTTCGTATTTCACTGCAGTCCTCCACGCTGAATGACCCGTGCCCTCAATCTTTTCCCTCACTTTACTTTCCTGCTCTATACAGGAGCAGGAGTCTTCCTCTGTCTACTCCAGTTGCAAAAGCTGGGATCACTGTAGCGTCTTCCTCTTCTTGCTTACTTGGATAGCACAAGCCAAAGGAGAGTGAAGAGCAATTGTAGCTGAGTGCTGGATCGTTCTTGCTTTGTTCTTGTGCAGCATGATCCATTCCCTTCAGAACCATTTCATATCTAGAACATGATCTTCACCTGAAGGCCACATCATAAAGCAAAACTACCTTGAGAGTGAGCCAGCTAGGAGGCATAATGCGTTTTCATCTAATGGTCAGGAACCAAATCCACAGGCAGTGCTTGAGCACAGAGTTCTTCAGGGTTGTGATCACTATCCCTGTGACTGCTTGGGAAGAAGAGAGGGAAAAATGTTTTAATTTGAGCTTTTGTTCTGTGATGTTCTCAAGGTTTTTGTAAATCAACTTCATATATGCTCTTCAGCAAAGATGCTGAAATCAAGGATATCTTTCCTAAAAAGGGACAACTTTTTATTTCAACAAATGTGTTTTATTTAAAGGGCACCATGAAACACCATTATCTGCCCCTACAAAGATCCTGGAGAAATTCCCAAGCAACTTACCTAAGAGGCCTGAAAACGTGATTCCAGCTGACTCTGATAAAGCCACTATTGAAGAGGTTTGTGACAAGAATAATCATCTTACTGGATGATTGAAGAATGTAAAGGAGTAGAAGTTGGGGAAGGACTCGGAAGAAAAGCTACATGGAATTATTTCAGATTTTTTGTGTCAGATTTTCATGTACTTAGCACATAGAATCACTGGTTTGATGATGCGTCACTCCTTATTTCAGAATTAGGGCTTTCAGCTGCTTTTTTCTTCCACATGCAAAACTTTCTTTGACTTTGGTAGGATTAGAAATTATTAAAAATTGTTTAGCAGAAAGGCTAGCGTATAAATGTTCCACTACCCATGAGGATATTGAGCTAACAGAGCTTTCTTTGCCTCTTAGGTTATTGACATCGTTGAAGGTTCCTCAACAGAAGTGCCTCCTTCTGTTCCAAAGGATATTGAGGAGAAGCCTGCTCGGCCTATCCCTCGGCCAGAGGCTCCTGTGGACTCCATGCTGAAAGACATGGCCACCATCATTCTCAGCACCTTCCTGCTTGTGGGCTGGGTGGCTTTTATCATCACTTATCCAATGGTAATGCTGACTTAGCTTGATGTGCTTTTGAATTTTGGGAGAGTCAGTAACATTTTACAGCCCAAGAAATGATACAGGAGTTAGAAAGTAACGCACTACAAGGTTTTTTTCCCCTACTCACAGACGTACAGAGGGTAGCAAAGGCTACAAATTTGACATAACAGTGATTTGTCTGGGCATATGTGCCAGCTCTGGAGATTTTTTTTTTTTCATCCTACCAATTCTGGTTTTTATATGTGGTACTCTTCCCACAGACATGATCTTAACACCATTGGCTTCACTCCTCTCTTCCTCACCTGAACCACTGTCAGGTTTTCCAGCTTTTGGATCAAAGCCTTTATCCTTCTGTGGTTTAAAGACACCTAGTCAACCTAGTAACAGTTAGCTTTTGCCATATTAACCAACCAGTGTGATTTCTCAGCTTTGCAATGGAAGTTCAGAATGAATTTGAAAGCGTGTGAGTGAAAGTTCCCCAGCCAACTTGGCTGATAGTGTCATAACAAGAGAGTTTTCCTCCCGCCTTTTGGATGTGGCTACCCCAATAGCTATAGAGTTCCCTTTTGTGACGTGCCTGTAAGAAACTTCACTCCACTTACGGAACTGAGGTCCTTTTTCACAGAGTGTACATCAGCAGCAACAGAGGCAGCATCAGCTGGAAGAGAAGATACAGCTCTTGCAGCAACAGAAGCTGCCCTTTCGTGCTCCCGGTGACCTAGCCCCAGAAGCAGATTTCTTGGACACCTCCTATGGACGGACAGAGAGCTCAGCCACCAGCACACCAAATATGTCCCCCAGAGCATCAAACCATTCTGCGTATTCCAACGTCTCCACATCTGATGTTGGGAGCTGCCTCTCCACGGAGCAAGAAGAGGGAGGTAAAGTTGATCCAGTGCCTTTTATTGTGAGTCTCTGTATTTCCCCAGTCTGTGTGGTGATACAGCACAACAATTAAAATACTTATTGATGATACTTTGTAGACCAGAAAGCTGAAAAGGACCATCATTCTCATTTAGTCTGACTGTTTGCAAAACACTGTGCAGGTGTGCCATGCCCTGACTTTGAGCAGGATTATTTGCTTTAGAAAAACATCCAGTTCGTAACTGCCATCTGAGGGATTATGTTGTCCGTGGCAGTATATTCTTATAACCTGTAGCCATTCTGGGGAAAGGTTTGTTTAAATAAAAATACTTATTATTGTTGCTATTATTATTATTAACTGGGGTCAAGAAATAAGGGTTATGCAGCGCGGCCTGCCTTCCTGTGCACTCTTTTGTCCCTTCGAAGGCTATTCAGGGGAACTGCTAGTAAACTTACTTCCACAACTGTCAGTCAGTATTTCCTAAATTCAATAAGGCATCTCTAAAACTTTTTAGAAATAGAAAAAGTGCTGAGAACCACTAGTCTCTTACACTGTCTTGAAATTGAACTCTCCAGACCTTAGGGCAGGTGTTGTGTACAGAATGTGTTAGACTCGGTATGTTGGATTATTTGGTCACCAGAGAGCATTTGCCTACTCAGCGTGAGTACCAAAATGCAGATATTTTGAAATGCAGATTTGTTTTGATCATCTGTGCTGTTAATTTAAACATGAGCAAAAAGACTTCTATATACTGACCCAGAAGGATGTGCAGTTGTAAAAGGCTGATATGACCCATCCTAAACCAGTCCTTGTTTCTTGTTTTTTATTCAGATGAAGATGCAAACAGAGTGATGGTTGGCAAGATTTCCTTTAACCCAAAAGATGTGCTGGGACACGGAGCTGAAGGGACAATTGTTTACAGGTAGAAGACATGCGCATTCAGCATTAAATAAACCAATGAATGTCTTGTTTGCATTAGGTCTTTTTAAAAAAAACCCAAACCTCACGTATCTAATATGAACAGAAATGAAACTTTTGAAAAAGTATTTTGCATGTGTCTGGAGTATTTTCACACAGTGTTTCTTCACTAGCAAAAACTACTTTACTTCCCTTAGAAATGTTCAATGAATTTAATGTCATGGTTTAACCCCAGCTGGCAACTGAGCCCCACCCAGCCGATTGCTCACTCCTCCCCGGTGGCATGGAGAGAGAATGGGAAGGGTAAAAGTGAGAAGACTCGTGGGTTGAGATAAAGACAGTTTAATGTGTAAAGCAAGAGCTGCACACACAAGCAAAGCAAAACAAGGAATTCGTTCCCTCCTTCCCAGTGGCAGGTGGGTGTTCAGCCATCCCTGGGAAAGCAGGGCTCCATCACGCGTAATGGTTACTTTGGAAGACAAATGCCATCGCTCCCAAGATCTCCCCCTTCCTCCTCCTTCCCCCAGCTCTATACACTGAGTGTGATGCCATATGGTGTGGGATGTCCCTGGGGTCAGTTGGGTCAGCTGTCCTGGCTGTGTCCCCTCCCAGCTCCTTGTGCCCCCCAGCCGCTCGCTGGAGGGGGGGGGGGGGGGGCAGAAAAGCCCTTGGCTCTGGGAGTAACTAAAACATCCCTGGGTTATCAGCACTGTTTCTAGCACAAATCCAAACCACAGCCCCATGCTAGCTACTGTGAAGAAAATTAACTCTGTCCCAGCCAAACCCACCACAAATGTATCTGTTTCCAGCATGAGAAATGCTTTAATATGCCTCTGTAAAATGTCTTCTGTTGTCACTTGCTTTGTACATGCTTTGTCTACAGAGAGTGTAAAAGGTTGATGTGGATTTCCTTCCTGTCTGTAGGGGGACATTTGATAACCGTGACGTTGCAGTCAAAAGAATTCTTCCCGAGTGCTTCAGCTTTGCAGACCGTGAAGTACAGTTGCTGCGAGAGTCAGATGAGCATCCTAATGTGATCCGCTATTTCTGCACAGAGAAGGACCGGCAGTTTCAGTACATAGCCATTGAGCTGTGTGCTGCCACTTTACAGGAGGTGATGCAAACCTACAGAATTTGTGAAAGTTTTCTCCCCACAAGGCCTTCAGTTTCCTTTAGCTTAAGTTGCTGAAGTGCCTGCCACAGGCGGTGTTCTAGTTACTCCCGCCCTCGCCTCTGTGACAACTACACATTCCTACAACAAGGGTGTTTTCAGACCTATAGAAAGACATCCCTAACCCTGTACTGATTTAAGGACAGAAGCTGTTGTCCTTTGATTTTTTTCCTTCTTATGAAGGACTCCCTTCCGTTCATCCTCCCCCTCCTACCATCCAGACTTTGAAGACCCTCTACTCTTGCTTCTGGAGCACAGTGCTATATAGAGTTCTAGCTCTGAGTGATGTTTGTTGTAGAGATCATCACCCTCAGGAAAAAAAAACCCAAAGGCTCTTTTATGTGTGTTACCAGCTAGCACAATTTACCCAGGCTAACCTTTTTTGGGGGAGAGTGAAGGGGATATACTTACTATTTATGCAGAGGGTAATGATAAGCAATGTTGTGGCTGAATCTTCTCTTTTTCTGTTGTAATTTATAGTATGTTGAGCAGAAGGCCTTCAGTCACCATGGCTTACAACCCATCACTCTCCTGCAACAGACGACATCTGGTCTTGCTTACCTGCACTCCCTTAGCATTGGTAAGAATGCCTCTTGTTTCAGTATTGGAAATATTTTCTTCACTAAAAAAAGAAGAGAAACTGGTCTGGTGCTGGGAGCTTGTTTATTCAGTCCCAGAAGGGAGTTGTAGAAGCTCCACATAGTGCTGGCAGCAATAGTGTCTGTCCTTTGACACCGGCCTTGTCCCTGTGACATTCTGCTGCACTGGAGTAGTAAAGCTAGTCCTTACCATTTGTTCAGGGTGCTGAGTTTTTTGGATAGAAGTCCGATAAAACATGATAACTAGTGGTGATAGAATAAAAAAAAGCAATGAGCCTCTACCAAAGACAATAGTTTGAGGTTGGAACTTTGATTTAACGTGTGGTAGTTCAGCCTTGTGAAAGGTTTACAATGGAAATACATTAAAAATTGACAGCTCTCATTGGGATTGCCTCAGTGGATAAATGAGTGTCTATAACAGTCCACAGGGACCTGAAGCCCCATAACATCCTCATCTCGATGCCTAACGCCCATGGGAAAGTCAAAGCTATGATTTCAGACTTCGGCCTGTGCAAGAAGCTGGCAGTGGGCAGGCACAGCTTTAGCCGTCGGTCGGGTGTGCCCGGCACCGAAGGGTGGATTGCCCCAGAGATGCTGAGTGAAGATTGCAAAGAGAACCCTGTAAGTCTTCCCATCGGGCTTCCCTGGGAGAAGCCGGCACAACCGCCGGGTGGCACGTTGTTGCAGTCAGGCTAAGATACGCAATGCTTGATGCCTGGGCATTCGCAGAATCATAGAATAGTTTGGGTTGGAAGGGACCTTTCAAGGTCACCTAGTCCAACCCCACATTCATGCTGGCTTGCAGCTTGAATATGTGATTCTGAAAAGTTTTCTTCTGCTCTTAGATGCAAAATAACCACCCTGCGATGACAGCTCAGAGTCTTCAGGGGAAAAAGAATGTTATTGCTATTAAAGGTTGTTTATTTGCAGACGTATACCGTGGACATCTTTTCGGCTGGCTGTGTCTTTTATTATGTGGTATCTGAAGGCAGCCATCCCTTTGGCAAATCTCTGCAGCGGCAAGCCAACATTCTGCTGGGTGCATACAGCCTGGAGTCTTTAAACGCAGGGAGGCACGGTAAGAAAAGCACGGTAAACATAAAGCATGACAGAGCTTGGTGAACTTCCTGTGGGTGTTAAAGTACCAACAGAAATGACAGAACTATGACCCATGGTGATTCCCAACCTGGCAGTGGTGAACCGTGTACGTTGTACTCCTAAGGTACTCCTGAAGTAAAGCTCTTAAAGTTCTTAGAATTAGTACCCCAAAGCATCTCTGGAATACAAAATTCGGCACCCTGCAAGCTTGACTGTAGAGTTATTTCCTGTATTTAAAGGGTAGGAAAGAGCTGAACTTTGATCCTCATAATCACACTGATCCGGTACTTCTGACTGTTGGCTGCCAGCGTACCTGTGAGGGCAGTACTTGGGGCGAAGTGCAGGCTTGTGCTGGAGGAAGTAGAGAAGGTAGTGATTTTCTTAAGTATGAAACATCAGATTTCCCTGCAGCCTAAGAATTATCACCCTTTTCCTTGCAGAAGACATAGTTGCTCGTGATTTAATAGAGCAAATGATAAACATGGACCCTCAGAAACGTCCGTCTGCCAGCTGTGTGCTAAAACACCCATTTTTTTGGAGTTTAGAAAAACAGCTCCAGTTTTTTCAGGTTTGTGTTGACCTTTTCTATTCTTTCAGTTCTAAGGATTCCAGTAGACATTCTTCAAATCTTGAATTCAGGCTCTCCTAGCTTTGTGGATGTTTGAGGTGAATCCACACCCTTACTGTGAGGAACACAGCAGCAAAGTTGTAATAAATACCTAGGTGATATCTCTTAAGAAATTGGCTTAGTCTTCTATAAGATCTTTTCTAGCAAGGCTAGAACGTGATGTTATCACCTTAAATTGGAGTGAGGAAGGTCTCTAGCAGCTACAGTAGCAACGCAGGAGAACGTGTTGCCAGGCAGGTTGTCAAGAACACTTAATCCTGATGTGAGGTGGGAACTGGCTGAGGACCTGAGGTCCTTTCCAGCTGCATCTTCTTCTACTCTGTGATTAAAAGGCTTTGGCAGATGGTGAAACAACTCATCATCTGATAAACGTCTGTGTCCCAGGCCCAAGCGCAATGCACTGTATTGTATGTAGTCATGGAATAGGGTAGAATGGTACCTCCCTTAGCAGGACAGGCTGTAACTGGCCAGAAGCAGCAATTTTAAATTGTTGGGAAAAGCTTGGAAATAAAACTAGAAGTAACCTGAATGTCTCTTCCAGGATGTTAGTGACCGGATAGAGAAAGAATCTTTAGATGGTCCAATAGTCAAGCAGCTAGAAAGAGGCGGAAGAGAGGTGGTGAAAATGGACTGGAGAGAGCACATCACTGTTCCTCTTCAGACAGGTAACGGGTAGTGTTTTATCCGAGGGGAAAGTAGTTAAATGCCATTGCTCCCAGTTTGCTGGGACAGGGAAGTAAGGATAACACTGTCTCAGTTTTGGCACGTGACCTTTACTGGTCAGCAAAGTATTCCTTCAAAGTAAAGTACATGTTTATATATTGGAACACACCTCCTAAGGGTATGTGACTGTAGGCACACCCACACCTTACTTTGAGGCCAGCAACTAAAACTGCATCGAAATACAAACAGAAATCTTGTGATTTCTTTTGCAGATCTTCGAAAATTCAGATCCTATAAAGGAGGCTCAGTACGGGATCTTCTGAGAGCAATGAGAAATAAGGTAAAGGACTTTTTCCGTAAGCCACGCACGCTGCGGTTCTGCCTCCGTGTGCTGTTTGCTGCCAGTCCATGTCTGTCTGTCTGACCTTGGTGTAGGCATTGAGCTCCTTTACGATAGACTAATGTGAGGTTACTTTGTCCATGAAAAAAAGAGGATCCTTGAACACGTACTCTCTGACTGAGCTTTGCCCTGTTCTTTTTTCCTTCACAGAAGCACCATTACAGAGAACTGCCTCCCGAAGTGCAGGAGACCCTGGGCTCCATCCCGGATGATTTTGTGTGTTACTTTACAGCTCGTTTCCCTCACCTGCTCCTGCATACCTACAATGCTATGCACATCTGCTGCCAAGAAAGACTGTTTCAGCATTACTATAATCAGGACTCTGCGGAGCTGAGCCTTGCAGGAGACACGGTTTGAGAGGAGAGGGGTGGAGCTTTCTTCTCTGGGACCAACATTCCAAGCACAGGGCTGTGAAACAGGCCTACCTTTAGCAGGGAAAAGTGGGATCAAAGAGCTGAATTCTCTCTCTTTGAAGAAACCAAGCTTCCAAAAAGTGCCTTGTACCGCTGCCTGCGCTGGATGAGGAGATGGTGGGAGCCCAAGGAGCAAGGGGGAACTTCAGAAAAGCAATGAACCCTGGAGTTATTCCAAGGCAGTTTTCAAGACAGTGAAACTGGAGAGCAAAAGCTGGCCATAACCGTCACCCAATATGCCTGTACTGTACGTGATTTTATAACTGATGTGTTTTACTACAAAGAATCAAAATGCAGTGATTGAAATCGTATAATTACTAGGGCCTGGGATCTGCAAAAGGAGCCTTTTAGTTGTAGCAAATCATCAGAACCTGCCATTGCACTACTGCCACGTTACGCGTTAGGCACGTCACAGGGACTGTCAAGGGAATCCTTTATGATTATCCAACAAACAATTTCTGTCTAATCGGTACTGCCCTGGAAAATTATTCCCTCATACCTGAGCAGATACAATGAAGTTCTAAGGAAAACTGACTTGAAAAAATCAGTTTGAGGTTTATCTACTTTGAAAATAAGCCTCGTTGTTTAAGTATCAACCAGTATTGACAGAAGAGCTTGAACGGCCTGGAACCACAGCATCAGAAGAGCTCTACACAAGTCACTTCAGAGAAAGCCACTGCTGGCAGCTGGGAGCTGCTGGGCAGAGGCTCATCCGCCTACTGCAAGTGTTCCTTACCTTCTTACGCAGAAGGGTCGCCAGTTGCAGCGCCAGAGGTAAGCGGAGTCCTGGGAAAAAGGAGCTGAATAGGAAACGAGGAGAGCTGTACGGAACGGTGAAGTGAGAGGCGGAGTTTGTAATGGGGGGCTACAGCTGTACGAGAACCCCCTTTCCTGTTTGTAGGGGTTGCTGATCAATTCCATCCACGTGAGCCTGTTCTTAAAGATGCAGTATTTCTTTTCATTGGCCCTAAAGCTGTGACAAAGCATTAAGTGTGTGCGAAGGATGAAGAAATGCTGAATTACGATACAAGTGGAGTGTTCTTTTACAATATATTTATTAAACATATTTATATTTATTTAATTTTTACTACAAAGTGGTATCAAGTCCAAGTGGTACAAGTATAAAGCATGCCAAATCATTCTTAATTGGTTTTGTGTTTATATTTGATCGTATAACAACTGGAAGAGGAAAGCGATACTGCATCTTTCAATGGAATTCATTAAAGGAGAGATTACAAAGTGGGAATTTGGATGCCATTGTGTCTTAAACTAATAAATTATTGACGGCAATGTGTATGATTGGGTATGTACAGCTACTTTTCTGGAGCTACTTTATGGGAAGTTTTTTTCCCTGGTTTTACAATGTATGAGAGCAATTTACCTAAGATGCCAACTGTGCAAGTTACGTGTTTCTAAAGCTTGAAAAAAAAAATAATGGTTTTACCTAAGAAGATTCAAATCCTATTCATATTTTTGTACTTCTCATGTAAAGTTCTTTTATAGGTCTGCTAAATAAAGACTTGTACTCAGATTAAAAAACCCACAACTTTCAGTGACAAAGCGTGCCTGGGGAAGGCAGCGGGAGTGCTGCCGCGTGTGGACTGACAGGTTTCAGAACCAGGGCTGGAGAGGGTGAGCGGGGGCTGAGGGCAACGCGGCCGCATCCTGCCCCAGGGAGGGGCGCGGGCCTGGGCTGGAGGCTTTGTGCCAGGCAAGGGCAGGGCTCTGGTTCAGGGGGGAAACCCCCCAGGCAGACACAGAGAGAGGGGGGGGTGGAGCCACGGATGGATGGAGACAGAGGGGGACACACGGACACATGGACGGAGGACAGACAGACAGACACACACGGGTGGATGGACACACAGCTGGAAGGAGACATGGAGACTGACAGACCAACTGATAGATGGGCAGGCAGACAGACCGGCAGGTGGGTGGACAGAAGGACAGACAGGCAGATGGATGTGTGGACAGACAGACCAACGGACAGATAGGTGGGTGGATGGGAGGTGGGCGGAAGGATAGACAGACGGACCAAGGGAGAGACAGACAGACAGATGGGCTGGTGGACAGATGGATGGACAGACCGACCAACAGATGGGAAGATGGATGGACGCGGGCGGATGGACAGATGGATGGACGGACAAGCATACAGATGGACAGACCGGCGGACGGGCAGGTGGGTGGACAGAAGGACGGATGGGTGGACGGATGGACAGCCAAATGGATGGACAGCTGGGCAGACAGGTGGGTGGACAGATGGATGGACGGACGGACAGACAGACGTACAGGCTGATGGATGGACGATGGACAGGCAGGTGGGTGGACAGAAGGACAGAGAGTTGGACGGACAGACAGCCAGATGGATGGAGAGCTGGGTGGACAGATGGACAGACTGACGGATGGACAGGTAGGTGGGCAGATGGGTGGACGGAACGACAGACGGACAAACAGACGGACGGACACACCGGCAGATGGACGAATGGATGGACAGACGGACCAGTGGGCAGACCAACAGACAGGCATAAGGACCAATGGGTGGAACAACAGACAGGCGTATGGACCAATGGACGTACAGATG
The DNA here is from genome assembly GCF_000687185.1 of Egretta garzetta. Taxonomy (NCBI): domain Eukaryota; kingdom Metazoa; phylum Chordata; class Aves; order Pelecaniformes; family Ardeidae; genus Egretta; species Egretta garzetta. Next base: position 2,247,896 of record NW_009259242.1, on the reverse strand, counting down.
GATGGACTGACAGACAGATGGCTGGACTGATGGATGGACTGACAAGCGTACAGATGGACAGACAGACCAAAGGACGGACAGATGGACCAGCAGTTGGGTGGACAGAAGGACAGACAGGCAGACAGATCAACAGATGGACAGACAGATGGATGGGCGTATGGACCAACGGACGGACAGGTGGGCAGGCAGACGGATGGATGGGCAGACAGGTGGGTGGACAGAAGGACAGACAAATGGGTGGGCAGATGGATGGACAGCTGGACAGACCAACGGGCAGATGGATGAACAGACAGATGGGTGGACAGACCGAACGACAGGTGGGCAGATGGATGGATGGACAGACTGACAGACAAGTGGACAGGCAGATGGACAGACAGGCGGACCAATGGATGGACAGATAGACCAACAGATGGGCAGGTGGGTGGACAGACGGACCAGCAGACGGATGGGAGGAGGTGGGTGGATGGACCAACAGGCAGGTGGGCAGATGGATGGGAAGTGGTCAGACAGATGGACGGGTGGACGGACAGATGGACAGAGGGACAGACAGACTGATGGACAGACTGGCATACAGATGGACCAATAGACAGACAGACCAACTGACATGGGCAGGTGGACAGAGGGACTGGCAGACGGATGGATGGACAGATTGACCAATGGATGGACAGGCACACAGACAGCCGGACAGACCGATGGATGGGCAGGTGGGTGGACAGATGGACAGGCAGGCAGGTGGACGGACAGGTGGATGGAAAGATGGCTGTAGAGACAGACAGATGGACGGATGGACAGACAGACGGATGGAGAGCTGGGTGGACAGACTGACGGATGGACAGGTAGGTGGGCAGATGGATGGACAGAACGACAGACACACCGGCAGATGGACGAATGGATGGACAGACAGACCAGTGGACAGATGGCTGGATGGGCAGACTGACCAACGGACAGAAATGGTGGACAGACCGGCAGACCAACAGACACATACACCAATGGATGGGGAGACAGGGAGATGGAGAGACACGGAGAGGGAGACACACAGGGATGGGGAGGGACACACAGCGACAGAGGGGGAGACACAGACACACACCTGGATGGAGACATGGAGATGGACAGACACACAGAGACAGGGCGACACAGACAGATGGACAGAGGGAGGGGGACACAGAGACACACATGGGAATGGACACAGAGCTGGAGACAGATGGGCAGATGGAGACAGG
>NW_009259242.1:2246319-2246638 GCF_000687185.1 Egretta garzetta | reverse complement strand
CCCCCCGCTGTGGGCCAGCTTTGACTGCTGGAGCGCAGGAGGCAGCATCGGCGCAGCCAACCTGTGCCCCAGCGCTCAAGGGCTGGTGAGCCCCGCTGTTGCGTGTCCCTGCCAACCTTGCTGCTTCACCAGTTGTTTCGGGAGAAGGTAGCTGATACAGGTGGGTAGTAAGTGGGGTGGATCAGCCTCGTTTAAAAAAGAAAACCGAAAAAAATCCAAAACAACCAAAAACTGCAACCAACACACACCCTGCCCCGGCCCAGCACCCTGACACATGCCCTACGTACCCTGGTTCGGTAGGGCACCACCCAGGGCCCTG
>NW_009259242.1:2244588-2246010 GCF_000687185.1 Egretta garzetta | reverse complement strand
TGGACAGATGGACGGACTGACGGATGGACAGGTAGGTGGGCAGATGGGTGGACGGAACGACAGACGGACAAACAGACGGACGGACACACCGGCAGATGGACGAATGGATGGACAGACGGACCAGTGGGCAGACCAACAGACAGGCATAAGGACCAATGGGTGGAACAACAGACAGGCGTATGGACCAATGGACGTACAGATGGATGGACTGACAGACAGATGGCTGGACTGATGGATGGACTGACAAGCGTACAGATGGACAGACAGACCAAAGGACGGACAGATGGACCAGCAGTTGGGTGGACAGAAGGACAGACAGGCAGACAGATCAACAGATGGACAGACAGATGGATGGGCGTATGGACCAACGGACGGACAGGTGGGCAGGCAGACGGATGGATGGGCAGACAGGTGGGTGGACAGAAGGACAGACAAATGGGTGGGCAGATGGATGGACAGCTGGACAGACCAACGGGCAGATGGATGAACAGACAGATGGGTGGACAGACCGAACGACAGGTGGGCAGATGGATGGATGGACAGACTGACAGACAAGTGGACAGGCAGATGGACAGACAGGCGGACCAATGGATGGACAGATAGACCAACAGATGGGCAGGTGGGTGGACAGACGGACCAGCAGACGGATGGGAGGAGGTGGGTGGATGGACCAACAGGCAGGTGGGCAGATGGATGGGAAGTGGTCAGACAGATGGACGGGTGGACGGACAGATGGACAGAGGGACAGACAGACTGATGGACAGACTGGCATACAGATGGACCAATAGACAGACAGACCAACTGACATGGGCAGGTGGACAGAGGGACTGGCAGACGGATGGATGGACAGATTGACCAATGGATGGACAGGCACACAGACAGCCGGACAGACCGATGGATGGGCAGGTGGGTGGACAGATGGACAGGCAGGCAGGTGGACGGACAGGTGGATGGAAAGATGGCTGTAGAGACAGACAGATGGACGGATGGACAGACAGACGGATGGAGAGCTGGGTGGACAGACTGACGGATGGACAGGTAGGTGGGCAGATGGATGGACAGAACGACAGACACACCGGCAGATGGACGAATGGATGGACAGACAGACCAGTGGACAGATGGCTGGATGGGCAGACTGACCAACGGACAGAAATGGTGGACAGACCGGCAGACCAACAGACACATACACCAATGGATGGGGAGACAGGGAGATGGAGAGACACGGAGAGGGAGACACACAGGGATGGGGAGGGACACACAGCGACAGAGGGGGAGACACAGACACACACCTGGATGGAGACATGGAGATGGACAGACACACAGAGACAGGGCGACACAGACAGATGGACAGAGGGAGGGGGACACAGAGACACACATGGGAATGGACACAGAGCTGGAGACAGATGGGCAGATGGAGACAGG
>NW_009259242.1:2243858-2244429 GCF_000687185.1 Egretta garzetta | reverse complement strand
TGCCAACCTGGCTGCTTCACCAGTTGTTTCGGGAGAAGGTAGCTGATACAGGTGGGTAGTAAGTGGGGTGGATCAGCCTCGTTTAAAAAAGAAAACCGAAAAAATCCAAAACAACCAAAAACTGCAACCAACCAACACCCTGCCGCGGCCCAGCACCCTGACACATGCCCTACGTACCCTGGTTCGGTAGGGCACCACCCAGGGCCGTGATGTGCAGCCGCGCACGGGCCTGTCCCCACCCCAGTGCCGGAGGAGCGGCTGTCAGCTGGGCGCCACGGCTGCACCGCTCCCCAACAGCCCTGCCAGAAGGGGTGGAGACGGGGTGGCTCATCACGAATCTACAGCTAAAGGCGTTCCCCTTTATCGTGCCGATAGCGGTAGGACCACGGAGACGCAGCGGAGCACGGCAGAAGCCCACGCAGGCTGGCGCGGCAGCAGGCTGGAGCACCTTCCCGCCCTCCCTCGCCTCCGGAGACGCTGTCCTGTGCAGCACCGGAGCCTGCTCCGCCACCCGCGGGCTCCGCAAGGTAAACCCGCCTGCAAGGGGAAGGGGGGGGCGGGGGGGTAGTTC
>NW_009259242.1:2242889-2243392 GCF_000687185.1 Egretta garzetta | reverse complement strand
CGGGGGTAGCCAAAGGCACTCTTTCAGGGATGTATTTTAGCCCCATTTCTCAGGGAGGCTGCACTGGATGGCAGCAGGAGTCAGTCTCCAACCATTTTCATAACCAGCCTGCTTACACGTCCTCCTATGGCACCTCAGAGCAGTCCCGCAACAGGTTCCCTAGAGCCACTTAAACCAAAGCCATTGGCCATGCTGGTGCCTCAGCCCACAAACTTTCCACAGGGCTGACCCGTGCTTAAATGGTAAAGATGCACTTGCTCCACGTAGATTTTCTTCCGGCATCCCCCGTTCCCCTGGAGCCAGTATCTCCCCAAACCGCCACCTTCTGTTGCACTCACCTCTCGCCAAGCCGCAGCCCTGGGCAGTGCTCCTCGCCTTCCTGCAGTTAGCACCTCTGTACCTGCAGAGCCCCACAACTGCCTTTTAGCTGGCTGCACTGCTGACTCCGCTCCTTTTACACTCGAATTCAGAGGCTGCGAGCGTCGCTGTTGTACCACCACGAG
>NW_009259242.1:2209972-2242838 GCF_000687185.1 Egretta garzetta | reverse complement strand
TTCACACAACAGTAAAAGAAAACATCCCCCCCCACACCACCACCACCACCAAGCCCCTGTCCCTGTGGCCCCTTGTCCACTCTGTAGCTCACAGGTGGTTACTGTTGACTACACGTATCTGCCACAGATGTCTGGTTTTACGTTGAGCAGGCTTATTTAACGTGCTTCCTCCTGCCATACAGAAGGGGCTGTCGCTGCTGCGGTCCAACTCTGTACCCCTGTAAATGGAGCCTGAGCAAGGCAGAGGGCGTCAAGTATCAGGCCAGGACACCCTGCTAGAAAGAAAATTTTCTGTTGGGTTGGGCAGTGAGTTGACCTGCTTCATGGACAATCCAGTGAGCACCAGAACAGATGTGGGAAAAAAAAGAGAGGAGGAAAAAAGAAAGGGAGCAGGGGAAGAGAGTACACACACACAAAAAGGGAGGGATTACCCAAGAATGCACTTGGTGTTTGCAAAGGGTAGGTCAACCAGTTCTAACTAAAATTTGTGCTTCTTAGCTTTGCTCTTTTTAATGCCTAGAGGGAAAAAACGGGGCAGTGGGAGTAATAAAGCAGTATGACCACAAGCACCATATAAAGCTCTAGTGAGGAATCACGGCAAAAGACACAGCAAAGGTCAAACTCCACTGTGCTTTTTTAATCTAAAATGGGAATTTTTTGGGGCGTTTTGAAATGACCTAAGGTTTTGTAACGATCAAAAAAAAAAAAAAAAAAAAAAAAAGAGTGCGAAGGAGCAAGAGGGAGGGGAAGGGAGAGCGTGAGAAAGAGGAATAAAAAGCAAGAGATACTACACAACCTAGGGGATACGGCAGTGTTGGGCCCCCTTTTTTCCAATATCTGACAGCAGTAGCTGTTAGATGGCCACAGCCGTCAGCACGTGCTGCTCCAGCAAGGCCCCAGCTCCTGTGCACCCACGTGCGTCAGAAGCAAACAGCCGCCTTCACACAGCACAGGCGAACAGCAGCAGCGTAGCTGGCAAGACCGGGCTTTTAGACGTACAGAAACTACTTTGGACCAAAAAGGTGGGGAGGGGTTGGGAAGAGAACAAATCAGTCAACTTAACTAACACAGGAGTGTTAACTATAAATCTGAAGACTGTTATTTTTCTCCCCCTCTAGGGTTTTGTTCATTAACAGCAGGATTCCCCTCATCAAAGGCAATGGGTATGTGTTGCTTTCAGAAAATTTGTACTTTATATGTAGCAATTGGCTTTTTAATATCTGCACTTCAAGGGTTCACCTCTAGTGGGGAACTGATCAGTACTCTTATCTTACGGTTTGTATTGATGCTACCTTCATTGAGCAGAAAACAGACTCAAAGGGGTAGGTGATCTACCCAAACTTCTCTAGTTTAGAGAATTCAACCCCTGTCAGGTCTGATAACCTTATCACATCATCCCCTTCAGAAACAATTTGGGTTCTTTCCATGAGTCCCTTTGAGGATCACTTCCAAACCTCCCTCATGGTTCCCTGCTTCACTGATTTTAGTCCTGTACCATTGCTCAGGACTGCTTTTGATTAAGGGTAAGGATGCTTTTAGTCATCAGAACTCACATATTTGAGAAGTTAAGACACAGTCTCTCACCGTAAGTGGTAGAAAGAAAACAATCTAGCATTCAATGTGGCCAGTTTTGCAACAATTACAATGCTTTGCCCAGCGCGTTTACATGGGTTTAGTTTGTATTACTAACAGATAACTTTAACTTGTAGATTATAGAACATTACCTGTGAATAAATGGGATGAAAACCATGTCCAATGTTGGCTAGAATCTACTGGAATCAAGAAAGAATATGTAGAAAAACTGCATGCGGAAGAAGTGACAGGTCCAGTGCTAATGGAACTGGACGACGCTTTCCTCAAAGGCATAGGTATGAAGGCAGGCCAAATCCACATGTTAATCCGCAAGAGAAATGAACTTCTGCAGCTACAGGAAAATGCACAGCAAGCCAAGCATTCCAGCAGCAAAACGTCCGACAGAACTGATGCACAAACAGAGCCAGTAAGACCCAGAAACGCCCCTGCTCAAAAAACTTCAAGTGGAGACAGCTGTGCTCCAGTGGATAAAACTCGCAGAGGCAACACAGCTTCTACTTCTGGCAAGAGTCAAAAGAGAAGTAACAACTCCCAGCCTAAAAGTACTGATGAAGTTTTAGAGCTCAGCAACTGTCGACCATTTAGAAGTCAGAATACTGATTTCAAGTATGTGAAAGACAGAGTTCTTTCTCCAGAATCAGGAGTCAATGGCTTAATCACTCCTTGCCATGAATACAAATCTTTTGCCACTGCTGCAGGATTGAACAAAAATCAGTTGCAATCAAAATTTGCCTGCGAAGTGATACGATTTGCTTCAGCCTGCATGAACATTCGAACAAATGGCACCATACATTTTGGCGTCATGGACAGTGTTGAGGATAACTGTTGGAAACACGGCCAGATCATCGGCATAAAGGTCAAAGACCGAGAATACTATGTTGATGCATTAGATTATATAGACAAATGTTTTTGCGAAAACGTAAAAGAAATTGCAAGGAAATGTATTCACCCACCTGTTTTTGTTGAAGTGATTTCAAAAGACTCTCAGGAACAAAGATTTGTGGTGGAGGTTGACATTGAACCAGCATCCAATTTAGTAAAGAACAAATTTTTTGAAGTGTATTTGCCAAAATACAATGAAGACAGCCAGAAGGTGACCCTGACAAAAGATCGAGCTCTCTATCAAAGACTAGGAGCAAAGTCTGAACCTGTAAAGCACAATGATTTAGCTACTTTTATTCAGGGTTTACAAGACAGGGATGCTCAAAGAGAAAAAGCTGAGCTCTCCAGCACAGAAGTACATACAGAAGTATATCAAAATTTAGGAAGAAAGTTATCAATTCTGCTAAATGATGGCAAAAGCTATATGGATGATTCCCTATGGTACATCCTTGTCACAAACAGATGTGACAAGGATAATCTCAACTATATCAACTTTTTAATGCACTTGAACATTTTCTGCGTCTTTGACTTTGATGAAGATTCTAACGTGTCAGGGCTGTATAGCAAGTACAAAGAACACCATGCAACGAGGTCTTATTTTTTACAGGATTTTTCCCATGAAAGTAAGTCCGGCAACCCTCCCTGTCAGAAACATTTGTGCCTGTTTGATCAGACCAGCTGGATATTCTGCAATGGCCGCAGTGACTTCCTTGGGGATGAAAAACCTTGCGATGAAAATACATGGATTAGAACAAAAAAAAAATACCTTAAGAAAGCAATTACTCGTATCTGTGATGAAATCCTGCCGAAGCGGTCTTTCATTGTGCTTTTCCTCTTGCTATCACCAGTGCAGAAACCCCTTGTGGACACTTTTCAGGAATTCTATACAGAGATGAATGGCACAGAATACATCGTTTGCATTGCAGAGTCCAGAGAGTATTACAGGAAGTGGGCTAATCTAGCTCAGGCATCCTGCAGCATTGAGACACTAGAACAATGCAGTATTGTGGGGATGAAACTAAGTCACATAGATGCCACCATTCAAACAATGCTGCCTTCTACAGCACAACCCAGGCATCTGCCAGTTTCCACTAGAGGGTTATGTACACTTCCCTCGCTGGAAGAAGAGAAACTGTTTTCCCTAGAAATCCTTTGTGTTGACCAATGTGATGATACCAAATTAGATCTTTTGACTGAGAAAGAAATACAAGAAATAGAACAAAATTTTTACCGAGGGAGAAAAATCATCTGGGAAAACTTCTGGCTTGCTGATAAAAGATGCTGCGGGGAAATCATTGAACGCGAAGCATGTAAGGATGCTAGCAAACTCCTAGATGACATTTTACGAGGAATTGGACTCAACTGTTCTGTGGCTAAACTAAAGATATTTCACCATCCTGGAAGTGGTGGAAGCACAATAGCACGGCAAGTTCTATGGAAAAGAAGGAAGGACTTAAGGTGTGCTGTTATCAAAACCTCATATTCACCTGCAACTGTTTGTGAGCATGCACTTGCATTTAGAGATTATGAAGAAAAAGAAATCAGTCATTGTCTTCCTGTGCTCCTCCTGATTGAGGATTACGATGAAGACTATTTAGAAGAACTAAGGAATGAGTTAATGGATGCTGTAGCAACTAGGAAAATTAATTCCCCCAGACCTTACTTCATCCTCATGTGCTGTAGACGATCCAATGACCCTGAACGGCTTTGCAAGGCTTCTCCGCTGGACACAGTTGCTGTCACTCACAAGCTGACAGACTCAGAGAAAAGTCTGTTCAGAACTAAACTTGAAAAACTGAAGCAGAAGGATGTCAAGCCAGAATTCATACTTACGTTTGTCCTGATGTGTGAGGAGTTCAATGAAACATATGTGAGAGACTTTGTAGGGCACATACTGCAAGACATAGACCGTTCTTCTCGTGATACATGCTTAATGCGTTATGTGGCTTTGCTTAATTTTTATGTACCCAATTCGTATGTTTCATTGTCACACTGTGAGGCTTTTCTGGGACTGGGGGTATATACAGAAAGGAAATCAAGAGCATATGATTTCAAAAGTCACTTGAGTGAGCAAGCAAGAATGATTTTTATTGAGCTAAGGGAGAGTACCACCTATATTTCATCTGTTCAGATAATACACTGTCTGGTTGCAAAAGAAATTCTGCATCAGCTTTCAGCAAATGAACCTCAAAGTCAACTTGCAATGACTCTTCTTCAGGAAAAGACGCTCTTTGAAAACAGATTTGGACGAGAAGAATTCATGAAGTTCATCAGAGATCTCTTTATTCGACGTGATAAAAGAAGCAGGGGTGACAATACTGACACTCTTTTCTCCCCATTCATTGAACACGTCTGTAAAGCTGAAGACTGTGAAAAAGCTATAGCTGTTTTAAAAGCTGCATATGAACTCCTTGGAAAAGATCCTTTTTTTGCCCAGCAGCTTGCCAGACTGCATTACAACAATGAAAAATTTAAAGAGGCAGAATATTGGGCAGGGGTTGCAAAATTTCATTTGCCGAGTGATTCTTTTATTTTAGATACAGAAGGTCAAGTCTACAGGAAATGGTTTAGCTTCACTGTGGATAAAATGACACAGGAGGACACTCCTGAAGACATCATTCAAAAGATAGAGATTGCTCTTAAAGCTATGAAGTGCTTCAGGGCTGCACAACAGGCTGCAAAAGAGGAACGCGACAATATGAACAATGCTGGCTATTTTGGAGAAGTAGAAGTAGGATGTCGTCTCCTTAAATTTTTGTCCACAGTCCACATATTTCGCAGAAGTCCAGAGGGGGAACATTCTGAGCTTGTGAAATACCTGACCACAGATTACATTCCTAAAGACATTGAAAAAACATGGGGAAGGCTTCACTCCCGTCTAAAAGGCTTGCACCAGAACCTGTACAATGCTCTGGAATGGATTTCAGAAGACCTAAGTTATTTCCAAACAGATAAAAACCAGGAGAAGGAAGAGGAAGATGAAAAAGATCAGAAGGAAGAACGAATTTATAAACCCAGAAAATGGCTAAAAAGACAGTCTGAGGTATATGCTAAGTTCTTCATGTTAGCATCACTTAGTGCCAACAGCAACAGTGGCCCCGAGAGTCAACTGAACAGACGCATGAATATTTATAGGAGTGGTGGAGGTAGCGTCACTAATATCCTGTCATTCTTAACAGATAAGAAAGAGAGTAGGTCTGCTGAAAAGCTAGAAGAGATCCTTAGTTTCTATACAGAAAACCCACTAAGGGACAGACTGGAGGACAACGATCTGATCAACTATATTTTGAGCCACATCACATTAGCATGCTTAGCACCAGGATCGGCCAAACTTCTTCCAGTGCAAACTCTTCGTGAGCTCAGTGTAAGATTCTGTAGAGGAAAAAGACCATTTCCAGCAAGCGCCCATTTTTTGCTCACCTTGCTGTTCTGGCCAGATGAGGCATTAGACAAAGAGCCTAATCCAGATAAAGATGAAATTCTAAACACAGCCCTTCAAACCCTGAAACGTTTGTATGACATCAAAATGAAAGATGTTCCTACCAGAAAGAAAAGAATCTACACCCACTTTTTTCTGGGAAAGGGTTATGGCTTATGTAAGATTGTGCACAAAACTAAAATTGATAAATTAATTAGTGGGTCCTTAGATGAGAGGAGAATGAAGTGGCTACATGGAACTGTATGGAATATTGCCAAGATTCGGGACAGTCTTAAAAGAGTTTCTGGTTGGACCAAGGACAGGAATTTATTCATACGTGGCCATGCAAAGGAGCTTCCTATCTTGCCACTCCACCGTGATTCAGTGCCTCCTGGAAATGAAAATGTGACCTTTTATTTAGGGTTTTCATTTAATGGTCTTGTTGCTTTCAATATCGAGGTTGAAACTAATCCATCTGTCAGCAGAACACAAGGTATTTAGTATGTTAACAGTACCTACTGTGCTATCAGAAGATACAGCACTGAGAGTCCATTGTCACATTTAAAACAAAAAGTGGGCTGCACTGGCTGAAGACCAGGTAGCAAAATAACCACACTTTACTACAATAATGACCTATAGTGACAAATATCTAGAAAAAAATGAAACTTCCTAGTAAAATATACCTTGAAACAGAAGCCTTTGATAGTTTTGGAGTAACCAAAAGCAAGATTTCAAACATAAAGACAGCAATAATTGCAGTATTTGCCTGGGGACTGGGAGGGAGACAAAAGACCACCGTTTCTCCTCCCCCCCAGTATTTGGAGAACTGAGTTCTGGAATAAACAGGTATAGCAGGGATCCCTTTCTTTTCAGCTCACAGATTAGGATTTTAAATTAATTTCTACGTGGTTCTGATCAATAACAGAATTTTTCCACTGTAATTGTATGGGGTTTTTTCTTCCTGAATCAGCAACAAAAAGTTTACATGAACTGACAACATGTATACGACATTGGCTGTAACATACTTTGCTTACAAGTATGCACCATGTATGAAAGACATCTACCCATCAACTGCAAGCCAATATCCAGTCTAGAAGCACAGAAGGAAAGTAAGCAATTTTTAAGCTGACTCTGCAAACATCAGCATTGGTAAAAAACAGGTCTCAAATTTTACATCACTCTTGCATTGCTTCTCCATATAAATATTACAAACCATACTAGATGTATCTATATCTGGGGAGGGGTGCAGAGACATAAAAGCACTGATGATATAAAAGATTATTTCTAATCGCTGTTATGATTTCACAGGCTAAATCATTTTGCCAAGTGCAGGAATTTTTTTGCAGCATTATCCAAGAAATACCCACACAGTACAACTCAGGTTTGTCTATTGTATATACCCACACTTGAAAATATTCTTTGTCTAGCCTGATTTACTAATTTGAAAAATGCAAAGGAGTTTGTTGTCTCTGTGTCTGCAAGCATTGTGTCACATTAAACTTCTAATAATAAAGCTGCCTATTATTTTTGGAGTTTCACATGGTTTGATACATATATTGTCACTAAAATCTCCAGAAACCCTGTTAACTTTTAATCTAATAAGCAACCTTTAGGAAGAATTACCATTTCTACCCAAGCATAATTACTCTACCTGAAGATGTAGTTCTAACAGTAGTGAGGTATGATTTGCTTTTCCAACTTCGGCCAATATCTGGGCACACCAAGAACTGTAAAAGGAATTGCAAACCACTATGAATTCAGAACGAAGTCTCAAACAGGATGAAACCAAAGATTATTCTACCTAGTTGAAGCCTTCACCTTCTGCCCTTGGGAAGCAGAAACAAAGCTTGTGACTACTGGCCTGGCAATACTTGTCTCCTTCCCTTGCCTTCAACCTGGGAGACACAACAGCAAAGTAGACTCTTGGAGGGCTGCACTTTTTACTTGGGAAGTCCAGGCTGACAGATGTCACCAGGGTTCAGTGAACACTTCAGAGTTAAGCTTAACCTTAAGAGGTTAAGCACATCAAAGCCAGCTTTCCCCATGATAGGCTAGGAACGTGCACCAGAGGAACAAACCAGGACAGCACCCAAACTTCTAGGAACAAGAGAGGTGGGATGCTAGAGAAAGTCCCCTCTCCCCCACCCCTGATGCAGGGCTGTGTATGTTTGACAAGTTAATTGGGCAAAAGCAGCCTTCTTAAGTCTAGCATGGGGGCATATGGATGGCTTCAACCCGGAGCAGAAACAGGATGTGCAGACTTACTGAAAAGCATGGGAGCTAAAAGCAAGCAGTAACTACTTAAGAGTTTGTACAACCTGCTCAAATGCTGCAGCAAAAGCATAGCTTTTGTTTTCAAAAAGGAACTGTTACCATGATGAAAAATTAAAGCCAGAAGACTTGGCCAGGAGGGTCTCACCTTGCAATTTGTTTCCTTCCTGCCTGCATCCCTTGCCCCATAGCCTGCACCACTGTAGACTCTTCCAGTCTTTCCTCTGAGGCCCAAGTAGAGGTCTTTTCAAAGATACCCATTTCTACCTTTTAAAAACTGAAGGCTTAGATCCAAACTCTCTATCTCATCAGGATATTATAAACACAATCCTCCCCCCGCACCCCACAGAAAAAAAACCCCAAGATTTAGAGAAAAAGCACAAACCTACAGACAAGCACTTGGGAGTCCTGCATTGCAAAACAAGATGCTGAGGCTCACAGAGCAGAAATCACAGACCCATCCTTCTTACTCTTTACCCAGTCACATTCAAATTCCCCAAGCATCTGATAAATCAAACTTGGGAGTGTCATAACTGGCCAGGCAACACACAAACACCCTTGTTCTAGCCAGCTTTTAGGACAAAGTAGTTCCCCTGTTTTTCAAATGCCCCCTCAGATTTCCCTGGAACCAAAAGGGCCAGAGGACAAACTCCAGTAAAATGCTCATGCAAAGTAGCAGTCTTCCCTAAAGGGTCCTCTACTTAAGTGTTAAGCTCCTCCTCATGACACATATCCAACTCAAAATGCCATGAATTGTTTCAGGTAGCGTAGTATTAAAATCATGGATTTATATTCCTTTTACCACCTCTTAACCTATGAGTAAACAGTGGTAGCTAAATGAGACCAACCAGCCTAGCGAGTAATCCATTCTCATCCTGTAGACTGGAGTTGCAAGGACACACATCTTCAAAGCCACCTCACCTCTCCAGCATTCTTCTCTAAAAGGGTTCAAAACAGACCACTTAACAGCATGCCCTCTGTACCAGGTTTTACGAAAATGCTATTAAGATACTTTCTTCCATATTCCTCCTGACTCTTCCAACTTAAATAGTCCATTTTTTGTACAGTCAATTCAGCAGAAAGACAGCAGATCAGCAGCAAAAGGAAGTTACAGGTTAAGAAGTCAGGATTCATTTGCTTGTCTTCATGTATAAAACTCTTTACGATAAAGCTCACATGAATGAGTTTTTGCAGCTTACAGACAATCAGAGAGGTAGTATAAAGTTATTCAAACCGTAACATGAGTGAAGGTGTTTCATACTTACACACACTTTGGACCAGCTAACATTTGTTGCAATAATAATTTAAATAGGTCCTCAAGAGGAGAAAAAAAATTACACAGAAACAGTGGTTCACTTCTGTTTAATCAGAGACTGTTACAAAGCAGTAGACACACATTACAGACTTGTATATGTGCAATGATCCATTCCTGAAGCATACAGTTCATAGAAGGTTCCCAGTGGATGCAAATGATGTTAGCTCTGTATTTTCTTTGAATCTTCTTTGTAAACTGGATGCTATAAAATTAAGCTAGTTACTATTACTATTATTTGCATGCATTAAAGTGATGCACATACTTACCAGTCTCTCACTTTCTCGAATTAAATTCAACATCAGTATTTTGCCACCTGTCTTTTGAAAAAGATCACAATGATCTCATCCCTTTCATAATACTTACACAAAAGCAGTATCAAGTTACAGAAAAAACCTTCATGGCACACTAACTTCTGTGGCTGTACTGCTACAGAGGGGACATAATTCAATCATGTGCTTTAAGGTACTTTAAGAAGGTACTAAAACCAGTTTTGCTGCACAGTGACCAGAATCTCTGAAGGGGTGATTAGGAGTCATAAAGCAGAAGTCTAAAAGGAATTAGTGTGAACTCACTGTTCCATATATATTGTATCAGAACTGGGAAGGAAGACATCAGACTGGATGGCTGCTGCAACAGTGTATCAAAATTTGAGCTACAACTTAAGACTGCTCACCTGGTTATTAAAGCTCAGATTCCTAGTATTGTTTTGGTCCAGTCTCAAAAGAAAATAAAAATTCTACCAGAAAGCACTGTAATTAATTGCCATAAAAAGTTTCACAAAGCAGTAACATTCTACTAGATTTCGTATTAGGTTCTACCCTGGACAAATACACTTTTTGTTGATAAGACACTAGAGAACACCACTACCTGTTAGTTATCCCCACTGATTGCCGAGCTGGTGTACAAGTAGTGCAGGTCAGCATCCAACCATTGTCAAAACTGAGACTGCACAAAGTAATTCAGCAGCCAGAAGCAATCAGTTACTCATTCCAACTTATTACTGAGCATTGCATTAAGTATCAACTAGGGTCAACCACAGCAGTTAAAGATGCATTCTGTTAATAGGGTAACAGCCTCACAGCAAGGTACCCCTATTATTCATGCACATCTGCCATTAAGGTTTAGGAAATATAGGCAAAGACAAGTTATAAATTTTATTATACAATTTCCCTTTTTTCTTCTTCCAGGGAGAAACACCTACACAACATTATTCAAAAGTTTGTATGTATGTAGTTCTACAGACAAAGCAATTTAGTGTGCATGACTGAACACTGACGTAGAGAAGATGCCAGGAGATGGACTTCAAGTGTAACTACTCTAAAACCTGGGAAGATACAATCCCCTCGAAACTTTTTCTTAATATGATGAATTCTGCAGTGTCGCGCAAGGTTTCAAAATTCTAAAATAAGCAATACTGCTGGAAGCATCAAGTCACTCATGAAACTACTCTAGACCATACAGATGAGCTGGCAAAACTGAAGTGTCTGTTCAGCTACCACACACTAATATGATCTTTCCAATATTTAGTTTCTATATAATTATTCACCAATGATGTCAAAAGCCCTCGAATTGACCATGTGATAACATGCCCTTGAGAAGTGAATTAAAGCACAGAGTTTTACAGCTCATCCAGCTGTAAAACTATGCTATGTGCTACAGTACAGAGAAGTTTTCACCTCCCATGCTGGTATGTAGAGATGAGGTACACAAAGCTTGAATAAAAATAAATGTATGCAAAATGTATGCAGCTATTCTGGAGAAGGTTGCATCTTTCACCCAATCATAAAGAATCTCTCCTATTTTCTTTGAAGGTGTAAAATATTCTATAAAATAAAAATAAAATGCCAGAATTTCCAGGAATATGGAATAGGGCAGGAGGAAAAAAGAATAGAGGCAGAGCAGTAACTCTGGAGTAAGATAAAACAGCTGGGCAAAACCACATTTGTAGGTGGCCTCTGAAGTGCTGAAATGGACTAACAAGAAAAAAAAAACCCAGAGAAGAACAAGCTCTTGGCTTACAGGCCTAACAAAGTAAAAATCTGTTGGTAGGAGACAGTAATTAGCAACAGCTAAAGAAAATTGAAAGAAAGATTACATTACTGCTATGGATTCTTACAAACAGAAATGCTTATTCCCCAACATAACAAATACAGTATCCTATAATTGGTTCACTGGTAAAACAGCCTCTTATTAAATAGGCATGTTACTGAAGAATTGACTTCAACTTTAGATCTTCACGCTTTTCAGTAACACCAATGGCTGTTTGTTAAGGTTCTGTATGAAATTTTCCTTAAAAGCGCTTGTAGATATTACCTACCCGCAAGTGCGGTTAAAACCATTACAGCTCTTAAAAAAAATAATCTAGATGTTCACTCACTACTGAAAACAGTAGTAGATAACAAATACATTCACATTTCAGAGACCAAAATTCCCCTCATGTATTTAAGTGGTATCATTTGAACAAATTATTTCAAATAGGAACATCAGGTACTTACAGATTAAACTAACCTGTACTGGCAGTGCTGTGGAATTTTTCTTCTCTACCAGTAAGTAGCAAATGCTGAAATTCTGCTGCTAGTTAACAGAAACACAAATTATATTAAACCAAGGAGTTTAACCCATAATTTAGTTTTTCATTAAAAAAGCTGCCAAACTTCAATTACTACAACGTGTTGCTTAAGAAAAGCATATGAAGTAAAGGCAACTATAAAACTACTTTCAATCTGCCCTTACTTTTCTGGTATTTTTCATACATAAGCCAGAAGATTAACAAGGTAACCCTGCTGCCTGCCACAAACATAAAGGAAATTATAATACTTACATTGCCAGGTTCCTTCATTAAACAGTCTCATAAAGTGTGTTTTCTTATTCTAGACTTTACAAATGAAAGAGCAAAATGTATTTTCTTCCACTACAAGGAATGGGAAAGAAGCTAAAGAATTCAGTGCAAGTAACATATATGCAAGTAACTCAATGAAAAAAAGAGAAAGAAAAAAGCTCTGCATGACATCTTTATCTCAAAGCATCACGTAATTTCTGAAGTTGGGAGACAGTGAATAGCTTCCTTTGGTTGAATGGTGGTAATTTCTGGTAATTCAGAATTGCTGTTAGCAAAAATAATTTATACATATTGGCTACTAAGGGCAGCAGAAATTGAAATTCTACACACACCCCCTTTTTGAATAGCACCTGGGAACATGATTAAGATTTAGACAAAATTCAAGAAATAAAATTTTGTATGTCAGAAGCTTGAATCTGGTATAAGGCAGTCAGCTAGCAGGTACACTTTAACTGCTAATAAGAGAAGCTTTTAAGGAAGCTGCAAGCTCTCAAAGGGGTGTGTTCATTTGTTTTCAGTTGATACTGGCATTAAAATTCTATTATTCTCTGAAAACTTTTTAACTTCTTTAAATCCCAGAGAGAGAAAAAACTTAAGAGAAGTTCAAAACAATATTTGAGAAGTTAAATTCATCATCGTTAAAACAGCAGTGCTGCTGATTGTTCCTACTGCAAGAAAACCCGTAAGAATAAAACAAATTATTATAAGCTTCCTTAGAATGTGCAAGTGCCTCACTGTTCACAATCATGATCAGGTATATAAATACCAACCCTCACAGACAGTTCATACCACGGACAGTCAATACTGACTCATCAGGATGCTAAGAACAAATGACTGAGGGTAAGATCCTGGATCCTGTGGTTCAAGACAGGATATGGCTGTCTGCAAAAGCAGCAAGCTGAAATGCCTGGCTCCCTCAAACAGATCTTCACAAGACAAAAGTAAAAATGCATTTGTTATACAACAGAATCTACAAATACTATACTCGAACTGCATTTTCTTCTAGTAGAGCCTTAATGAGAATCTGTGCTCCGACAATCAAAAGACTGCATAAAACTACTGTTTACAAGTGTGCAAGAAAGCGCTCTCTTTTTTCAGAACTTCAGAAAGAGCGTTATATACACTTCAGAATCACTCCAGTTCTGTCTTGAGCCCTTCAAAGGCTGCATCAAAACTTTTCTTACTCTGAACTAGTATCTACCGTATTTTCCTGTAATAGTTGGGATAGGTAGTCACCAATATCTGCATTTTTATAGAACGCAGTCATTACCATTATTTCACTGGTCTGATTATTTTGATTGCAAGTATACACGCTTTTTAAAAAAATTCTTCTGAAGGAAGCCTATTCCTCAGAGTATTTAAGGGCTACAATCTTTATTAGGCAAGGCACAGAACACTATTAACTCATTACACAATTCTAAAGCAAGCCAAAACTTCATGTGTGGTACATATATGATTTGCCACATCTCCCATTCACTTCTCTTATTAAAAACAGTGGGTGCAAATCCACCCAATTTAGAGTATCAGTAATTCTTGCCCTTAAAAAAAAGGAGTCATGCACCTCTACTTAAGTTTAAAAAAAGCCCAAACTCCCCGAGACCTACTTCCATTAATTTAAGAGTCAAGTCAATAAAACACTATCATTAGAAAAGAAATTCCACAGGGAGATGTACAACTTTGTGATACACAGACTGCTGCAATACTGAGAGCTGCAATACTGGAGTGTCAGTAAAAACACACCACCATCCCTCAAAATAAAAGAGGTCTTGTTTGCAGTATTTTTTTTTCCCCGCAACTATCCCCCTTAGATCCACACAAGGAGGCAGGGAGGAAAATGTCACTAACCAAACTTCATAAAAATAGCTAAATATGAACCATTTGTACTAGATGAGAATTTTACAGGCCAGCTGGTCTCATAGCTGAGATACTCCCAGCAAAAAGCACAGAGCCATTATGCCATCCATGCTTGTGACTAGAAAGACAGCAATGCTTGCACATGTATCTTTTAGGACAAACCACAAAGCACATGGAAAATGCACATCGTTACTTGCTGCAAATTCAAGGACAAACATTAGTCTGTGGTAACAGATCATAGTAACATGAATGTAATCCAATAAAGGTACCAAATCCCCAAGAGGGAACAAAAAAGACCAGTCCTTTAGAGAGTTATAAAAAGGACAGGAACATAAAGGATGGAAGTGAAGTATGTGTGAACTATACACCAGAAATTACAAGCAGTACTTGCAGTGTAGCAGGAAAGCCCAGAGTCAAAACCCACTTTAAATTCATACAGTAACACCCTGCAGAATTGTTTTAATGTCAAACGCAACTTTCAGAAGTAGATAGTGTGAAATTAATCTTCTTGGTAATGTCTAAAAGCAGCTTCAAGAAAAAAAAATCCATAGCAATGTGGTGCTGAGAAATGCTAGGTTTTGCTCAGGAAACATGCCAAAACACAAAGAAATGGTTCATTTGCTCCAAAGTATTAGTATACAGAGCTTAAACAATCACCCAGTGAAAAGAAACTGCATTTTAGAAACATTTTTTCCATGAATGTGTCAAAGCTAGTTATCTTCAACAAAACCAGAACAAAGCAGTTTCTCCAAATTTGAAAACTTTTACCTCTTGCCAGGATATCAATTTATAAGATATAACCCAAGTGTGGATCTAAGCAGGGTACTCCATTGAACAGAAGACAGCATACATATCTGAATTTTACCTTTGTGTGCTTGATGACAAGCTGAGTATGAGTAGCTAGGTAGAAACTACTTAGTGCTGCATCGGTCTTAAATGGAAACTGGTAATAAAGTTCAGCATCAGGCATTTGAAAATTTGCCTATTTTTCATTTTGAGTCTCAAAGAGATTCAGATACTTAAAGAAGTACAAGCCATACTGCATATTATTTTTGGTTAAACTGTTTCCGTGGATAGTCTAAGGAAGTAAGAACTAAGCCAAATGCTCCTATAGACTGAGTATGTGAAAGAAATACTAGTTGCAGTAGTATTCTTGAAGCGTTGTTCTCATCTTCACTGTTATCAAGGGTAGCACCACAATGGGAATTAGAAAAGCAAATTCAGTAATTATTTTGAAACAGTTAACAGAGGACATGTCAATTTTCCAGTCAGACTAGACGATTTGGGGGGGGCCTCTTACAGAAAAAAATGCAAAGGGCAGAGTACAAACAACAGAGAGTACAATAGGAATGTGAAATCCACTCATGTAACTAAGTTAAGAATTAAAACTCTATCCTTTAACTAGAAGTACTGTAAATCACATCGGGGGTCATGAACTAGGAAAATCTTGAGAAACAAAATAGTCTACGCTCATCAAAAAACGCCACAAATTTTAAAAAGATCTCAAAAATCTAGACAAGTTATAAAGCCTGTCTCCAACATTTGTTAAATTTCTATTTCACTGCTGATAGGCTGCAAGACCTCCTCAGTCAAAACCTGTTCTTCAGAAGCTGAAGCTGTCTTTAAGCAACCTCAAGCATTCAAAGCCAATATATCTGCCAAGTGAGCAGCAACACTGAAGCTCATTTTTCTTCACAAAGGGTGGAATTTTTTGCTAGTCACTGGGTGAAAGAAGAACTTCAGATAACCATATACCTAGGCAAATTTTGAATATGCAACATAATCTACAAGGTTTCCAAAAAAGCGCTATGACTTTTAGTATTGTTACAACAGACAAAATGTCAAGTTTGGTGTATTTGAGAGACCAAGGAAAAGGTTTTCCCTGCAACTGACAAGCTGAAAAATCTGCAGCTTCGATTTCTCATTCTTCTGTTCTACTTTACCAACTTGAATCTCTGTTTCTTCATAGGGCTCTACATTAATATTTGTTGTGGTGCAGCTCACATATGCAGCAGTATTAACATTTTAGCCTTCTCCAAGAAAACTGCATTCTATAATTTAGGCTACACAATTTTGTGACTGTAAATGTCACTCACTAATTAAAACCTAAGTATTTCAAGCACTTCAATAGACATCTCCCCAGAAGAGGAAACATTAGTAATTGATATTTACATGCCACTAGCTCAGAGACTACACAAATTCACATTACCAAAACCAAAAATAGCACAAATGCAATGCAGGGGAAGAGGGGGAGGGGGGCAGTGTGGCTGAAGGACTACCGAGTAGCCTTGGAAGAAACGCATTCCATTAAGAGAAAAGGTACCCAAACATCTTAAAACATGTTCCCTCCCCCTAAGACTCTTAAAAACACAATGATAATAAAAAGATAAATATTAATATAGAGCCCATCTACCAAAAGAGAATAAAAAACCTAAATTAAAATAAATTTAGGGGCCTTCACCAAACTTGCTGCAAGTTTGGGGACATAAATATCCAACAGCCATAAAGCTGTGAAAGCCCCCAGAACGAATAAAATAAATCCCACTTGCCTCAGACTGAACAGGGCAACACTGAGACTCTGCCTCAGCCTGTCCTATGGCAGGGCTATAGGAAGAAGAAAAATTTAAATTTTAGAAAAAACATGACCCAATTAAATGAAAGACATGCATTCAAAGTTAACAAAATTCCAGTGATCAAGCAAACAAAAGAAAATGACTGCTATTGCACCTATTTTGTTAGGCCCAAACAAAACTTTTAATAGTTGGTAGCTATTCCTGAATTGGACAGTTTGTTTTGCTTTGTATCTTGATCAATGGAACATAAGTCAGTTGTCTTGGGGCATTTTTCCCATAACTGGTAGTATTAACAGTACTCGTTCACAAAAAGTAAAGATTCCATCAGCCACTGAACACGTTCACCCTCACCTTAGTATTTATGTAGAAGCTAGACCAGTACAATTATTAAGACATTTACTATTATTTTTAAGTGTCATTATTTACCATTTTAAATTGCAGCCCCAATTCATGGACTGGTATATCAGTCTCAATTTAAGTGAAGAGTCATAATACCCTTCTTGCTGTTTATAAAACTTAAGTAGTCTTGAGATTTTATTTTTTATCTTGTATGCAGAATTCTTTGATTCCTACAAAATAACTGCAGGTTATATATTCCATTCAATTTCATCCAAGTGTTAAGTTATATAGTTCTAGGTAAGTACTGTTCAAGAGCTCCATACACAAAAATAATCACAGAAACCACAGAAGGCAGATGCAGCTGAATGTGTTTCTAGAAGCTTGTTTGTATTCTCCCATGCATGCACAGAGCGAGGAGTAGTTATCTAGTGAAATTATTAGATAAAAATCCCAGCCTCAAATTTATTATCAGCACTTAAAAATCTCATCTGTGGTAGGGAAAAAAAATATCCAAATGTTCCAGAAGAAATTTTTAGCCCACATAATCCAGCTAAAATTTTCAAGATTTTATTTAAAGCAAAACTTTGCCAAAGGCAGAAAGATGTTCTAGAGGCAGTACAGTCATCTCAAGACTTCTGAAAAACTAGCCCAGGCTTTTCCATGGTTCTTTAATGTCAGTCTCACCCCTTTTGCTCTAAAGATCAGCAGGTACGAGATCAGTCTCTCATAGTGATACTGAGAGACCATGCATCAAATAATTTAGAACCTTCTAAAGAAACCATAAATTCTAAGTATTTTGCTAAACACTTTCCCACCTGTGTCTGAACATTTTCTTGCAGCCTTTTTTTTTTTATTCAACATTTGCATTACATTCCAATTTAAAGATTGATCAAAATCCACTCGGAAGTTTTAATTTTAAAGATCTGACATGGCAAATTTAGGCAACAACTGAAAAACAAAGCTTCAGCCTATGTAATTTTACCACTAGGGTCCTGCAACAGATACGAGAGATGCTTTTCTATATTCATAAAAGCTTCTGCTATCTCTTTCAAGGGAGAGATTAACTAAAGCAAAAAACCTGCCTGCACGGCTGTGTTACATGAGGGATTTTGCTAGCACAGCTATGTTGACTAAACTTTGTACTGTAAACCAAGCCTTAGTCTTTACACAAGCAATTACTACATGTGAAATAGTTTTCCTCTTTTTGGGAAAATGCACCATAAATCCAACTCTCTGAACATTAAGAAGCAGTATCCAAAGAAATGAAGGCAAGGACCAACAGACAACATATGCACTGAAATACCCTGTTTACAGAAAAGTACACACAAGAGACACAAGAGTAACTAAAGATAGCCACATCACAGCTCTTACAGCACAGAAATGACAGGAGCAGGAAAGTAAGTATCCATGTGAAAAATCATGGAAAAATTGTTCGCCTGCTTTCTGAAGATTTGAGTACCATATGAATAATATGTGGCAGTACTTAGTTAAGGGATTATACTAAGTTCAATCTTAATATGCATCCAAGCTGTAAATCTATGTATTAGCTACAAGATGGTACTAGTATCAGAACAATGAGACGTTCACTATTTAAAAGAGGGAACTTGCAGAATATGCTGAGTTAACAGTACATGCAGTAGGGTTTTCAGGTATTTATCCCAGGAAAAGTAGGGGTCTGAAAACAACATACCAACGAGTTACAGAAAGACACCAAAGGGAGAACGCATTTACTTTACTAGGGGCAAGAGGGCAAAGCATCCTTACAGCAGCAACATGATCTTCAGAAAAAGCAAGAAGTTCTATAGTTTTAAAGGCACAAGTTAAGATCAATTTATAATGTATGAATTTTATGTGTAGTATTATAAAAAGGATGAATGTAAGACACTGTAAAAATCTCTCCAGTGTTTTGTAATTAACCTTATCAGATAAACAGAAGAAAGCCAGAGTATAAAAGCATTGCCTAAGCAAAACAATTTTATCTGTTAAGACTTATGCATAATGCAAGACGAAGAGCTAACAACAGATCTGACATCAAGGCCCACTCAGCACATTTGCAAGCCAAATACTGTACATCTGACAGGTGATCAGCAGATACCAGTGATCAGAGAGAACTGCTTCTCAACAGAGGCTTGGAGTTATGGTCTTAAAACTACCAAACACTTAGGAAAAAGTGCCTGTTAATTCGTAATAGTTAAACTAAGGCCATTCAGCTGTAATTTGAGTGTACTGGTTGCTCCAACGCTTTTATGAGCCATTCCACAGCCCCAAGTTTGAAGCTGACAGACAATGTAGTATTCTACCTGTACTGTATTTCTGGACTATTAAGAGACAGTACAGAATAAAGCCACATGAGTAGTACTTAAGTGCAGCTAAAAAAACCCCAAGACTTTCAAGAAAAAGAGCCATAACGCTCAGTGTTACAATTCAGTGAAAAGATTCCACCATCAACAAAAACATCTATGGAACAAACTGACACAAAAATGCTGATAATCTTTCTAATCTTCCCTAAAAGGAGATATCCCCATAAATTAAATTGCACAGATAAGGCTTGAGGCTGGAACATGTATTTAAGTTGACCTGCAAATGAAAAATCACCACTTTTTCCCCTGTTGTGAAGGGAACAGGGAAGCTCTCGCATCCCTTCCCTCCAAGAAGTCTCCCTCTACCTTTTTATTCTCATGAGAAATATAGTACACTAACACAGTAATGTTAAACATTCAGAGAATTATAACCTTGTCACTAATTTACCACTCTACTCTTTAAGCAGATAAAGGACTTATTCATATGGGGAAGACATCCCTTTGATAACTGTAATTAGGAGAACTGATGAAAAGGTCTCTTGCTCTAGACACTTCAATTAAATGGCTCAAGAAACTCAGCCAACATCTGATTATAACACACAATGGATGGTTCATCTTCTGGACTCAATGTTGAGATCTGAAATTCTGAACATTTTAAGTAAAAATACAGCACATAACGTATTACACTCTTGCCCCCTCTGTTTCTTTTATACACTGAGAAGAAGGTCAAGTTACTTTTTCTCTTTTGCAGGTCAACTTCAATACAACATCAACTGGAAATCACTCACCCACGTGACATGCACCTAAGCTTCTAGAAATCTTCATCTAAAAGGCTCCTGAAGTTCATATACACTTGCACATTAAAAAGAGTCAGTTGAAGAATGAACTAACAGGACACATCTGGCACTAGGATGCATCTTAAAGCAATCACTTTTACATCCTACAGGTCAGTGCCAGAACTAGAAATCATTTAAAATTTATTGAGGACAAGAAAGCACCAATAAAGAAACATATGCATTAAGAGAAGTTACAACCAAGAGTTTAGATGTGCCTCCTGCAACCTCATTTTTGAGGAGTCTGTTAATAAGTGTACAGGTCTTTGTCTACTCAGACGTGCAGCTAAGGAGTGACTTAATTTTAGAACAAGGAATTCAGATTTTATCAAAACAGCACCAGTAATTGTGTTCATTACACCGATAGCTACCATGGCATGCATCTGTACAAACCTTTCAGGCAGTTGTCCACAGCTGGTCATGAATAAAAAGGCATATAAATTTTTCTCTTCTTTTATTACAATGAAGTTTATAACAGTACAGAAAAATCACACGACCTTAGTGGGTCAGTTTACTTAAACCCTGAAACAGGAGGAACTCTAAATACATTAAATATTGTTACAAGTTCAGACTTAAATGTACAAGTAGTTGGGAACAGTTACAGCCCTCACCAAACTATGTTGGGGACATGAAGTCCAACAGCACTTGAAGTGCTGTGAAGGCATTATTTCACAAATAGCAACATAACGTTACAGAACTTGCCTTTAAGGTGGTATGTTCATGTAATTCCAGCGCCTTCACAATTTAACGAACCATATTTACTATACTTCACTTCTAAAAACCTAGATGAAACATGAAAAAGAAGCCATACAGTATAAATTGCAACATCAGGAAAAGTTCCTGTTATTATTCCAAATAATTTTTCCCGTGTAAAATAAGAATGTCCAATAGCTCCTTGCATGTGGGAAGATACTTATTTTTTAAAGTCACAATGAAGCCTTAATTGACGGAAGCTCGGCTATATTAACAGCACAAGATGAGAAAAGGTTTAATCTCCAAACCTATTAGAGCGTGTGTAGTAGCATCAGTAGCGGCCACCTTGCGACATTACAGGAGGTCTCATTCCCATTGGAGGTCGAGGAGGTCCACTTTGGTAAGGGGGCACCATCGGAGGTCCCTGACCGTATGGAGGCATCGCTCCAGGAAGATATCCTGGCATGCCCTGGTGATGAGCACCATACTGACCTATAAAACAGAACATTTAAGATGCAAAGAAGATTTTTTTTTTTTTTTTTAAAATAATGGGCAGAAGTTGCATTTTGTGAAAAGGCTTTTTTTTTTTTTTTTTTTTTTTTAAATAATGGGCAGAAGTTGCATTTTGTGAAAAGCCTCACCACCCCCACCAGTATATGCCACTTCAAGTTTTAAAGAAGTTTATAGCAAAGACAAATCTTTTCAAGAAAAGAAAGCTAGGACACTTATGATTACCATGAGGTGGCATGGGAGGTCTCATTCCTTGTTGCTGTGGAGGAATTCCTGGCTGTGGTGGCATCATACCTCCGATTGGTCCAACTGGTGGATTACCCAAGGAAGCTTGTCCCGGTCGAGGAAGATTACGCTGGTATTTAGGCAACTGTGCCCTTCTCTCTTCCTAAAACCAGGAACAGACAACCGTAACACACTGTAAGGCTAAAACTCACCAAAAGCAAAGTAAGTAAGAGTATAACAAAATAGATTACAGGCACTAAACTATTTCAACTACCTTACAAGATCAAAGACTACTACTAGTAACATTCCACATTAGCATTTGGACTTTTCCCCCTTCCTTCAAAGTATTAATACTGGCCCATCTAGCATTTTGCGTGCAACACAAATTCTCCTCCTCTCCCAGCTAACAAAGCCTTTTCCTCCTAACAAGTTGGGACAAAAAAAACCAAACACAAATCTAAAGTTATCTGAACTGAAATTAAGGTTCATCTATTTTACCCACAAATCCCCTATTTCCAACTGCTGTAATAGGACCAGGACCACTTCAAACTGTTGAAGTCTTTTGTCCTACACTCATTAGCTGTATCTATTTAACTTCAAGCTTAAGTCACATGCAGAAAAAGTCCAAATTATATTTTGGGTTGAGTAATCTATCACCAACAAAAATAAGGCTTAGATCTATAGCAGGATCATTGCAATACGCCAGTCATCACTTGGCAATGAGAAGTTTTCTTGATGCACTTTTCTGATACATTAATTTTGCACAGTCTGCACTCTCACCATTATTAAAATACACATAATGCAGAAGAAATTCTATTTAATCAGCCATTATCAGTGTAAATTGTATTTTTCAGTAAGACAATGAAAAAATTTTAACTTACCAGTGATATATCCTCATCTGGATGGATCAACTTACTGGTTGCACTGGTTGTTGTGAGGGTAGCAGGCTTACTTGTTATAGATGTAGCTGGTTTAGCTGCAGTACTGTTTGTCGTGCTAGTGGTTGAGGCTGTAGACTGTGTGTAAGCAGGGAATGTAGGTTTTGGGGGCTCTGTTGTTGTTGCAGGTGTAGAATTCAAAGGTTTGAAATCAGTACCAACTGGACCTGGAACAGCTGCTGCAGCCTGTGAAACACAGAGGTAAATCAATATTTATTTCTCAAAGCCTAAGAAAACTTAAATGATGTCTGTTAGACCTCTGAAACCTTCCAGTAAGATACATAATTATAACAAGCTTGACAAAAGTAAAAGTTCAGCCTTATCACATACTAGAGCAACTGAAAACAAGACAAAATAAACCCCAATATATACACACATATACATACACACACATACAGAGGAAAGTCTAAAATTTGCAGGTCAAAAGCCACAACTAGAAAAAAGGAACAACAAAAAAACCCCCACTATCAGAATTTTTATCTCGAATACTGAGTTTGGTAAAAGTCTAAATCTTTCCTGGATCACTGTTTTATTAAGAGCCTGTAAGTATAAATTAATTGTTCTCTCAGCATACTTTAGCAATCATTAGTTTAAAGTACAGCTCAAAATGTTAGTATTCATTAAAATTAGGTATTTAAGAAACGTTTTAATTAAATATTAAGAAAGCTACTGTGTCAGGGCTTTTGTTTTAAGCGTTCTCTCTATAGAAATACGGCAATATTTTCACAAAGTACTATGTCTGTCTATAGATCTTTCATCTCGCTTGGGAATGAAGAATCAACTAAAGGCAGATAACGAGGTCCACTAAAGATTCCAGCATCTCATCTTTTCTACTTTTATCTTAAATTACAACTGTTAGGCAAGAAAAGTTTGCTGCATCTTCAGAGAAAGCCTGGTAAAGCAATCTCCAAAGCAAGCTTTCGTTATGAGAGAATGCTTTTGTTTCTAGTCACTGTACATTTACAATTATCTGAACTTTCCAATCAAAACAACCTATTTCAATTTTTTTGCACATAATGCAAATTACAAAATTCCCTACATTATGATGTACCATATTAAACAACATAAACTAAAAAGCCTTCACCATGCATCAAGCTAACCACTGCCCGCTAAAATGCGTTTAACTGCTTTCATGCTTTTTTAACCCTTTAGAACCAGGATGCAACATTTCATTCTTTCACGCTAAGAAAAATTGGGCACTTTGACATGCTTATTTCTAGTAAGATGCAGCTCACAATCAAGGACTCTGCAGTTTTACCAGCTAAACATAATCAGGAATATAACAGAAATTATCTGAAGATGTTTAGTCAATTTTAGATTTTACGGATCGGTCCAAAGGGTTAAGTTGCAAAGCCATTTGTTTTTAACTGTGACTTCCTGCGTACTTGTGCTGTGCTAGGAAACAGAGCGTTAGAAGATGCTGACAGACTTTCTGAATTGGAGGAAGCTGTACTTGAGCTTGTGACAGGTGTCCCCATCTGTAGCATAAAAGAAAGGAAACAGTGAAAAGTCTCCAAACAAATGGGTGGAAAGTATCCAGATGAAAGGATTTCTTATACTAAGTCCTTTGTTATAAAAGGACTGTGGTTTTGTAAACGAGTATCTTCCCTGCAGAAGTCCAAAATGCAAATAGTACACTACAAAGGTTTCTGCAACATACTTGAAAGCAAGTAAAAACTTTAGGACTTATACACAAGTGCAATCAAAGGGTAGAGGTCACAAGCCACTATCTATTCCCCACTTCCCTCCCCAAAACATTTAAACAAAGTTGTACTACCTTAACTTGCTCCTAAACTTTTTAAAGTAAAAAACCTCCTAATTCAGGCAATGTTTAACCAGTCTAACAAGACTATAAAATAAATTAATCCATCTATGGGTAGAGAGCCCATTATGAAAAGGAGAGAACAAGTCATGTCAAGATTTATACTTTGGAAATTTTAGGTAAAATTCTATGCAGTCAGATTTCTGTAGCTGACTAACATCCCTTCACCCACCCAAAGCACCCTTATGAATGACAAACTAAAGGGATTAAAGAAGGGTTTTGCCTACTCCTTTCTTCCCCACGTGCTTACAGAACTTCTGTCTGGTTTCATGGCTGTTGTAAGACAAACAAAAGAATCTTTTAAAATTCATTCAAGCACTACACTGAATTAAACTTAAGAATCAACACAAGCAAGAAACTTAACCAGTCACTTCTCGGGTCTCCTCAATTCAATAATAAAGAATAGACACTGTTGACACAGTGACAATTTGAAGAATGTAACAATAGATTCCAGGCTATGAGATACCTTACCTGCCCTGCACTTGGGAAGAGTGGTTTAGTGACTGGAGGCTGGGGGGTAGGTGCCGATGCAGCAGGAGCTGGAGGTCTGTTAAGAATGCCCGGTGCTGTAACAGGCTGTGCTTGCGTCATTGGAGGCATCCCAGGACGAGGACCAACAGGTGGTGGCATACCTACAAACCACAAAGAACTGGTAACAAATCAGGCTGAAGGAAGTAAGAACACTGCTTCAGAGGATTCTGTTCACAGCGTTCCTTAGAACAAAGTCTTTCCTAAGGAAGTTGTGTATTTAAGGCAATAGTAAAATAAAACAATAGCAAAATAAAACATGACTAAAACATGACAAAGGGTAATGTCAGCAGACACCAGTAAATGCCCATGCATAGGCAGTAACCTCAAACATTTCAGAGCAATTCTTAACTAAGCCGTGTTTTCTACTAGAGCTTCAGTGATGAAGCTTACGCTCTCAATAAATCAATGCAATTACCTCAGTAAGCGTTTTCGACATACTGCGCCTATGCTACACCAAGCGCACGGACAAGGCTATTAAAAAATCCAGAAGGTGCAGCCCTTATGGATGTTATCAGAATTTTGACCAAAACACGGATCAGCTTTGCTGTGGGGCTTCAATACAGTGGAACAGTGACACAAGGCTACTTTTTGTTGCCTACCATCCCAATACATGCACTTCATTATGTGCGGGGCTCTAGGAGAGGTTCAGAAGACAGGAAGTTAACAGCTCACATGGGTTCTGTTGTATCACTGTGCAGCAGAACTAGGCTGTAACTGTCCTAGTGGCTTGCCTCCTCCTCCAGTGAGAAATGTGGGCAAACCAGCAAATCTCAAGCTGTCACAGCATAGCTGCTGGTCAAGTGGAACACCCTCAGAACTTAAAGCTGCTTAGAGCTGCACAAGCTCAAGAAACATCTCTTCTAGCTATGCTAAGAGACCAAAATTCCAGTTAGTTTCTTCACACAGCAGGTTCATTACTTGAGTATTTCTCATTTCCCACAATATTTTCAATCATTACAATTTTCCAGGTGCAGTCATGGACATTAAAATAAGGGATGAAGAGAGACTAGGCAACACGAAAGCCAGAGAAAGTGCAACAGAAGATAAAACTGTATTCTATTTTTTCCCTTCACAATGGTACCAAACACAAATAACTGTAATCAAAACCCATAAATGAACCCTTTCACCTGTGCACAAGAGTGGCTTCTGTGGCAATCAATCCACACCATGGTGGTGGCGTAAGTCTGTCTAATCTTTATATAAATCCTAAATCTCAGCATAAATAAATAAAATTTAGCTCTCACCATAGTATGAGTTCGACAACCCTGACCTACCTGGTGGCATACCAGGCATAAGGGGTGGTATTCCTGGCCCAGGAGGCATCATTCCACCCATCGGCATCATCCTATTAAACAGAAAACGAGCACCAGTATGAACACTCACGATAAACCCTTAAGACAATTGGCACATACCTGTATTAGACAAAAAGTTGTGGTAAATAATTTCAAGAAGCTCTCAACAGAGAAAATTCAAAACCAGCTGACTCTACAGTTAAAAATGTTTTTCCACAAGAAAACAAACAAACAAAACAACCAAAAACTCCAAGAAAACCCCCAAACACTTTTCATTTGAGCTTTAATTCCTCAAGCTTTCACTTTCGCTATTATCGTATTTCCAGAACTGGTGTCTTTCTTGAAATCTACTTCAGGCTACTAGTTTCAGCTGAGTGTTCCAAGAACCTGATCTTAGTACACTCAGAAAATTTGAAAATAGGAAAACCACACTCCAATCACACTAAAATCACCATACATCTGCTGTTACTCCCATCTGACACCACAAGTCTATCTGCGGTTACAGCACCCTCATAGTATTTTAACATAATTCTCCTTCCTCTCGTGAACTGCAGACAACCCAAATCTGTAAAACTATCTACAAAATACCAATAAAAGCAGAGGAGAGACCACAGGATAAGAAAGTTTCTGGAGTTTCAACTACATTAAATAGTCTCTATGCTAAGGACAGAATACCAGGATTTAAATTAAATTGGTGTATTTTTCCTTCATATTAAAAACAGGTTTGGGCTTTTTTTTTTCCTTGCTACTGATATCTGGACAAAAAAAAATTGGTCTGTATTTCCTAACAGAAAGTTAGCATCTAAATGACTCCTTTTATCCTTACCCACTAAACCACACTACAAATTAATGCATGTTCCCCACCTGAACTAAACACATAACCATTAATAAAAGCAAATTCCTCCTGCACAGGGCTGCAACTCCATAAAAAATAAGCTGTGTATAACACTAAGTGCTTTTAAACTGAGAAGCTATAGGTGAATATAGACAATTCCTTTACAGGGAACAAACCAAGTGTAGCTTAAGCTTGCTTAAATTTTTCCAGATACTCGAAGCTGAATTAGGGAAACAAAATAAAGGAAAGCTTATTACTTTAGTTAGCAAGATAAGCAGATACGGAGCAGCCAAGTGCACACCAAAACCCCACTAAGCAGCAGTTTCTATTCGTACGATAAAGCCAAGAAACGTTCACCATCGCCCTTTCAAATCATCATAAACAGGGGACCATTCATTCTGCAAAGCAAACTGATACCCAGTCTTATTTTTATTCTCAACTTGTCTACCCCTGCTACAAAAGGAACTACCAATGCAGAAGCAGTAATGAATAGGAACATAGTACCATCTCCCCTTTTTAGGGTTAATGGTTGGAGAAAGCAAAGTCAGTCTTGCCACCCATTCTGACAACTATCTGTTAGACCCAAAAAAACCTGCTGGATGCTCATTGCCTGCTGCCACCAGAAAGATGACTTTCTGAGAAACTGCAGGGATAGTGCTAGAACTAGTGTCACACTAAAAGTTGCTTCCTAACTCTTAATACTTCTTTGCTCATTTTTAAACAAAATATCATCAGGTTAAGTAAGCAAAATTTTAGATTAAACTAGGCCAAAGTATAATACTACCCCCCTCCCCTAATATTTCACCAAAATGGAAATGCAGTGAATTTTTGGGAAAATATTGTCTTTTACTAGATGACATTACAGCCACCTGAAATTAACAAAGAATTTGAGGAGGACTAAGCAGCAGCAAGCCTGATAAAATTCTGTTCAGTTTCTACCCAGAAAGGCTCCAGTCATGATGAGCATCCACAAGATATTTGACTATGACATGATTTTTTAATTCAAAGACTGTTAAAAGAACTATTTTGTCTCAGAAGAGAACAACCTTTCACCTCAGTGAGCTTTAAAACTTAGAAGCAAAGTTCCTGCAGTATGTCCTACAGCGTAAAGGATCAAACACACGGAGCTGTACTCTGGTTCAAGAGAGGCATTAAGTCCCTAAGGGTCTATTTCATTAATATTGCGTAGAATGCATTTTGCATGACATATAGTTTTGTAATATTTGTTTAGATAAAGCACAAAAACTTCAGATAACAATAACAAAAGCTAACTAGACATTTTCCCCAAGTTCTTAGGCAATATTCAGAGATTTTCAGTAAGACAATTTCAAGCTTATCAAAGACATGACAGAAAATGGCATAATGAATGTACCTAGAATTACATTAATGAGATGCTTACATGTTTCCACCACAAAATGACTGCATGTATTTTCTCTGTTGATGTAATCTGTGAAAATTTATGACAAAATCAAAAATCTAACTGTGATTTTCCAAAAAACATTGTGATAGGGTATGGTGTCAACCCCAAACAAGCATAAAAACCAACATCTTACTTTTGCCCAAAATACAAGAACAATTTACACCTTCCAGTATTTTTTTCCTGTTAGGTTGATGACTGATAACCAGATGCACAACATATGTGCAATACACAAAGGAACAGTGGTTCACAGAAGGCTCTAAACCAACACAACAAAACTTTAAATTATTATACTCAAAGTCACGAGAAAGACAACATACT
Source organism: Egretta garzetta (assembly GCF_000687185.1). NCBI lineage: Eukaryota > Metazoa > Chordata > Aves > Pelecaniformes > Ardeidae > Egretta > Egretta garzetta. The sequence goes on along the minus strand of NW_009259242.1, from coordinate 2,214,037 downwards.
TTATACATAAACTCACAGTTTGGCCATATTTTTAAAGTTGGTTTACAGCCATCCAGTTCTTTGGTTAGTCTTAAGATTACAGAGTTCACCAGTTCCTATGTACATTTTTCTAATTAGCTTTACTTTTTCTGTGACAGCTTAAAATGCACAGTATGAACATGTAATATTAAGTCTTTCTTGCTACTCACCCAGGTGGCATTCCAGGCATAACTGGAGGCATTCCAGGCATCATAGGTGGAACACCTGCCATTAACGGTGGTATACCTTAAAAGAAAAATAAATTTTACACAACTCCAACAACATACAGCTGCTAACAAATCTCATCTAATAAATTTAGACTGGATAAATGCTTTACAGAAAACTATTTTTTTTTTTTAAACAACACTGCTTACAAACAATGCAATATAAAATGTTGTCTGCAAATTTGACTCAGATTAATTGTTCTCAGTCCTGCAAGACCATGTAAATTTTCTTAGTCTCAAGAGAACATGCCTTACCATTACAGAAAATACAGAGATCAGTTTTCACTCGCTGTCGTTGACGGAAATTCTTTCCTCAATGTATTTGTGGCCTGTGTATAAACTGCCTGTTCTATGTTAGCAGTCTCTAGATATATGGCAACCTTTCTGCCTTGTTTCCAAAATCTTGCTACAAAATGGCACATAAAATATCATTGGTAGGCTCATGTCTAAAGTAGTAATCTGTCTTACTACCATATTAACATTCCTTCAATCTAGACACCAACAGTTAGGCACCTCATCTACTTTGCAAAGGAAGAGGTGTGCGCACTTGCAGAATAGGGGAAGGGAAAAAAAAAAGCCAAGAAACTGCTTGTGTGGACCCCAGAAAACTATTTTGTGACCTCTAACACCCAGTGTTAGAGAGTGCAGATTATTATTCCAGCATACAAGCAGCAATTTGTATTTCTACTCAGCTTTTTAGTAACTAGCTTAAAACACCATCTTACCTGGAGGCATCCCTGGTGCACCTGGCACAGGAGGCAAACCTGGTTGCGCCATCGGGGGAATGTACCCCTGCTGTGGCTGAACTTGCTGGGGTTGAAATGAAGTTGAAGCTGCAGATTCATCATCTTCATACTCATCAGAATCATCCTGTTGTTTCTTTTTCTGGCTCTCTGCTAAGAGTACAACGTATATGGTCAGACTGAAGACAAATTATATTCTATAAAATTAATTTTATCTGGGTTATTCTATCTGGAACAAAAATAATACAATTCAAACCTTACAAGTGTGTTCAAAAATTCACAGAATTACAAAGAGGAAAAACTATGTGAGCCTAAAAACAATAAAGGGAACGAAAGTGACTCACACTGTAATGACCCTGAACGTAAACGTGGGTCTTCCTTCATGTTAGTCTCATGCTGTCCAGAATAAACCAAAGCAGTTCAAACAAACATATACTTAAACAGTAAAGAAATTGAAGTATTTGGACATCATCAGGGTTGTATTACCACTGGCCTTCCTTCTCCTTCCCCTCAAAAGTAAAATCACCATCCCCATATTCATCAGATAATTGTTGTAGCTGCACCGACATACAGCTACTTCTGAACAGGAAAAGAAAGGTATTTCTCAGCCTTCTACATGACTGGCAAATGAGTAGAGCTACAGTTCAAGAATGTATTAAACCCAACCCTCACTCTTCTGAGAATTGAGGTCTGTATCACACAGCTTAGTATCAGTAAGAAACTAGGGAAATAACAGGTAACTAGCTAGATTACACTTTACCCTGAGTTTTTTGTTCAAGTAACCTCCTCCGCTCCTCCATATCTTTTTCTGGAATGCCCTCCATGCCATAGATTTCCAGTTCAATGTCTGTTCTTCCAGGAATGGCATTTGGAACAGCATCTATTGTTTCTTTATGTACCTAAACAAACAAACAAGAAATCTTCCAGACCACAATTCAGGTTAGGTTCTACATGTTTTTCATCCAGTTTCAAGACACAAAAGGAACATCCTCAATGGGAAGAATCTCTCCAGCCAAGCATTTTCTTGATACATGCTTCCTAATCACTGCTAGCTACTATTAGCTTCTGAAACCAGTTTATATAAACTTGTCTTCTGAACACCAAGACAATACTTCACTCCTCCTACACCCCAAAAATGATGGCAGAGTTCTCTACTGCACACTCTCCATATAACTGCTGACACAGGAGGACTCCTGTTCTGGAAACAGACCACTGCTGTCATTCTCCCATAGGTTTTTAAGACTCTGGAAGCCCCCAAACACCTAGTTTAAGTTCACTATTAATTCAAATTTTAAATATTGATTAAAAAAGCTTATATAAGCCTAAAATTTCTTACCTGCATGCAGTGTATAGCTAAACCAGGTCCTGTATACAGTTTCTTATGACATATATGGCATTTAAAGTGCTTTGCTTTTTGATGCTGTATAAGGATTTTTTCATCATCAAAATCCCTGTTACAATACCTATTGAAGACTGTTAAGGAAACATTTAATCCTGAAAGTGACCTTCTATACAACACTAAGATAATTACCATTATTGTGATTTTTCCTAAAGCAAAAAAAAAAAAAAGCACATAGGAAGCATCTCTGAGCATTCAAAACATGACAAATATTTCACGGATGTCTGAAACCAAACCCCCCTCATACCACCCAGCATTTCCCTCTTCAGATAGGTACAAAACTGGCAAGATGTGTGCATGCAATCAGAATTATCATTTTATTCCGTATTCCTTGACACATGCCTTTAAAGTTCTAGTTATTTCAAAGCGGACTCACTCCTCTGCATACATGTGGATTAAAATAAAGTTCCTAAAACATTAAAGGAGAAATAGACTTGAAATTCACGAAAGGGAAGTGATACTAAATACTTAAGAGAAATGCCTATTTAATAACAGCTATCAGCAGTTAACATTTATAAAAGCGATCACAGGTTTTAGTTAAAAATGGCTTTCCTTTTTCAGTCATCCAGCTATCAATTCTTATGACAGCACATAATTTGCTGCAGTTATTAAAGAACCCTCTGTTTTTAAACAAACATTTTAAGTTAAGATCTTTCTGGACATCAATGTGATGGAAGAGGCAAACTGCAATTTACTTTCTGGAGGTCAGCATTAGTATTTCAGCAAACACTCCAAACTTATCTTCCTAAACGAGACAAATACACATTCGTCATTTATTAGCTGTTCCTCGTTAACATAATGTGTGCCTCACTTCCACCAAAACTTGAAATACATTAATACCTAAAATAGAAGCACAGATGCCTTCCAACATAAAACGGTAAAAGACCTCAGAACAGGTTACAAATTCCTTTACTGAAGAATTCTAGATTGGGCAGAAACACTTCAGGGAAAAAAAATAAATCTGCAGTCACCCCCCAACCAAAAGCAGATTGTGAAGGAGTGATCGAAGAAAAATCCACCGGTATTTCTGGATACTGAAAAAACGTACGTGATTTTGATGCAGCAATTAGCAATCTGAACACCCCCCCCCCCAAAAAAAAAAAAAAAAAAGTTTTCAAAAGATCTCTTTCAACCACATCTGCCCCAATTCTTCTTGACTAACTGTATTTATCAGAGGCAGGGTTTCCTTCCTTTGACATCCTACCCCCCGGGTAATAAAAACCGTTCTCCATTTTCCCACCACCTCGGCAATCCCGCCGGGCCTGGCCACAGGAGTGTCAGGGACAGCCGGCCAGAGAAACTGCGGCCTATCCTGACTTTACGGATCGGACGCGAGGCCGAGGCCTCAAGCGAGGCAGGCGGGAGCGGGCGACCTAGGCCGCGCGGGGGCGAGGGGGGGGGGAAAGGCAGAGGAAAGGCACGGACCAGGCCCCATCCCCGCGCTGAGGCGCTCAGAAATGAAACGGGACCAAGCGCGGAGCCAAACCGTAACGGGGGCGAAGAGAAAAAAACAAAAAAAAAGCCCCGTCCCAGGACGGCGAGGAGCCTGGCGGAGAACAGGGTAGGACGGGACAGAGACCCGACCGTACCAGGCCGCTCCCCTCCCCCACCCGGCTCCCCACACCCGCCTCATCTCCCACAGAAGGATACCAGCACCAAGGCTTCAGCTGCTTCTTCTTCT
>NW_009259242.1:2208370-2209841 GCF_000687185.1 Egretta garzetta | reverse complement strand
CGGTGTTGTGGGCGGGCTGAGTTGAGCTGAGGCGTCCGGTTGCCTTTGCGGTTGCCGTGTTTAATGTTAAGGAGAAAACGTCTTCTCCCTGGTCGAGTCTGTTTTGCCTGTGACGGCAGTTGGCGAGGCAAATGCGTTTAGTTCCCCATTGCCTGTTCCCCCATAGCAGGCAGTAACCCCCAGCAGAAGGGCAGTTGTGTAGAAATCAGCCCGGACAGAAGCGTGGCCAGCAGGTCGAGGGAGGGGATTGTGCCCCTCTGCTCTGCTCTGGGGAGACCTCTCCTGGAGCCCTGCGTCCAGCTCTGGAGCCCTCAGCACAAGGGGGACATGGACCTGTTGGAGCGGGGCCAGAGGAGGGCTACTAAAATGATCCGAGGGTTGGAGCCCCTCTGCTATGAGGCCAGGCTGGGAGAGTTGGGGGTGTTCAGCCTGGAGAAGAGAAGGCTGCGGGCAGAGCTGATTACGGCTGTCCAGGGCTTAGGAAAGATGGGGACAATCTTTCTAGTAGGGCCAGCTGGGACAGGACAAGGGGTAATGGCTTTAAACTAAAACAGGGTAGGTTTAGACTAGATATAAGGAAGAAATTCTGAAACACTGGAACAGGTTGCCCAGAGAGGTGGTGGAGGGCCCATCCCTGGGAACATTCAAGACCAGGTTGGATGGGGCTGTGAGCAACCTGATCTAGTTCAAGGTGTCCCTGCTCCTGCAGGGGGGTTGGGCTGGGTGACCTCTGGGGGTCCCTTCCAACCCAAAACATTCTATGATTCTATGACAAGAAGCCAGGATCTCTTAAACAGGCCACCCTGCATGGTGGTGGCTACCCGTGTCTGTGTAGCTGGCTCTTGGCAGAGAGGTGTTGGGGAGCATGGCCCCCCAAGAACACTATGAAACACTGAGGCATGTTGAGCCCTCACCTCCGCCAGAGCTTCCCGGGCCTGGCTGGGGCCTGGCCCCTCTGTTAATCCCATCGGGGGGTGGCCCTGTGTTAGCCCCCCCAACTGCCCCTGCGGCTCCTGGGAGGCCTGTGGGCTTCCTGCCGCAGGCTGGGGGCGAGGGCTGCTCCCCGTCCCACGGGGCTTGTCTGCAAGCACTGTCTCTTAGTTACAAGGCTGAGCTAACAAAATGTATTGTTTTAACAGGAAAAAAAAAAAAGCATTGCAGAAGCAAAGTAGGCTATTTAAAAATGGGTGGCACGGGTAATCCTGTCAAATGTGCTTTGAGCAGGTCCTGCTATGAAAATCAGTGAAGTGCTTTTGAAGGATTATCTGTACTGATACAAGTGCTATAGCATCTATATCGTATTTTTCACTAAATTACATAAACGGAGGAGTTGCAGCAACAAGAGCCATTTCGGCTTTAGCCGGTCCAGCTCTGGTTTGGGCGAGGATGCGGCCGGTTGCACCGGGGGCGGGGGTTCAAGCCCGGGGCAGCTGCCTCGCCACCAGCCCTCAGCCAACCCACCCTCCCCCAG
>NW_009259242.1:2194316-2208145 GCF_000687185.1 Egretta garzetta | reverse complement strand
CGCCGCCGCGGCCTGCCGGACGGGTGGGCGCTGGGTCCGCCCCGCGGGGCGGCCGTTTCCAGGCCTTGTCAGTTCCCAGCTGCTTGTATTCGCTTTATTTTTTTCCCCCCTCTCTCCCCCAAGAGACTTTATTCCTCCCATAATGTCCTGATTCCCTGCTCCTGCTTTAGAACACCCTCAGGCCATACCTTTCCCCGCTGCAGTCCCTTTTTCCCTGTTCTGTGTGTTAAAGCTGTAAAATCAATCGTAAGAACGGCTTGATTTTCAGATCCTCCCAGCAGGGAGCAGGCAGTGGGGATGGCAGTCCCAGCAGTGCGGCGGCAGAGACACCCTCCAGCGATGACTTCAGGTAAAGCCAATCTGCAGAAATGCATAACTGCCTGTAACACCCCATTTTGAAGTCTTTGCCGTATTGCTGTTAGGTGAATAGTAAGCAAGTACACTGACGTCCTTCCAAAGCAGAAACCTCTGTAAAAGCATACTGAAGTTCCCTGGGTGCTTTTTCTGCAATACCTAGGGAACGGACACAACTACAGAGCTCAAGTCATGTATTAAACATAAACCATCATCTTTGAGTTTGAACTCTGTTTTCTTTGCTACTAATATTTGACATTTCTGTATTGACTTAGGTCTTCATGTAGATGATTAAAATCTATTAAACAATGTTAAATGGACATCTTGTCTTTCCATAAGCTCTGTAATGGAGCTGTTGCTCTGTGTTACAACTAGGGAAACAGGAAAAAAGGGAGGCAGTGACTTGTTTGTAGCTTCTGAGGAGTTCAGCATCAGCTGACACCACAACTCCAGACTTCTGGTCTAGTGGACAAACCACTGAATGCACTTCTGATGGGCCAGAAGTGGCAGAGCGAGTTAAGGTGTAAGCCAGAGAGGGATCACAGTGTTCCCCCTACTAGAAGCAAGTGGTTCCACACTTGTTCAGAGAAGCAAAACAACGCTTGCTTTTTTGGTAATGATTTCTTCTTGTTTTTTAAAGCCTCTCCTTGCTGGACACTAACTTACCAGCTGAAGCAGAGACTGAATTGCGCAGTTTTATCGCTAAGCGTCTTACTAAAGGAGCCTTGTTTGAAGGAATGGGGAATGTAGCATCAGTGGGGCTGAGGTAAATTTTAAAATTTATTTGTGAATGAGAAACTCTAAGAAATATTGGCAGCATTGCACATCTTGCCATCTGCTGCTGCACTTAGGCTTAATCCTGAGTCAGCGTTCTCAGTCTTTTGCTGCTGTTAATAGCAGCTTTATGCAGTGGCACTTTCCTCTTTTTCTAGGTAGCTTTGAGAAAAATATTGTTGTAAATAATTAACTGTTTGAATACTTACGAAATACTACATGTGTTTATGACTATTTCCTTTTAAACTACTCTGATTGCACCACAGAAGAAAAAAGAGAAGGTCTAAAAGCTCTGTATATGACCTTAGGAGCTGCCAGTGCTATTGAGTAAAAATTCTTTACAGAAATCACGTGTCTGCTTTTTGCACTTATTTATTGTGATGTATCTGTAAAAAATAATTCTTTTTTTTTTCTGCACAGCATAGCAGAATATAAAGTTGGTTGTTATTACTGTCGTTTCCAACAAGAAAATCTTCTGACAACACTGGAATCAGATGTCAGTGCTCCAGAATACGTGGTTTGTTTCTTAGGTGGCTCAGAGAAAGGTCTGGAACTATATCCTTACCTGTAACTTCCTTTATCTATGTAGAGAGGGAGGTGATGTAAAAATCACGTTCTCATTTTGTCTGTTTCCTATTTGAAATCAGCTCAGTTGTGCACACCTTCCAGTAACTGAAAATGTCACTAACAGCCATAGCCACAGGGAAAAATGCAGGTCTTAACCGATGCATCTTATTTTCCTTAAGAAGATACTTTCAGACTTGAGCTGGACAAATACATTCAAAGTCTGAAGATAAACCTTGATTTGGAGGTAAGGACTTTCTGTTTTTAAGTGGTGAAACTTACTATTTACACAAATTAATTACTAAGACAATCTGGAAGATTTAGGCTGTACAAAATGGATGTTTCAAGTACCAGTGTGAAACACTGAGAGAGATACTTGCTTCACTACAGTGACAGTGAGTGTCTAAAGTGCTATCAACCACACAAGTCAAAAGGGAAAAAAAAAGGGGGGACTTCTTTGTGCCAGTCATAAATCTCTTCATGGTTACTTGCAGTTAGATTCAGAGAGAATGACTAATCACAGAACCACAGAATGGCAAGGGTTGGAAGGGACCTCAGATCACCCAGTCCAACCCTCCTGCTCAAGCAGGTTCACCTAGAGCATGTTGCACAGGACATCGTCCAGGCGGGCTTTGAATATCTCCAGAGAAGAAGACTCCACAGCCCCCCTGGGCAGCCTGTGCCAGTGCTCTGTCACCCTCAGAGTAAAGAAGTTTTTCCTCATATTCAACTGAAACCTCTTCTGTTTCAATTTGTGCCCATTGCCCCTTGTCCTGTCGCTGGGCACCACTGAGAAGAGTAATAATAGGTTATGGTCTACAGGAAAGTTACGTGTCCCCCTGGATTCTTATAACTTCTGAATGTTAAGGAAGGATTTTTAGTGGTTTTCTTGTCACAATTTTTCTAATGGAAACTATACATTTTAAGTGTCTTTCTCATCCCATGTGCTGTTGCATGGTCTTTGCTCAGTATATACCATAATATTACAGTTCTTAAAATGCAAAGCCCTTCATTGATGATAAAGCGTGACTTTAAATGTCAAACTCATTATTTTAGTTTACTGTGGTTTGAAATGAATAAGGCTCTGACATCCAAATATCTTAGGTTGAATACATTATTAATAGGCTTCTATTTGTGTAGAAATCTGATTTGTAGTTAAAGTTTTAACGTTTCGACTTGTTACAGCAAAAAACCTTGGAGACCTATGTTAACCCCTACTTGAGAAGCTGGTTTGAGAATGCCATATGCCCTATTCAGAGAGTAGTACAGCTCTTCCAGGAGAAACTTGCCTTTTTGTTACACGCGGTAAGTGTATTTCAAACCGGGTAACTAAAAAGGTTCAGAAGGAGTCTCAGTGACTCCAACACATTTAAAATGTTTCTTCCATTTGCTTTCCCAGCCAGGAGTAAATGAAGAAAAACTTTTTTTTTTCTTTTTTTTTAATTCAGGGCAAATACTTTTCCCCTGCGTTATTGCTAATGAAGCACAAAGCAATTTCTTCTATCAGTTTTTATAGTTAACTCATTTTAAATTATGTAGTAGTGTCCAAGTTGAAATTAGAATGAGAAAATTAGAAACAGCATGAGGAAGCTGTCCCTGCTATAATTGCTCTGAACCAAAAGGGATGTTGTACTGCCTATGTGCCTCATGTAATTCACTGGAAACAGACAAGAAATTCATCCTAGCTCTAGTCGGAGTTGGAGGAGGCTTTGGATGGAATAGCTAACAGAGGATAACTGCTGTGTTTCTTCTGAATGCAAAACCAGCAGCAATAACTACAATATGGAGTATTCCCTTAGCTTCTACTCTTTCTCTGAAAAGAACAATTTTTAAAGTACCTCATTATGTATTTATTGCTAGTAACTGCAATATAGCAACAGAAGTAATATCAAAGTTGCATTTTTTTTTTTGTTTGTTTGTTTTAAGGCTTTGAGTTACACTCCTGTGGAAGTAAAAAATGCAGATGAAAGAACAGAAAAAGACATTAGCAGGTAAAGATATGTTGAGACCAAGGAACTTGTGAGTAACTTGGCTTTTGTGTGTGACAGCCTCCTGTTCTTGCTGTTCGGGAATTGTAAAGCAGCAAGCAGTTCACAAGAGCTTTTTGTGTCAGGTTTCTGGCAGCCGCCAGCCTCCAAGGACTCGTTCAGGAGGGCACAATGACCTCCTTGTGTATTGCCATGACTGAGGAACAGCACAAGTCGATGATTATAGACTGTAGTGGACCTCAGCCACAGTTGCATAATGCAGGTGAGATTACAGCCATGAATACTTCTTCATGTTACTCCCTTGTACCTGTCAGCTGCTGAGAGTTGTGGACGTTAGAGGTAGTTGAGGATATTTAGAAGCTCATAGGCTCATGCCCAGAAAGTTTGGATTCCAGCTGGAAATTACAACACCTGTTTTCCTATAAGGTAGCAGAGCTAAGAACTGTGGTTTGAAAATGGTTGATAATAAAACCAACAATGCATTTAGTTTGCGGACCATGAAACTATGACTTGCATATTTCAGGGAAGCTGCAAAACTTTTTTTTTTTCCCTGTTGTATTTTTGACAGATGTTGTGAAGAAGGATTCAACAATCAGAACAGAATTATATGTAATTACTGTAGCTATGTTTACTTTTCTTTTCCGCATGTATTGTTGTTCTTAATACTTATTTCCTGGCCCAGGTATACTATTAACAGTTGCTATGTAAGGGTGATTAAACCAGGTGAATGCAGCTATATGTTGATGTTGAGCTCATTTACTTTTTCATATCTCTTCTCTATGTTCCTGAACACGTAACAGGAAGCAACAGATTCTGTGAGGACTGGATGCATGCTTTTGTGAATGGTGCTGAAGGTGGAAATCCATTTCTCTTCCGGCAGATTTTGGAAAACTTTAAATTGAAGGTACCTGCTCATATGTGTTAAAGACATGGAGAAGACGTCAGGGTTACTGAGGGAGAAAATACTCTTTTTTTCAGCAAAGGAAACTTTTAGTTTACTTATGATGTCTATACATCATTAACTGATTAACTCTGAAGTTTAAGTGGGGGACTGGTTTACTGTAGTTGACAAGACCAGAATGTAAAGTAGTGTGAAAGCTTCTTCTGGGAGTATTCCAAAGGCATTTTCCCATATTTGAAATAAAACCCACTTCTTTTTTTTCTTTTAACATGCCATTAATTTAGCTGTGCACACACAATATTGTGTAACTGGGTAACATGGATTCAGTAGTTAACACTTCCTAGGTGATGTGCTATAACAGAAGACAACAACTCTTGATACAGGTTTGGATGCAGTCAAGTTGTGGTGTCCACACATTTTGCATCATTAGAAATAACAGTGGTAATATGCATCAAGGACAGTACTCAGTTCTTGCCTTACTCATGAGTAGTAATATAAAAGTCCTGTTGGAAATGCTTTTGCTTCTCCTTCACTTTTCCACATGCTAGTATGTTCTCTTTCCATGTAGAAGGATAAGAAAATGCTCTGTTACTCTTTTCCCAGGCTATACAAGACATTAACAACCTGAAGAGGTTTATCCGCCAGGCTGAAATGAACCACTACGCCCTGTTCAAGTGTTACATGTTTCTAAAGAACTGTGGCAGTGGAGACATCCTTCTGAAGATTGTTAAAGTAGAACATGCAGAAATGCCAGAAGCAAGAAATGTAGTGACTGTCCTGGAGGAATTCATGAGAGAAACATCAGTGGCTTAAAATTATCTTAGTTATTCTGTACTCATTTGAGGGTATTGTATAAATCGTTAATTTCTTCTGTGCAGCTTAGTTTCAGCATTGCAGGATTTTTAATTTATATTGAAAAGTATTACCTAAGTCAAACCCAAGTTGCAGTTTTGTCTGCCTTTTTTCTTTTAGATAAAGCAGTATGAGCTTTTTTAAATGTGCAAATATCAGATCATACAAACTCGGGCATAGTTTCCAGTGCTTGCCAGATTCTCCCAGTGACCTGCTCCTTTTCTGAGGAAATAATGACTTTTGGTTTTTAAAGTCATTGCATGAAAAAAAAAAAACAAAACCTCCCTTACCTGGCAAGCATTTTAGTGTTTTAAATATTTTAAGTATCTTTGAAATGATCATGTCTAATCATTAAGGTCTGGTTACTTTTGTTTTAATATACAAAGAAGCACAAACATCTGGATAAATCATAGTAAATGAATTAATCATATTTGTTTTATATAAGAGAACATTGGTAACAAGTCTGCAGCTAGTTTCCACATTCTACTTTCAGAAGCAGGAGTTTGTTCTTCTGTTACTAGATAAACAACTTGTTAATTGGCATGAAACAGAGCTGCTGTAAGACTGAACAGAGTTTTAGGAATTGGTTTGTACGTGCTTGTATGTATGCATACATCACTGGACAGACACGTTAAGTTCCCAGGCTATTTGAGGAATCCCATTCTTCATTAGTTTGCATTGCGATCAAGACCTTCTTTGTATGTTCTTAGTACCCATTTTGCATAACTGTAAATAATCGTGTGTTTTTCAATTGCGGAGAATTAAACCTAACAATTTTACAGAATAAATATGAACTTTAAATTAATAGAAGCTTCTTCAGAAATTGAAGTAAACTAAGTTCTTAAGTTAATTATTCAGACTTCAAAACATTTCATTGTATTTCAGCAATGAATTCTTACCCACATCACAGGACATTTAGATAGCAGAGTACTTGAAGAAAATCTTTGGCTACAGCTGGAATCAAAACTGCCTCTGAGTGACCACAAAAACAAGGACTGTTTCTGCAAACCTGGTATAAGCAAAGCTCCCTGTTGCTTTCCTTTGCAGCAGAGGGCGTTTGAACAATGATGTCCCTGAAACAGTAACTGCAACAGTCTTACTAATGCAGTTGAGTTTGACTGTTGTGCTGGTGCTGTATGCTGTGATGGTAACAGTTGAATGCTTTCCTGTGACACCACTGTGTTGAACCTAGAATAAGATCTTCAATAAAATGCATTCAAATACCTCATAGCATGCCTATGTTAAATTACAAGTGAGCGTTGTCCTTGATGTCTCCTGTTTAAAACCCTTTATTCACACACTGCAGAGGAGCTGCTAGGGCAGTGTGCAGGAGTGTGTGTGTCATGCTGACAGCTAGGGTGACACATAACATACATGGGCAGGCCAGAGAAGAAAATAAAAGTAGTTTGAAAGAAAACAAACCTCTTATTCTCTCATTTGCAGGAGCTCTGAGAAATAACAGTGTTTTCCTTCAGAATATTTTATTCATGAGTGAGTAAAGAAGTGCCACTCACTAAAACCTGTCACCCTTTGTTGCTCTTGTACATTTTTAAGAAAGTTGGAACACTTGATTGTTTAGTATTTTGCCTGATCAGGAGGCAGGGAAGAGGCGCAGTGCTCAAAAAAAGTTGGATGTGAGGAACAGGCAGCTGTGATGTGGTAGGAGCATAAGAAACCATTGCACTGATCCTGTCCCTGTCCTTGTGCCTGCAGCTGGGTGGGGAGCAGGGCCAGAGCCTCATAGGACCAGGTGCTCTACACACTGGCCTTAATACCTACAAATTGGTGATCAGTCCCAGGTGTGGCAGTGCTGGTGATAATAAACCTTCCCTGAGATGCAGCCACAGTTCCTTTGCTCAGTCTTCATCCCTGGAAGTTTTCAAGTGCTAAACAACCTGCATTTCCTCTTAGCTGACCCTGTCTTGAGCAGGAGGTCGGAACAGCAATCCTCTGAGGTCCCTTATAACCTGAATTACCCTATCATCCTGTGACCTGTACTACACTCATTTAAATAAGATTTTTGTTTTGTTTGCTAGGTAAATTATCATAAATCACTCTTCAAAATCCAGGTATTTTTAACCTTAACTGTAAAACTTAGTTGTGTTGGGGCTTCTCCCCAAGGTAATGCATTGTTCAGTATCAGTCCCACTGAATTTGTGCTCTGTTACAGATGGACAACGTCAGACTCAACCTTTTCTGTTTCAAGTTCCTTTTCCTGCTTTTTCCCAGCACTGAAGGTGGCTACCATGAAAAACACAACTTCTTGCTTTCTGCAGCCTTTGTTTAAACATAGTCTCCCTTCTGCCAGCTTTGCAGTGACTTTGCCCTTCAGTTACCTAACTACTAAACTCAAGATGCTCACAGGATGCACACACACATTGAAATACACCCTGGTAGTTCATGAACTTGCAGGTTTTACTGGCATCTTCCCATTATAAATTCTATTTAAAAAACCCCCCAAAACTAAAGGAAATTAAACAAAAGCATAATAAATAATGCAGAAGCAGCAGGTTTAGCTGCAGTCTGGAGGATATTATGCACTTAACTTCCTCCAGCAATCAGCTATTCAAAGCTGAGGATGAAGCACAAAAAAGGTCAGAAGGTACTGAGATATGCATGTAATTTGCAGACCTGAAAGATTTTTACTATAGTGTTAAGGGTCTGATTTCCCCTTTGGGGGGAAAAAAAACCAAACCAAAACAAAAAACCCCAAACCAACAAACAAATGAACAAACACCCCCCCAAACATAAAATCCCCCAGGCCTATGTTAAGAATGCAAGGTTAAATTTAACTGCTACAGACCTCCTGCAGTTTGAAAGATCAGGGTCTGGTATGGTTTTTTGGTTTCCCCCCTCTTTGCCCCCAAGAGAAGTAGCATATAAACCAATTAGTATTTCTCTTTCCAACTCTTATGAGCAATGCTTACCATGCAGAGTATGATTGGAGCTATGGGAACAAAATGATAATGAGTTTTATGAATTTGTGTGATCAGGGCTGAGTATCAAGGCTGACAGCTTTTGGCTCTTTCTCTGTGACAGCTATGCTGGAATTAGCAATATTTCTGTTCTTCAGTTTGTCTGTCTAAAATTATTTTAGCCAGCAAGGAAAATGTATGGTGCTAGCAGACAGTACCACTTCCTGTATTAACTGACAGAACCCAACAAAACCCACCTCACCTTCTTGCTGAAAGTCCTCAACTAATGAATAAAGAGATCTAAGTGTCTCGAAAAGCTCAGTTAAGTGCAGAAAACTAACAGCAAGAGCTGAGTCCCACATACAGCAGCAATGATCTGTGTCCCCTTAGGAGTAACAAATCTGAGAGGAATTGCTAGATCTAGATACATCTGTATTTCTTTAAGTTACACTTTAACCCAATGTTTCCCAACCAGAACACGAAATATTTTTCAAAATAAGTCTTCCCCTTCCACATTGGTGGAAGGATTTTTATTTTAGTTATCTCAAAATAACTAAATCAGCTGGAGGTTTGCTGCAGAACTTCCTGGATATGTTGTTCCCACTATTGATTCAAGAGATGAGAATATGTTGGCTCTGAGATTTTAAGACATTCAGTAGAGACTGATTTTAAAAGAGAACAACCCTCCACCCCAATAAAAATTTTTAAACAGTCTAACGTACTTGGTCATCAACCTCTCCGCAGTTCTGAGGTCACTACTGCATGAAGTATCAGTTGTCAAATGGTGGGACAAGACCTGAATTTCACTACAAGTCCCAAGCTGGTTCTGCATCCGTGTTGTATCTCATGGAGAAATTCAGCAGCAGTCCACTCTCCCCTTTATCTTTTAGACAAACATAAAAATGAGTTATCAATGTAATTATTAAAAGATTACATTGCAGAGCTCAAAACTAATTGCTCTTTTGTTAAATACTGTGTTAACTGTAGACAGACTTATAAAACTGTCTTCACATTTTTTTCCATTGTTTTTTTGGCATGGTGACATAGAACAGCTCAATTTTATTAAAAAAAAAAACAAAACTGAAAACCAAAAAAAAAACACCAAAAAAAATTTAATGGATTCTGCGCTCAAATAATATTGTTACAACAAAAATATACAGAATGTACACAATACAAAAATATTTGGAAACGTACCATAGCATCTTACCTTGCAAATATAATTTTGTTTTACTAGCCCTTAACGGGAAAGTATCATTTGTTCAGTATTTTAAGGCAGAAAAATCACATTGCTTAGTGCTTTGTGTTTAACACTTGCGTGTGTTGTTAGCATTAGTAGTGTAAGCAAAAGAAGAGCTGCATAAACCTAGCTTTATTTGCAAACTAAACAGACACTGTGGGGGAGTCAGTGACTAACGTATCTATTAAGCTCACTGGAAATTAAGGTACTTTTGCTACTTAAATTAGGCCTAGGGAATATTTTGTGCTCTGCGTTGTAAAGTACCCTGGAACATAAATTTTCTGTACTACTACTGGCATTTCAGAAATACCTCATTAGAAATCTTTTTCCAATTAAAAGCCAATGATTAATGGTGACATTAAAAATACATTTACCTTTAAACAAGCTTGGTTTCTGTCTTATGTGTGATTCTTTCTTTACAGAGCTGCAAAATGCACTGTTTTCCTTTATAACCAGCTCTCACCATCACTGACTGCAGAAGGAATTTTTGAGTTGTATCACAGAGCAGTGTAGAGCAGCCACCACTATAAAACAAGCAGAACAGCAGCAAAATTCAAAGAGCCTAAAACCCCAGAGGTGCTGGCCTTTGTTCTCTAGATCCCAGTTTACCTCCAGAGGTTGCTGGTGTTGAACTGCATCCATATCCGCCACTTGCACTTTGGGTAAAGCCAGTGGATGGGGTTTCCAAAGCAATTGAGCTGAGCTTGAATCTATGTAAACAGATAGACTTTGAGCTCTTCACTCGCTAAAGTATGTGTGAAAGTCCTACTCACGATCCTGTGAGACTAAATATTGGCACAAAACAGCAGCTGTCTTGTGAGGTCAGCAGATAGCTGTTATTTCAATACCAGCTCTAAACATGTCAGATTCCCATCCGTCATACCCCAGTTCAAATTGATCTATCTGACGTAAAACATACGGGCAGTACAATCCATCAGAGGGAGCAACGTCTTGGGACACAGAATCCCTGAGCTTCATTTCTAGTCCAGCAACCTCAGACAACAATAATTTCTCTGGCCTCCCCCTTCCCCACTGATACAATACTTCACTACTTGATCCTGTAGCAGTAGGAAGAATCACAATATGCCACATAAGTGCTAAGATTCCTCATCAACTGATGGGGAAAAAGTGACATAAGATGTTGTCTTAAGAACTCTGCAGTTTTACGACTCCTCTACACCTCACTGAGAGACTGTTTCTGGTAAACACACACACACACCCCATTCCTATATTATTACCAATGTGTGCAAAATTAACGTCTACCTGTCTCCAAGCATCTAAGGAATAAAAGGTGCAATTTGCAAGCCCCATGGACCTTGATCTACCTGGTTCTCCTCCTCCTTCTTCCTCCCCATGGCTGTCTGAGCCACTTCTCCTGTCTCTCGTCTGGGATGAGGGATCAGCAAGAGGCTCCGGGCTGGACCCCACCTGTGCTATCACTGTGCCGCTGGGAGGTGTCCCTGAAGGAGCTGTACAACCAGCACTCCAGGCTCTCCCAGTCTGCACTACTACTCCCTACACCCACCCTCACTGGACCAGTGCTGCAATATACTTACTAAACGGGAAGTCCAGCACAGAAACGGCACTTTTTTTTTCCCCCCAGGTATTGTGTCCTCACTCAAGGACACAAGTATTGAATAGCTTCCTCTAATGTGCACTGTTCAAACCTGTACACTGGTAACAGTCCTTGCCTTTTGCTTTAACGCTGCACATCTGTAAGGTTCAATAGATTTACATTTTATCCAACTGATGTAAAATCCTGGCAGCAGCTGCAATAAACCCAAAACCATGACTAAAACCAGTCCCTCTGTGGACGGGTCCTTCAGGAACACATGCTGACTGTGACAAGTTGGAACCACAAATGAGCAGGATGGAGAATATTACATCTCCGACATAAGCCAGCAGCTTCGAGGACATCTGGAGGTAAAAGAAAAGCCTGTTTGCTATTAGCTCTCTGGTGCTGCAGCACTGTGGTGCATTAGAAAACAACATAACTGGGTTTCCTGATAGTCTATAAAAACATAACAAGTTTTCACAGTATAACTTTAGTCATAAAAAAAAAAAAAAAAAAAAAAAAGTCTTATACCCTTTGTGCTGCTCCTGACTCCATGAGTTGATAGATTCTTAGCAAACAGGCTCTATGTACAACCTGCTCTACGTATGGGGAGAGATCTCAGCTGTGATGAGCACAAATGTGAGAGGGTTTCATTTCCTCACCCACAATAAATCTAGTACTGCTTTAAAGTCTGGCCGTTCTGATCCCCAGGGCTGCTTGTAGACTTGCTCAGGCAGGGCACGGGGACACAGAATGGAAGTCAGAAAGATGAACAACAGTTTAGAAGAACAAGTCATAAGCTCAACCTCAGAGACATTTGCAAACAGTTCATGTAAACTATGTTCATCTATGGACAAAAGACCAAAGAAGGGCGCCTGGATTACCTGTTCAGCTCCCTCCTGCTCCTGAGCAGAGGCAAAGATATGTTGGCCAGGGTCAGGCTGATGAAGAGACAGGTGGCCCTTGAACTTGTAGCTTGCCGCTTCACCCCAGAGCACATTACTGGCAGGCACAGAAACCTTTCCTGGGGAGAAACTGATGGGCATGAAGTAGCTTTCGACTGAGAAACCAAAAATAAAAGTCACTCAGTGCTTACTATACTCTGGTAAATTATAGGCAAAATAATCTGGGTTTTGTTGTGATTGAAGTTTTCTACCAAAATTTTCAGTTTTTCTACAGCTTCCAGGAGATCTCCCACTTCTGCTCACCCCTGGTTTAAAGGCATCTGTAATCAGAAAGGCTTCACAATAGGTGAGGAAAGGAATGTCCTCCTTACGTGTTAACCATGCTTCTGTTAATACTCTCCTAGCTCCTCGCTCTCCTGCTTGTCTGCTGCTCCCCAGGGAGACAATCTTCACTGCTATGAAACTCACTGGCCAGCTCCTGACCCGAATGATGCATACAAACTCCCATGATCTGGACCCAAACTGCAGAAACAAAATGGGGAACCGATTCCCTTCTCCAACACGAACAGACCTCTGACCCTTATCCCTTCCTCTTGTTCCTTGATCTGAGGGCCCATAAGCAGTGTACTAGCCATGCAGAACAACAAAGGTGCAGTTGCCCTCAGAGATCCCATTCCTGTGCACCAAGGTGGCAAAAATTGTTTCTTTTGCAAGTAAGGCTCATTCCAGGCTGTAGAAACACTTATTTTCTCCCCCCTCCCTTTCCCCAAGGCAAGAGGAGTTTTACTAGTACATACTGTGGGAGCAGAACTTCACCCTTCCAGAGATATTTTTCCCATAAGAGGTAAAGAAGGGGGCAGCTGATAAGCACTTGTGAATGTCTTCTCTAGAAAAGACAGACTCCAACTAGTTTGTGGTATCATCTGGCAGCACCGATTACACAGCTGAGAGAATAAAGCCCACGATACAGAGACATTTTGCTACAGAGCAAACACAACTGGTACAGTGCCTGTGAGATGTGCTGTGGAAGGCTCTGGTGTCTGGGCACCAGTATGCAAAAAGAAAAAAAGGAAGAAAGGAGCTAGTCTAGAGAGACTCCTATGGCTGCTTTATCCAGGCCATCAAACTATGTGGGTAAAGGGGAGAGAAAAGGAGGGCATCCACATTCCTGGACTGTAGTTTGGCAGCTCTCTAAAGGGAGAAGCAGAATAACATAAGCACCTCACAGAGAAGCGTACCTATAAGCACTGCTTGTGCTACAGAAGTTCCAGTCTGGTCCCCAGGTCCATGCAGGCAGCTGTATGGACTGTGTTACAGACCAGTTACAGACTGCTAAAACCTGGGGTTGATCAATGTTAAAGAAAAAGGCATAATTGCAACTAACTGTTGCTTGGAGCCCCTGAACATCCATTGCCTCAGGAAGAGGCATCCTCAAAATTTAGCAGTGACTTTAAAAACGGTTTTATTAGTTTCACAATGGACACTGTAACACCCTTTCCACTTCAGTGGGAAACCAGTGCTACGTACAACCTGATTTAATTCCACAGACTTCAGTGGGCAGCCCCAAATCGACTGTATGGCTGCAAAGACTAGACAGGTCCCACCCTGCGCTGCTATAGGTGATTCTGGTCCCACTTTTCTAGTAAGAACTTGCTGGAAGAGTTGAGATCCTTGCTAGGAGCTCACTGCAGGCCAGGTGTTAGATTAATGTGGCCAGAAACAATGTGAGGAGAAAACAGCACTTGATTGTCAGCTGATAAAACCACAATTGAACATTTACCCTC
>NW_009259242.1:2191153-2194253 GCF_000687185.1 Egretta garzetta | reverse complement strand
GGGGGGTGGGGCACAGGGGGGAAATAATGAAAAATCAAGTGAAACATGCACAGTAAAAGTCACCTCTGGCTGGGTGTCCACAACAGTCTAAGAGTTCCCAAGGTTTATAGTGCAATTTCATTTGACCTGTAGTTGAAGACCAGTCTCCATCACTTTGGGTGATCAAGTTCTCCTGATTCCTTTGAAAGGTGCATAAGACAGGTTTCACCATAGGCTAAATATCTTAGGAACCATTCAAGTAATTAGACAGTGGCACTGGCATGGCTGAACAGGCAGATGTGTCTGTAGAAACCAAACCCAAGCTGCCTTGTGAGTACAATGCGAGTCTCTAGTAAATGTCTGCTCTTTCTCCCTTTTAGTATTCAGTAATATTGAGGAGGTTCATTCAACAACTGGCCATAATTCCAGCAGTGACCTGGAAAATACAAATATCTCATACAAAATATTCATGTGTGCTAACAAACCGCGTGATATGTGCCCAGGTACAAGCTGCCCAATGGGAGTCCTGGCAGTGGAGAAACTGCAGGGTCCAGGCCAGCCAATATTACAGTATCTGCTAGATTTGTGAACAAACTGATCAGCCCATTTTTTCGTGAGATCTTTAGGCATCTTCTCCAGCACACACTTGTGTTCAAAAGAATTATCCTCCCCTAAGTTGAATATAAAAATAGATCCTCCATCTTCGTTCATTTAATATAGCTGACAGATTACTTCCGCTCTTGAGTTTTCTGTCCTATGTTTTCAAGGAGGGGGAGGTAGCTTTAGATCCAACAGGCTGTAGGCAAAAATGTTCCAGAAGATGGCAAACAAGACAAAAATTACATAAATAGAAAGGAAGATCCACCATAAAGTCTGATCTTGGAGTCTCTGCTCATAGTTCCTCAGGATGATGACGCCAAGGGTGATTCCAACCATCACCCCTCCCAGGTGAGCCATAAAGCTGGGGTGTGGGCACGGTGGGTAAGCAGAGGGGTGGAATCGCAGCCACACGGCTCTTCCAAATTCAAAGCTCACTGGAACAAAGAAGGAAAAAGAAATTGATTGTCTAGGTCTATCCCTTCTTAAGTCCGTCTTGCAGGTAGCACTGTATCCCTGAAGAGATGGAGGGGGGGAAACCGCCTTGTACAGTGAGCATAGGGAAGCTGGGAAGCCATGGCTACGAAAGGGTTGCGGCGCACAGACATGAGGTCTCCCCAGTGGCTGGTAAGTGGTCTGGGTTCATGGAAGTGTAGACAGGTGGGGTAATGTTTGCCTTCCAAAATTTATACAAGAACCATAAAAAAAAAGCGATGACTGAAGACAATTGTCTGTGATGAATACACAGCCTAGTTTCCCTTATCGTGCCACCCTAGGAATATGGCTGAAAGATAATTAATTAATGCGCGTATAATGCTGTTGACATCCCAGATAGGAAGCGCTCTAGGAAACTTAAGTATTATCATTATGAAAGCATTGCTTGTTTGCATACTCAAAGACGAGACATTTAGGTCCCAGGTCTTCACAAATGCCACAAGCTACAGATGCTAGCTGACAACAAATCCTCATTTACAAATGCTCATGTTGAAAGCCACAATCTGCATTTGAGAATGATGTGGTTTCTGCTGCCAGAAGGTCCAGCTGCAAGTTCCTACCAAAACTGCTGCAAAGTCAAAACTCTGAATCAGCACAAACTCTTACGACAAGGACAAACAAAACATGATTGCATGTGTGGTGCCAAGTATTGCATGATACTTACTACAGATCAAGGCAACAGCCATGCGCAGCAGTTTGAATTGGCACTTCATTCCTGACCAGTTCTGGAAAAGAGACAAGGAAAACAAAGTGATGCTGCATGCAAACCTTGGAGGGATTTTACATTCAGATCTGCACTGGAAGAGCATCAAGGACAACCGTCCCTTGAAAAAAAACCCCTTTTGTCGCCTTTGCCACCTGGCTACGAACTCCCTCTCACCACACCAAACACAGTTCTGTCAATCCCAGAGAACACAAACATAAAGGATGTATTACAGAGATGTCCAAGTTATGGACAGTCTACAACTTCTTTGCCTGGCAGTCTTACTCATTTTCCTTGCCTGAGACCCAGCTGGTGTGGCGTAGTCCTTGGCTGGCCTTGCCATTCTCCATTCTTCAGACAGACTAATTTTTAACACGTTAGTATGATGTTTCACCTTAACTTCTGACTTCTAAAAAAATTTAAATTTACCTACCCTGCAAAACCCTGTTGTATTAGGCCACATCAAATACAATTATGTTTAGTACTACCTAGCATTCAACACTAGAATCATTCTGGTTAACAGCACACAGCTCATCATGATTCACTTGGAAGCCCAACACTGTTACCCATCAGGCAATTTTTCAGTGCATTCAAACCTTACTGCACTTTTCCAGTGCTCCTGCCTTGTACCTCCCTGAAACTCTGCAACTTGGATCTTCTGCACAGCACACACAAAAAATAAAGACCTCAACTGAGGCACACCAAAGAAACAGTGCCATAAGAAAGCTTGGATTTGGCCTCCTTGGTCTCCAGGCTTGGTCGTTAATCAATATAGTGGAATAAGAATCTCTGTATGATAGTCAGAAATCCTGGAGAAATGTTTAAATTCTTCCTTTCCCACTTGCACAACAGAAAAAGAGATCATGTTCTGGGGAACTCAGAGGTATGACAACACTAGTACTATTATTAAGTGACTAACTGGAATTTTGTCTGTTGAAAGCAGTGTGAGATACCAAGCTAGCCAGATTTCTTGTGACAAACTCCCCGTTCATCACACTGAAGGAATAAAAAAAAAAAAAAAAAAGCTTGTAAACTCTTCAGCCTAACTCTAAGAGCACCCAGTGACTTTTCAGCTTGCTGAAGAAATATTCTGCAATACATATTACATATATTCAAGTTTTATGTGGGATCTGTCTGTAAATCACTTCTATGACTGCAAAAATGCAATCTCTACAAAATAAGTAACTAATTTTCTCTCTCCACAGAGACACCTAACCCAGTCAGAAGGCTCTGAACTCATGCTGATTAATACTGTGCTGCTTCCTTCAGTTTTCATTTCCATGTAGCTGTTTTGAATTCCTCCCCTCACTCTTTCCCAAAGGGTGA
>NW_009259242.1:2185014-2190849 GCF_000687185.1 Egretta garzetta | reverse complement strand
TTTATTGCCTCCCCCATTGGTCATTTTATGTATTCAATTCCAAGAATACTTATTTTTACAAGCAGGAACGTCTTCAATTCCTTTGGTTACCAGGAGGCACAAGGGAACAGAAGATTCAAGAGACCCTCCCTGCAACAGTCCCTCCTCTTCCCAGCATCCTCAAAGCACCTGTGCAGGACTGTATGATTTACCAGCAAATGGCCGGCATATCTTTCAGCATGCAGAAACATCACATCTAGATACTAAGTGAGCAGAGAGAGATAAGAACGGGCAAGAAAAGCAAAAAAACTCCACCAGAATGGGAAAAAGTAGGAGGTAGTAAAAGTAATTTCAGATGAGAAGAGAGGCAGCAGATAATGCAGAAATACAGATGTTAAGGTAGAAATTGCTAAATAGATTTGGAGGAGGCCAACAAGTAGTGACATGACAGGCCACTTTGCAATGTTTTAATAAGTGTGGTAAGGCAGTCAGTGAAGATTCTCCACACACCTCTGGCAGAGCCTCTTCCTCTAAAGCAAACCAAAGTTTTCTCCAATGTCCCCCTCTGACCCCAAAGTGCTAAGAAACCCTGGATCTGCAATACCATCCTGTGTGACAGAGGAAACTCCCTCCTACTGCTGTTGGCCCAGTGGCAGAGCACGCATACTGAAAATAACTGTATATAAGGAGGCATTTTGCCAGTAGAAACCCTGTGGTATAGGAGTAGCCCCTCTCCTCCACACCCTGTCTCTCTGCCAGACACCCAACTATCCTAATCTGGCAACAGCCCCCAGCGCATTCATGCTCCAGCTCATTCACGCTTGAAGACAGCAAAGCAGACCTATTCTGCTCAGGAAACTACTTACTTCCCTGCTCCCAGCTCCTACAAAGTCCACCTGGAGCAGCACCATTGTGGGTTGCAGCCCAAGCCTGCTGACATCACTGCATACAAGCATTAAATACAAGGTTTTCTTTCAGGCTTGATAAAAGTACCACCATACACACACATTTTCCAGCACCCATATAACAGACCTTCTGTCTCTACTGCAGCCAACTCTCATTATCTTCCCACTCAGACGCCAGGGGAAGCCGCATTACCACCATTTTTATGATTATTCTGCTCTGACATTGCTGGTACAGGACAGACATGCACCACCACACAGGAATCCTCATCACAACATCAGTTCTCCCAGCAAAACCATTTTTTGCTTAGGAGTCACACAGGCACATATGCTGGGCTTTGCCACCACCTAGCTGAGGACCTTGGATGAGCTCCTGTTCCTTGGAGGAATGACAATACTGGTATTTACTGACCTCCATGAAGTGCTTCATTAGGTGAAATGGCCAAAAGATGCACCACTAGTACACCCAGGGTTCAGCTTCAGTCTGGGTTTTACAAATGGAGATAAGGGATATTCTGCACACAAATCCACTAAACACTAAATTTCCTTAGTACCCTCTAACATTACACAGCACACGCACACAGAAACAAGTCTGCAACTTCTGCAGAGCCAGTCAGCTCCTCCTTTTCCAAACATTTGTCAGCCCTTGCAAGGAGAGCCGGTAGCCTGGAGTACACTGATAAATCTTGGATTACCAGCACCTTTGGCTTCTCCTGGCAAGCTGCCAGTCACCAGGGTACCGAGCCACCGATTGCAGTGTAACATTTCCATTCCAGGACCACACCGCTGAGACAAGGCTCTTAGCTGGGGTAAGCTCTGAACGACCAACAGCTGGCTCAGGCCCTATTTCCAATACCTTTGGGCCACCAGACCCAGCTCACTTATGAAGAGGTTAGGCAGTCATTCTGGTACTCACCATGACTATATTCGCCAAGTGAGCTGAGACAAGAGCATACACACCTCCAGAGGAACCCACCACAGGCGCAGTCATATCAGCCACTGACACTGCCAGGGACCCTGGAAGAAACAACAAGGGTTTGTGACAATTGCCAGCCAAATAAACACACTCTCTCCTACCCTACCTCCCTGCTACCTCCTGTTCTGTGCTAATTGCTGCAGGTCAGTAATATGCAGATAAAGAGAAGGCAGGGGAGAATCAATTGACTTGTGAAGCTAACTCAGTTCTGTAGTACTGCCAAGCTAGTGACTGACTGATTCTTTTGCACCTGCTTTAAAAGCAGAGACGCAAGGCAGCAACGTATCTTCAAACCTATACTGCAAAAAAGGTACACCCTGATTAAAATAAAATGGAAGCAGGAGACAGACAAATGTCTGCATCTTGTTCCTCACCTGAAGATAAAATAGAAGTGGCTTCCATGCTGGCAAAACAAATATTTACACAGTGAGAAGAAACTGGGGACTTGTAACTTAGCACAGGCCTCTGATCAAAGCACAGCCTGTTACTTATAAAACTTCAGAGTAAAACTAGCTAAAAATAACCTGGATGGAGGCAGTAAACACAAGATAGCAAAATGACAGGTCAATCACATAAAGGCACCACTAATAACAATACATCCAAACATAGACACTGCTTCTTATCCCAGCTGGAGGCTTGGGTCTGCTCAAAGCTCCTTTCACTGCAAACTTTAAGAGTAATTTAAGAGATAAGCAAAGGCAGACTTGGTGTTACAAGGCAGGGATAATTAAGATCTTTATGATGAGTGGGAATGGAAAAAAAGACACAATGGCAACTCTTGAGAGAGTCCTTGGTAGTACAGAGTATAAAAAAAACTTCTATGCTAATTGCTCAGCTGATCCTGGGTCAAGAAAGTGCTGAGGTTCCACCAGCCAGTTCTGCTGACAGCACCCTCCTTCGCTGTATGGCCCTGAGACTTCTCAGCTCTTAAACACTGCCATTAAGGGAAAAGTTAATGAGAAGTTAAAAAAGGAGTAATGAGAACTTGCAGTGAAGTCCCTGGACACTGCTCTGAACGTATACCTTCAGTCTCTTGATCTCAGTCTCAACATGTCTTAGTAAAGCCAGACAAATGAGAAAAAAAACAAACATAGAAGTAGGGAGTGGCCATTATGGCCTGCATCTCCATTGTACTGTTATTCCTAATTGTTTAGAAGCTGTGTTGTGTTTACATTGCTAGATCCTCGGCATAAGTATGCGTCTTTCTCTCTCTCCTGGCATGCGTCAAAGAAAAAGCATGTTTAGTAATTGCCTAACAACTCAAACAAGTAAGGGTACCATGAGATGTTTCTGTGTGGGGGACTGTCAGGTCACATTTGTAGTTCCACCAAAGTTTTCCCTTTCCACTTTCTTCCACAATTTATAGGTCATAAAGTATGAAAGGCAAGTCTATATGAGGATGCGGCACCTTGTCTGAGAAAAAAAATGGGATTATCTGTGTATCAGAAATGAACCAATAATGCTGGGTGGGCTAGTGAGCCTCACTCAGGCACTGGCTACAAGCCTCCAGAGCTCCAGGTGTTCAGACCAGCCCAACACCCAGTACAACCTGCTTCTGGCCCTGAGGACCCTGCCAGCAAGTCCATGACCAGAGGAATCTGAGAGGCAGCCAGCAACTCGCAGTGCTTACCTGGGCTCAACTGCAGCAGATTCAATGCTAACTTGCTTCGCTCACTGGCACAGATGCGCTATGTGTATTTACACATCTATAAATGAAAGCCCAGGGTTTGGTACATGGGTCTATGTAGAAAAGTTTATGTCTGGAAAGTTGCAGATTGGGGACCACTTTAGTGCTTATTAAAATAGTAGGCAAGGGACAGTGGAGCTGATGTGCTAACTCCTTTCTCTGCATTAAATAGCGTGGTGTTTGTACCATGCCTAGTCCTGTGTCCTAGTCCAATTATTCTTTCCACAGTCTCTCTCCTGGAATGTAGGATTTATTAGTACCCAATGCAGCCCATTTTACAAAGGCTTTATCTGCTCATTATGGTAAAAATAAAATTATGTAGCTGGAAAAAAACCCCCATCACCATAAATCTTAAACTAAGGCAGTCAATCGTTGTCTTGAGTTCCACTGTGAAGCCCTTGGCTGTTCTCATACTCTCCTCCTGTTTTAATTAGATGTTGATCTATTGTCAGCTAACTTTCATCACCTCCAAACTGCTGGAAATGCCAAACATAAATAAAAGCAATACAGCACAAACTAAAAATCAATCAAACCCCAAAGCTTCATGATTAAATGAATTTCCAGATTTCTGTGCTCTGCTCACAGCTTACAACCAAGTACTTCTTGCTTACTCGAGCTGCAGAAAGCAGACAGAACAGGAAAAATGGAAGAACAACTGGCACAGGACCTGGAAAAAAAAAATTACTCTTTATGCAGGGATGCTTGTGATGCCACCTTTCTTCTAGGCCTCTGTCGGATGCAAGAGGAAAGGAACAGCATGACCTCCACATTCAGGAAGATCATCTAAAGCGAGGCTATTTTAAAGTAACAGGTTGTTGGTGGTTTTTCAGCAGGTCTCCTAAACATAGAGCCTATGGCTAGTTAGAAACAGATGTCTAGTTGTAGTATATTTCCCACTTCCAGCCTCCAAAAGAATTTCAGCTCACAGAAGATCAGTGACTGCTCTTCGACACCCAAATGTTACAAAACATTGCTCCTACACAAAAGTCAGCACAGACCATTTTCAGGTGCTCCTCCATCTAGGGCATCCAGAGGTGTCACCTACCTGCCACAACTCCGGCAACGTACACAAAACTGATCCTTGCAGCTCCATGCACCATTTCCAGGGGAACCCCAACCAAAAGCTGAAGGACAACATTGAGTCCAAGGTGTTCTATCCTGCGGCAAGGAAAAACAACAGTTGTCCTCTTTTCTAACTCTTTGCCTCCCTTCTCCACCTTTGAGACAGAGATATCTTGGAAAGGAAATCAAATAGCACCTGCTTCATGAAAGTAGACTGTAACACTGGGAAAAAACAATGGTTCCTGGAAAAATCAGACCGAGAGCCGCAATGTTTCTTCCCTCCTTGCTGCTCATTATCTTTCTTTTTTCTTTTTGTTTGAAGAAGTTAAATGAGTTGTCTGAAAAAGCAGCAAGATGGCAGCAGAGCCTGGAACAGAAGCCAGAAATTTGACCTGCTTTTCTCCCCTCCTAATGATACAGCCTTTCCTAGTATATATTACACTGCCATGATGAGGAGCGGATACTAAGTCAAGAGCAAGGTAAGCCTAGCAGGCCCAAGACAGTTGCCATTTTCTTGTGACACATAATGACACTTCACTGTTTGTGCCATCTGACCCCCACCCTTTTCTGCTGCGCCTACTTCAATGTGATCATGGTCAGAATGGGAAGCAGAGGGCATTTTTATCACTGGTTAGGTACCCAGTGAGACACAAGGTGTATTCACTGAAGCTCTCTGTTCACCTACCCTTGTTCCCATTCCAGTCAATAGCAAAACTCGCTGAATGGAATGGGAAAAGCTGGGCTAAGACTAGTCTTGTAGAAAACCCCGCTGTGCACATCAGGATTTGAAGGACCACTTACAGCCTAGAGGTCGAGAGTATGACAGCTAAGATGTGCACATTTGATGAAGACTCCAGTGCAGCAGTTTTCTCCTGTGTTGAATCAATAGTTTCAGAGCAAGTTCTTTGTTGTTCTAATCAATAGTACTTAACAAAACTGTCTTGCTACTTTTCAAAGGTCTATACAAATATTTACCCATGCCTTTGCCATCTGCAGGATCTTCCAGTGATGTACCAACAGCACTAGGCCCCTAAACACAGTCCCTCTCAACACCGTGCTAGTGTCGGAGATTTACCCTGGGCTCATGGGGCTGTGACCTTGCTGAATGGCCATGTCACACTGGATCCAGGGGTGTAGTGCTTTCTGTAGGAAGAGTGCCCAAATCTGCTTACAAAGCAGGTGGACCTAAGTGACACAGAGGTACTCTTAACACAGAAGGCTAGCATCTT
>NW_009259242.1:2150753-2184804 GCF_000687185.1 Egretta garzetta | reverse complement strand
AGTGCAAAATAGCTAACGCATTGAAAATTATGTCCTATTTTATACAAGAAAAGGATTGCTCACAGACAGCCACTAGCAATCTTTGGATTAAGTTACATGCATTTTCACTGTTTTGGTCTCTCTTCATGTTACCATAGCAATTTCCCATATACATCAGAGAAAAACGCTGATGGTGAGATGCAGTAATGACAGAACAGTCTCATAAACGAGAATTTAAAGTTGGACCGGAAAAAAACTGCTAGAAATGATACTGCAGGAAACAGTCCTTTCCGGATATCTTAATAGGTTTGTTTCCTTCTCTCCAAGGATAAATTTCTCTCCTGCACGAGACACTCAGCACTGCAATTTGTCATCATGGGAAACTGCTGCATGTAACTGAGTGTTTTTATTACCTTACACAAGGCTTTTGAAACCACTGGGCATGGGCATATTCTGGCACCTGTTCTGATCCTGCACGTTCACAGAACTTAAGAACTAAATTAAGAACAACCAGCAAAGATCAAACTAAGATCACAGAAAACAGTCAAAGCATCCAAGTGCCCTTTCACAGAGGGGAGGGAAGAAGCTTTAGCTGGCACACAGTCAACGTCATGAGGTGGCACATGACATTTTCACACAAAGCACTGGGTCTTATTTTTCAAAGGAAGCTTTTGTAAGAGCTCGGCAAAGTTTATCCTAGACTCTGACGTGACTGCCCTGATTCACAGCTGTTCTTAAAAGACTTTCCAGGAGCAATCCCATTCACTTCTCTTCCCCATCATGCTAAGAGCTTTGAAGGCACCACAGTCAATAAGCACCCATAAAATATAATTAGCCTTTGCCAGTGCTGAATGCGTCATTCTTGAAATGACAATTTCATTGATTTATTAAAGACTTTCTCCTTCCCTGGGTCTGAGCATCAATGCAAGTCATTAGTTATGGCAGTGTTACAAATGCGTGGGCCCCAGATAATCAACATCTGCTTTCCATGAAAGCAGAAGGGCAGAATTTACAACTTTGCCTGCCTTTTCAACCCTTGACAAAGCTCCCTCCATCAGGACCAACATACAGCCCGTGCATTTTTGGAATCTTTCTAGAGGTACAGCCAGCCAAGCCTTAGCAACTGCTGTCTTCTCTGACACCTTCCGGCTGTCCCTTGTTCTTCAAAAAAAATCAGACTGAGTGCACTAAATTAAGGAGCCGTCCACATTACCATTTTAAAGTCTCAGCTGGAAGCAGTATAACAATAGATCCCATGGCATTGTGTTAGCCTCTCATTTGAAAATGAGAGGAGAATGATGGGCTTCTACTAACAAACATTATTACCTTTTCAAGATTTATCTATTCTCTTTCTCTAAGGAGCTTAACACACAGAAGTTAGCAATAAATGAACATTTAGCCTAACTCCAGATACTGCAGATAAATCATGGGGTTTATTGTTCCAGCGGGACTCTCCATTGTTTTGAAGGCTATGTAGCTAAAGAACTTGGAATCCATCACAAAAAATCCAATGAGTCTCCTGCATACCACCTTCCCCACTGCTTACCTCTGAGCCAGCCACAAATGTGGAACAAGCCTGAGAGATTTTTCATCCAGTAAATTAGAAGAATGCCAAAGTACTGCCTGCTACAGGAAAGGGTGACCTTGCACAGGTTAGGAAAGCATGCGACAGGTGATACTGGAAGAATTTAAAATGCTGCAAAAATTGTCCTTGTGAAGGTGCTTCTCTTCAAATATATCCTAAAGCAATCTGTGGTTACATGAGTGATATAGTAGAACACCACCACCACCAGAAGAAAACTCAGATACAAGTTAGCTCACATTAGTTAAAATTAAGTTTCTCCCTTTTATAAGCCCAGTTTTCCCCATATCTTCAGCAGTGGAAACTTCCAATCCTCATTTTACACAACCAGCCCCACATCTAAGCCAAATAGTCTTCACTTGCAGAGTGAAACCTGTATACAATAGACTTTTTGGAGCCATTTAGCATGCAGAGTACAGATGTTGCCACATTCAGAAGTTTTAATCTAAAATTTTTTCCTACTCTCTCCTTGGGTGGAGTCTATTCTGTCCTATGATATTTATCCAGAGATCTGGGGCACATCTTGTGCTCAAGGGCAATTACACACCAAGTCAGTTATTCCATAGCAGAGAAGAAACATCAGCATATCTTCATCAGAGACATGGGAAAAGGAAAAGATCAGCTTGATCTTTCTGGCCTTTCATAGGAGAACATTGACTGATGGGAATATAGGCTTTCTATTTAAGAACAAAGGGTCTTTATCCAGTTTCAAATTATAAGCTACTGCTAAAAAGCTTGCTGTTGTGATTTTTCAATGACAGAATTAAAGAAAATTGCAATTATCTGCCAGGAATGTGTGAAGATAACGATCTGAGAAACTACGCAGATGGGGTAGAGTGTTTTTTACAGGAATGAACTTTCCTGTGACACTCGCTCATCACCACGGTATCACAAACATCACATAATTAAGTCTCTCTGAGACTTGAGAGGACTAGCACAGTTGAGAAGCACAGAGTTAGAATCCCCACACCTTGTATTCTCTTCCCAGGTCTGCTACATACCTCCCACAGGATGAAGGAGGGCTCATTTTACTGTGCACCTTCATTCTGTGTTAGATGGACCATTCTCTGTCCATCTGGCCAGTCGAGATTGTCAGCTTTTCAGGAACACTGGGTTTTGTACAGTGCATACAAAATGTGAGTTCAATCTTGACTCAGGCTTCTAGGCATTATCTCAGTCCCTACAGAAGGGACAACATCACCAAATGATAACATACCATAGGCACAGGGAAGTTAATTGGCTTTTCCAACCTTAACTAGGAAGTCTAGCAAGAATACACCATGTAGCTTTTAAATACCAATCCAGCATCTTTGCAGACTTGTTCTACCACTTGCACAGCTCCTCTAGAGGGACACTGGGCTTCAATATTGAGAGTTTTGGGAAGCACACACTGGGAAGTGCACAGTAAGAGGAAGGTGTGGTCCCAGTACTGCTGGGGAGAAGAGCAGCATCTGTTAATTTCCTTATGTTGCCTCCTCCCTTCAGAGAGCTGCGAAGGTTTGCGCCTCATTGCCCAACACTCCACAACAGCTTCAAATATTGATACACAATTTAGAATTAATTTTTAAAAATTTATTTCCGAGCTGATTCTGTCACTTCCTCCTCTGAGGAACCTGAACTGTAGGGAATCTCCACAGCTTGTAAGTACTCACCCTGCATGCATGAATATGTAGGTTAGGTACCTCCAAGCTTGAGCACGGAGCTGAGGATGGTAAAGTAATGCATTCTTCAGGTATAAGGGATGGGTGACTTGCAGCACAAATCTGTCTAATATCACTCCGTTGTAAAGAAAAAAGGCAACCTAGAAGAGAAGGAAGATTCCTTGGTTAGCAAACATCTTCTCTCACTGAAAAGCCCTTTGTAGCTCAAAATCATGGAGAAGCAAGTCAAATCTACAATAATTTTTCTCCCATTTGACAGCTTCACACAGCATGAGTTTCCTGTTTTGAGGAACCTGCAACACAGTATAACTATACATGGCTTTCTGTAACGCACCAGCCACCGAGTCAGAGGAACCCAGCATCCTACTGCTCAGTGCCATATTATATCCTTCTCTGTGCTTATTCTAGTACAACTGTGCAAAGATTTCATTTGGGCAACAGATGAGCAGGCCAGAATGTTTATTCCAGTTTCTCTTCCCTGCTTTTTTTCTCCTTTCACTAAACAGAGGCAACCATATAGGAATTTTCCTTCTAATTCCATTATCTGAATTACCAGTTTCCCTAGAACTGTCCAGATTTTCACTCCCCAAAAAGTTTTGCTATAGTTTCCCAAATTCTGTATTTTCATATACACATTGTTTCAAAGACTAATAACCATGCTTGGAGACAGACAGGATCACAGTGTCCACCTACACACACATATACAGGTAAGCCAAAACAGCTATCAGCTTAGTGTTTGTCCTTGTCTGGGTCTAAATGAGTCCCGCTCTAGCCCTTGATCATGTCCCAGAAAAGCCTTTGGCAGTGTGGTGTGGGTTGCCAGAGAGAGGGAGTGAAGGTACTTGCCTCTACGATAGTGATGGTAATCATGAACCATGGTGGAGGGCAGCAGGTATAGCTGTCATAGTACCACTTGCGGTCTATCTCTCGTGGCAGGGTCTCGTATGCAACATGCCGGATCAGCCTCTGTGAAAGGCTCAGCCCTGTTTCCTCCAGCAGTGCCTTGCTGCACAGCCTCCTGTTCCCCTGAAGGATGGCTTGGCGGAAACTATTCGACCTTTTGTTGCTCATCTGGGTAAAAAGAAAAGGAAGAAACCATGAGGACAAAGCAAGGCCTGGCACAACCATCCAAGGAGATTAGTGCCAGTTTGGCAGCACCAGATCCAGATAGGAGAACCACCACCAGGCTGGAGCTTTAGGAACCAAGTAACAGGGTCTGCTATTACGATGCCAATA
Organism: Egretta garzetta; assembly: GCF_000687185.1. Classification (NCBI taxonomy): domain Eukaryota; kingdom Metazoa; phylum Chordata; class Aves; order Pelecaniformes; family Ardeidae; genus Egretta; species Egretta garzetta. Next base: position 2,180,346 of record NW_009259242.1, on the reverse strand, counting down.
AATGAGGTCAGGGCAGAACACTGGGAAGGCAGAGCAGAGGCTGCTGGTGCACCTGGCTGAGCTCTCTGTCCCATTCTCCAGCCTTCCATCCACTGTCTTCACCATCAGTTATGACGATTCACATTCCTGTGTCTTCCTTCCCTCAGCTCCCCCTGCTCTATCACGCTTCCTGCATTTGCCATGTCCTGGGGCAGAAAATTTCTTGAGTGTAGCAGCAGGTACATTCACAGCATCTACCCCTTGTGTTCTGGTTCTTGTTGGCAGAAATTAGCTCTGGACAAAGAAAATTATCCCTTTGTGTAAAACAAAACTGCATGAGCAACAGCAACAAAACAACAGACTAAACTGGCATACAGGCTGTCTTAGCTGCTGTAAACTTGCAAGAGGAAAGGATTTCTTCTTTTAAAATAGTTACCCTCAGAGGGGGCAGGTTTTGAGATGGTGCAGGCTTTGGAGGATACAGCTAGTTTGTATATGCATTCTTATCTTACATGCATAGAATTAGCTATCTATCTTTCTGAGCATACACTTTCCCAATTTGGATGCATAATTAAAGCAATTGCATTTGCAAATTAGGCAGATGGAATTTTATGCCTAGCCTGCTTGGGGGGAAAGGAAAAAAAAAAAAAAAATCAGGTCTGAAAGAGCTTGCTCCAAGATTTGGATAATTGCTAATTAGCCCTGATGTCAAACAAACCTGCTGCATTAGAGTCACTATCTGTACTGGCTGAACCTTTGGCAGGAAGGCTTAAAAGGCTAACTATGCCTAACGACCACTGTAGGGGGACCTTTTACAGTAAAAGGCAGCAAAGTGAATATGACAGCCTGGTCCATCTGAAAGAACTGCTAACTGGTCTCAGAAACCACTAGCATCTTCAGTCTCCCAGAACCAAATAAGAGGTGACGTTCAACAGCATTGGCTTCCAGTTGTCTTGCATCACACTGGTTTCAGCTAATAGCCCAAAGACAGCAAAGCCCAGAGCTTGTGCTCTCAGTGCCCAGGCAGCTGGGTAATTGTTCCAAGCTGGACCAAGCTGCTTAAAACACAGTAATCATTGCAGGGAGCCACCTCCTCTTAATCACTGGAGGAAAGCAAAGGGGCCATCTGAGGTGATGGCACTGTGACCCATTCTCCCAGCAGCTGCCCATCCCTCCTTAGCCTTCTGCTTGCAGCCTGTCCCTCCAATGCAGAAATTCATTGATGTGAGCAATGTTGACAGGCAATTGATCTATTTCAAGTTTTTTTTAAAACTGGGGGAAATGTTGTTGTTCTTTTTGAGTTGTTTTAGTGAGAGAAAGGTTTACCCTAAAAACTCATTCTCCTTTCTTGGTATTTTTCCTTTGCCCTCTTTCCTTTGCTCATTTATAAAACACTTGTAAAAACAGTTCTGGCAAAAAAAGCAAAAAAGCCAAAGAAGAAAAAAAATAATCTGTCCGCAAAAATCTATCATCCAAAAGCTTTTGCCTAAAATGAGGGAAGATGAGGGGAAAAAAATCATTGGTGATCTTCTATTGCATTAAGAAAGCCCACTCATGTTCAAAGACAATATTTTCATAGAGAAACATCCACCGGGTGCAAGGCTTTCCTTAGCATTTGTGAGATGCTTTTTTGGTAGGTGACAGGCGTACCTCTGTTTCAAAAGGTACCTTTAGCCACCTAATGACCTCACTGTGTCCACAGAAGAAAGCTTCACTCAGGGTGAGTTCAGAGCAGCCTGTCAGAGACATACTGTGCATGCTCCCCCCCTGCCCGGAGTTCATTCTGTTCTCTCTCACTTCGCTCCTCTTGTGGACTAGAATAAATTCAGACTGAAACTATAAATCTGCCTGCTACAGATGAAGATACTGGACAGCTGTCTGAAGCTGCTGATATGCTTATTCTAGCTATAGTGGTATATGTGATTTTCCTGCCTACCGCAAAACAGTCAGGGCTTTTCCCTACTGCAACACTTCAGTGGAAGACATAATAATTTCCAGAGTCAACCAAAGAAAATCATTATTGCAGTTCAGCATCAAGAAGTGCTGACCACCCTCAGCAGATGATCACATCATCACTGCAGAGACTGGCGAAAGAGATGGGCAGGAAACTCCAAAAGCTGCAGACGATTGTGTCTGTGCTAGGCTTGTAACAGAAGTTTCCTTGCATTTGTTCAGCAGAGGATCCCAAGATGGTCACCACTGAACCTGTCTGTTATTGCTGAGAAGGGCAAAAAGGTACTAGCTTAGTTCCATTGCCTGAATTCAGCACAGCCCTGTCAGTCCAGTGTCCTGCTCTGCATTACTGCTAATGCTGCCCAAAGAGCTCAAATAACAGCAAATTCATCAGCATGATGTTTCTGAAGGTGTTCCTCAACACACTAAAAACAAAACAGAAGGGAAAGGTCATCTTGGTTTAGTTAAGAGCAGGATATTGCAGGATCACTGTGGAAGTTGCACCTCAGATGAACAAAGGCTCTGGCTCTCCTGGGGAGGTGGGAAGCTGGACCTCACAACACTAAGTGACTTGATCAAGGCCATACGCTAGAGTTAGAAGAATCCAGGTTGCAGGACTTCACACTAGGCTGCACTGCTTTCAAGCCCTTCTGCTGTTCAGCAGAAAGCTCTGCCTTCCTCCTCCAAGAGAGGAAAATAAACCACAGGACCTTCCACACCCCAACATAGAGGCTAAAATGGAAGCTCATGACAATGGGATTTCCTCCAAGGAATGAATAAAGACAGTTGTAGCTTTGTTCTCTCCACTACCTGTTCACATACCCCATTATTCTTATAAGGTGTTCCATATTGGTTGTTTCTGGCCACATCTGGATGATAAAATGCCAAGAGTTATTTAAACTAGTAAGAATAGGAAAGCAGTAAATGTTGATATTACAAGAGCAAGGAAAGTCCTTGGGCAAAATTATAGCTCTCTGAGGAGCACATGTGACTTCTGGAGAAAGACTCTGCTTCAAAACACACAATGTTATTTCTATACACTATGAGGCACTGCCCAATGGTAGCCTTGCTCAACAACAGGTATGGATGTATCATATCAACTGCATTTGTAAGTAGCAAGCACAGCCTCTTCCTCCTAGTTGTAAGAAAGGCACAGAAAAACATTTAAATGGATTAAGAGTTTCTAGGGTTTGTCAGTACAAACTAAAGCAAATGCGTGATAAATCATTTATGAGGTCATGCGATGAGAGTGTTCAGAAATGGAAAACACCTCTGAAGTCAACTTCTTAGGAGGCTGGAATCCTATCGCAGGATAGAGGGTCTACTGGGTAGTCAAATTCATCAGCTCTTAGCAAAGAGGCAACAAGAAAATTGCTTGCAAATTAAATGGAGCAGGTCGCAGGCTGCTGCAGTCTTGCAGAATGTATGGAGATATCCAGCACCAAGTGTATTCTTCCCAGATTGCAACACACCAGCAGACTCCTTGGAAGGAACATGACTGGCAAGGAGCAAGATAGTCCCTGCATCCACCAACAGTAGATGCTATGTCAGCAGGAGACAGATTTACCCAGAAAATTAAAAGCCTTTGGTACCCATAATTACAACTCTAACTCTTCAGAGCTCTTAGCACTAACTAAATCTCCTGCCACCTCAGGCAGGGACATAAAAATATTTGTCAGGCCTCCTTTAGAGCAGAGGACATGGAAAGAAGGTCCAGGTTCCCTCTAAACGCCATAGCTTTGGCCTGACTTCACACCCAGATGAGGCAGGGACACAGTGTCAGGAGCATACCATACGTGCTGAAAAGCCCCCACAATCCACTAAGATGTGGATGACAGGATTTACTCAGCACCTGTTAAAATTAGGCCTCTCTGTAAGATGACATCCTGCTGGTCCCCTTCCCCACAATCATTGCCCATCACACTAATGAGGAAATTTTCTCTAAAGAGGCAGCACAACTGACTGACAGAGCTCAAGCAAACACAACAATCCTGGGCCTACTCATATCACCCGACAGGCCTTTGGATCACACTGTTAATCTCAAGCTAGGAGGTGATGGGCATGAGGAGAGACAGAGGATTAAGTCACTACCACTGCTCTCACCAACTCTTGATGAGAAGCCTACTTTGTTCCTCAGACTGATTTTGGAAGACTCAAATCTTCCCGAACAGAGAGTCTCCCATATGGTCACAATTTGCTGACTTGATTTCAGTATTACATAATATTGGTATTTATGAGCCAAGTATTTAATCATCATCTGAAAGAACACTGGGCCCATTGTTGGCCTACACATTATTATGGCTCCAGAAGCTCAGGGCAGCCCACCCCACTTCCCTTCATGCAACTGATCTGGGACTTCTTTAATGAGCATGATATTAAAGCTGGAGGCAGATGGGTACAGCAAACAGTATGTGGGGAATGAAGGTAGTGGTGGGGAACACTACGATCCCTTAGTCCTTCGTGCCTGCAAAAAATTATTATGCAGAGAGAAAGAAATTTCCCTTGCAAAACAGCCAAGCTGACATGACTGGTAACCATGCACTGCCACCTCTGCCCTTTTGTATTACCATACCAAAACAAAACAAGGCTTAGTGCTACAGCTGCTCAAAGGATGGGTTTGGTACATCTGCCAGAAAGGAAAAATTTTCCCTACTTAAATCTGAATCTGCCTTCAACATTGAAAATGTCAAAATTTAGGATAAGAGCTTTTACCATCTAGTGTGAGTACAAAGACCTGCTTTTGTTCAGGACACATGCCAATCTAGAACTAGCCTCAGCTAATCTGCAACTTGCAATGGAAACTGCCCATTACCACTGGCAGACCAGTTTCTCTGGGTTTCTTGGCTATCTGTGCTACTGCTGCTGCTCCAGATAATCAATACCCAAGTCATGTAGCATTTCCGCCATCTCCAGTTTCATGGCTTGTGTGGGGCACGGTACCCTTTTTATGGTTTTTACTCAGCCTCACTCAGGAGGTTTTGAAAAACATGGATTTCTGCCCATTATGTATTGCCATCTTTGAGGCCAGTCTACAGCTATTTTTAAACACACACAACACTGTGACAGGCAATGCATTCAGCTCTCTAGCTCTGATCCTCCAAGACACAGAACACTAAATCAGAAGTTAGCACAAGCTTTTTAAAAGCCTCTGTCAGCTCCAGTTTTATAACCCACTTTACTTACAAATGCAGCCTTTCCAATCAATTTTGCTTTCAAGATTCACATTGATTTCCTTCCCTCACTCTGCACTTCTACAAAATGCTAATGTGGGTAAAGACTGCTTCTCCCAAAATGCATAGCTCAGCATCAAGTTCATCTGTCACAGATGTTCACATCCCCTGAGCCAACCTGGTAGCACTTTCCCAAACAGTATCAAATGGAAAAAAAGCAAATACCAACATCCTGATTTGCTGATCAAGCAGTGGTTTACTCTGGGGATTCAAGAAAAGTTAGAGGCAGGAAAGACCAAATCAATTATCCTGGTCACTGCAGGGGTATTCCCTGCTCAAGGTTTTGTCTGGACTCCTATTAAATGTGTTAGGCTTAGACCTTCCAGCACTTCCATTAGAAAAGGTAAACCACATTCAGATTTCAAGGTTAATTGCAAGAACACTGCTTGTAACATTGGGTCAAAACACAGCAAGTCTGAAACTTCAAACCCCCCAACACCTGTTCCATTTTTCATTGGTGTTGGGAAGGATCCCACAACTGAAATGAATCCAGATCTAATTTTCTGAAACAAATTTTTTTTAAAATATCTTTGTAACATTTCCTACTCACATGTGTATTTTAGATACATACACAATTAAAACAACCATTTAAGTTGACATTGTGCTTCTCAAGTTTCAACTGTATGTAATTGGAAACAGCTGAGGAATCATGGTTAAGGATAGAAATTTCTATGCTAAGTTCCCCTTTAATTGGCATAATGATTATTTGCCAGACTAGCTTGCTTGGAAAAAAGTTTTCTCTTCTGCTGGTACATGTAGCCAGTATCTAATGGACTCAGATCAATGTACAAGCTGAACACACTCCAAAAGCAGCTCTTAAAACTTACTAACTGGGATGCAAGGTACTCACCTGGCCCCCTGATGGCTTCAGGAGATGCACATGGATCTCAAAAATCACCAGTTTTCTTCAAAATGGGAAGGAAAACAACATGAAGGCAGTGTGAGGCACATTTGCCATCTCCTGGAAATGGTCCCTGGAGTAAGAACTTTGCACCTCAATAAGGTCTTTAATGCACTGAGAGGTAAGAGATGGATAAGGACACAACCACATAACCATTCTCATCTATCCTTGAGAAAACCTCCTCCTTACTCATAATAGCATAATATTAGATCAAATACCAAAGTAATAGATTTTCAAACCTTTTTAAATGAAATATTTATTATTATACCTCTGAATAAAGGCCATGAAGAGAGCTCAGGAATCCTATACTTTCAGCCAAAACAGTGAATCAAGGACAGAGGGAGCACTTAAAGGGATGTCCCATTGGAAGCTGAAGGAGATCCCATAGGCCTCCAGATGGGAGTCCTCTTGATGTGTGGCAGAGGATCTTCCCTGGTTCAACAGTGCAGCTAACTGGAAGCACAAAGGGGAAGAAACAGAGCTATAAAACCTGCAGCTTTGCCTGCAACAAGCCTTTCCAGCTTAGCAACAGGAAGAAGAAAATTACAAACACCGGACAAGACCACTAGCACTGAGGTCCTAGGTTATTCTGCAATAGCTTTTTAGGCCTAAAACACTCACTAGAAAGTGAACAAGGATTTAGCAGGAAGAGGAGATATTCATTTGGGCAAGCTTTTGTCTTGCCTGGGGATTCCCCTGAGAATTGGAGATTTAGGCTTTATTGCTTATCTTCCCAGTGACTCAGGTAATAGAGAATTATATATAGTTCCTGCAAAGCCTTGTTCACCTAAGCCTTCTGTGCAGGCTGTCAGCTGGTTCAGTAAAGGACACGCAAAGACACTGGAAGTGGATTTTATAGCTACTTTATGACTGTGCTACAAAGTACTTCTAAGTACCACTAAAAAACCCCAAGCAAACCATGGTTTAAAGGACCTCTTTCACCTCCACATTATCTGACAGAAAGAATACAGTATGTAACTTCCTAAAAGCTCACCTCCACAAAGATAATAAAGCCCTCTCGGTGCTGTCCCATACACACTCACAAAGCCAAAAGAGAGAATTCAATGTTTTCTCCTTTAAAAAAAGTTATCCCTCTTCCTAGATACAGCTCTTCTTTCACCGTTTCCCCTAATTTCACTTCAAGCCAGGTTGGAGGAAGTACCCCAAGTGAAAGAGTTACCATTGCAGGCACTGAAACAGGAAAGGCAAGAGTTACCTTCCAAAGCAGAAAGGATGGCCGTGAAAAATCTACAGGCACACACAGTGTCCCCACAAGGGATAGAACCAAGCCTTGCTTTTATCACTGAAGTGGCTAATAAGAACAAATGGCTTCCAGCCCTGCATTACTGAAAAACGTCTTAAGAAAATATAAGCAACTACTTTTGAAGCCTTGGAAAACAATGGAAAAGCAGGCTGGAGTTAGAGCAAGAAGGAACAGGGAGCTAAGGGAAGAGCAGGAAGGGTTCAGCACCTTGCAGAACTGGTCCTTCTGACATGGCTGGCTATTGCCTACCAAATGCTCTGCCCAGCTGGAGACATGTCCCACCTCTGCTCTGCTAAGTTAAAACATGTTGAGAGTTTGGAGAAAAGTCCTTTCACAGACCCAAACAATATGAACTTTTCATTTGGTAAGTACTGATAGTGAGGGTGCGCTGCTGTCTCCAAGATCTCTGCAAAAGAAGAACTCATTAGTCAGAGAAGGTGCTTTAACGCCCCCAGAGTGGTGTAAGTGGCCAGCAGAAGGTCTGCAGAACAACTGCAAAACACACAAGACCCTGGAAAAAAACTAAAGAAGAAGAAAAAACCTCTCACACATGGAAGAGCTTTACAGCTTCTAAGACAACATGTATTTTAATGGCTACCAGCCTACATGCTGTGCCTTTCACAAAGCAAAGGGAAAAGCACTGTGGAGTCCAGAGAGAAAACTGCCACCCCCCGTGGAAGAAGGCTGCTAATTTCATAGGCCAGTTTAAAATCTCATTGAACTCCATTGGCTCTTTTAAAAAAAAAAAAAAAAAAAAAAAAAAAAAAAAGTAAAAAAGCTCAGTCCCCACTTCCTGTAACAGTTGATAAGGTTGAAACAGCCTCAGGAGAACTCCATTTAATGACACCGTCAATGGCATTTTAGAGGTTTTTATCCTTACCAAGTTTCAAATAAGTTGTCTAGAAGGGAAAATTCCCAACACAACTTAATTAAATCAAAGCATGCTAATTCCACATCCATAGGGCTTCAACTCAGGGCTGTGCAAAGGCATTAGCTTGTTCTAAGCACATGTTTAAGTTTAATTGTCCTTAAACTGAGTGCATCTTTAAGTATGTGTCTATACTGCATGACAGACTCTTACAAGTCTACAGAAGTGTTAAAACTAGAGTGAGAATTCATTATTTTGCTATATTTTTTTTTTTAGGATAAGCCATGAAGTAGGTTTCTATAGACTGATGAAGCTGTAAAGTGCAAGTCAAAGCCTCCATTGAACTAGCTTGCTTCACACTTACAGCATTCCAAGACTCACTTTGGGCTCATTGGTTTTCTCATTGGTCCCAAAGTATTTTATCCCTTCAACCAGTCCTGCTTTTTCTTCAGCCACCTACACAGATCACTCTGACGAGGACAGAAAAACTAACATCTAAATCTTAACCTTTGTATTCCTACAGTATCCACTAGCATAAACAGACCATAAGACTCTGCATAGTCACTTCCATCTCCTTCACTTCCCATATTTTATTTTTATGATTCCAGCAATATTTTGGTGTAACAACTGCCCCTTTGAACATCCAGCTCAACAGCATATAGCATAAGACATCCTTCCACCAACAGCTAATCATGTTCCAGCCTCTTCCACGAAGTAAGAAACTTCTGCAAGGATATCCTCCTCTCGCCCTCTGATGGCCAATAGACCTTCATATCTATCACTTATAAGGAGGAAGAGCAGAGGCTGCAGATTTCTTAGCACGCATGTGCAGTTTTATTTCTTTACTTGAAGATGCAGCATTTGCAGTACGGCAGCACACTGAGCAAGCCAGAGAGGAAATCACAAAAACTAAAGAAAATCTTTCTCTGGAGGGTACAGTGTGCTGGCACCCGCAAAGTTTGGATTAGGGTGACCTAATTATTGTTACACAGTACTTAAAAAAAAGAAAAACAAAAAGTGTGTTTTTCACTGAAAATGAGGTAGAATTAGCCTGTCCCTAGAAGCCAGCAAGGCCAGGGAAAGCAAGGCAGGTATTAATTCTCGATCTGGAAAATGAACAATGTGAGTTTAATTAGCTAATATATTTTGCTTACTACTGAGATGCTACATCAGCTTCAAGTTACTACAAATCACAGCTGAACACTTCTGTTGGAAGCAGCAGTGTTTCGGTTTTGTCAAGTCACACGAACTCCGTCTTGAAGCTTAGAGATTCCTCCCAAACATGCTGAAATACCATTGCCTTCAGGGAATGGCATTTGTCCTTAGCTCTTCTAGATCCAACACAGCCCCTCAAGCAAGTGCTCACCAGAGAGCTGGTTCCCTAGCACCTGGCTCTTCTTCCACTGGAGAACTGCCATCGACTTTGACAAAATCGTGAACCCCAAGTGAGATGCAACTTTTGCCTCCTTCCATCTGCTGCAGACACAGACCCATGAGGCACAGACAGGCTTCCACAGGTTTCACAGAGAGTCTGTTGCAGAGCCAGGAACAAAACTTAGGCCCACCTGACTTCCAGTCCTGTCCTTTGAACATGAGATCCATAGCAGGGACAGAAAGACCTTCAGTATGCACTAGGGACACCTCCCAGCATACTGCCAGTGTTGGCACAGGGAACAGTGACATTCCCTTCTCAAGTCCTCCTGCCCAATACCAGCAGGTCCAATCTGGACCACACCGAATGCACTGAGGTCAGCCTTTACAACACATTTGTTTCAGCAGTGATCTGTAGAGTTGCACTGGCAGAGAAATCTCTTAGGCTGCAGAACAGATTTTGCTTTTGTCTCAGTGTAAGCTGTGATTTACTTTTCTAGCAAAAGTTGCATTATTAAACATACAGTTCTGTAAAACTTTTCCCTGTCCAGAGCAAGTCCAGGAGTTAACTACCTGATTTTCACAGCAAGAGAATATAAGCTACCACCACAGCCTGAACTGGGTCCATATTGCCCCTCCATCAAGCAAAATAAGGTCTCAGAAGCTCCACTGCACCCCCTTGCCTCTGCTCAGGTGTCTGAACAAGAATGCATCAAGAGGGTGAGGAGGTGGAAAAGCCATGATGCAGCCTGTCCAAAGCAACAATCCACATTCCCAGGCAGAAAAGACAAGGAATGTTTAGCCAGAGAATGAGACTGAGTCTCTCCAGGGCCTCACTGAGCTCTTTAGCTCCGTTACAGTTCACAAGATACTAGGCAAAGTAGTGCAGGACTGCCAGCAGCAACTGTTCAGCAAGGATCCCAGCAAATAACATCTCAACTATAATTACCTCCTGGCTTCTCTCCACCCTAAAAGTAGCAAAGTTAGGTAAACAGCTTTGTTCGTTATCTCCTCCTGTGGCCTATGCTGTTCATAGCCAGAATTTTCACTGTGCATTTTTAGCGTCTCTCTTCACAATGCAGAAAAGCAACCAGACATCAGAAATGCACAAGACATCTCCACTTGTACAGGAAACACTTCTGTTATTCTGCACTGTCTCAGACACAGGATAAGAAATCCCATCTGAAACTGCTTTCTGCCATTCTTGCAAGATGAATCTCATATGTACAGAGAAGAAATAATTCCCAATGAGCTGCCTATCTGATTTTTTTTTCAGCCTTTTCTGTTTGCAGATCACACTAGGAGTCTTCAGCTTCCCTGAATTTAATCATTACTCAAATTATTTAGTGAGTGATTTCTAGGGTCTATTCTTATCCTGTAAAATTTTTAATTTCAGAAATTTAAGCTGCTTTGTTGAGCTGAGAACAGGCATATGTTTTGTATGGGTACATCTGGGTTACCTTATTAAGGTGAGAAGTTCTCAAATTACATTTTTGGTGGATCTAGATGTCACAACACACTTTGGACTTCAGGGAAGAACACAGCTTTGCTCAATAGCAGCCCTTTAGTTGGGGATCAGTGTCTGAGAGAGCAGGCGAAGTTCTTGGTGCTCATGATGATGTTGGAGCATATGGGTGTGAGCATTTTTTTACTGCCCTCTCTGGGACATGCAGTACCCTGGAGGAAACAAAGTGTTAACACTATTGCTCTGTAAGGTTTATGGCCTGTAGTGTGTTTTGGAAGTAATAATTTCATAGAGTCACAGCTGCTTCTGTAGTCACCAACAGCATCTCTCAGCATCAGACTCTCTAGTAAGTAGCCAAGCACCCTGCAGGATAATCAGCATCATATTCTGTCATGCTTCCAGGGAACCCAGCAAAGATCAAGGGTTCTACAAGGCTGAAAAAAGGGAAGACCCTCCCTGCTCAATTTTTATCAACAATGGCAAAGCTGAGAGAAAAACCAGAGAGGATATCATATCCCAGGAACTGATCATCGAAGACAGAGTTCTCTGGATGCCTAGTGGTTAAACCTTACTTTCTGCTGGGTTCTGCGAGACAGCACATGTTTGTACTAGTTTTGGCTGGGATAGAGTTAATTTTTTTCATAGTAGCTTGAGCAGGCAGCTCATCAGCTCCTTCCATCTCCATGCTTGGAAAGAAACCAAAAGAGCTGCTTGTGAGACATGCACACACAGAGGAGTCTCATTCCTTCCACACCTCTGCTTTGACAACTGCACTGCAGTACATCTTTGATAATCGGCCCCACTTCTCCCCTCAAGGCCTCTCCAGTGGCCAGAGTTTTATTAATGCAGTTTTACCTCTTGCTCAAAGTTTCAGTACCTTGGACACATTTGGGAGGCCATGAGATTCTCTAATCGTGTCAGAGTACTTGCTCATGAATGTTGATAGAGAAAAGGAAAACCACACGCACAGAGCCATGCTTGTAAAACCTCTGTGGATCTAGGAGAAGGTCAGCCTTTCCCTTCCCCACATCTAGCACCATCATTTTTGGGAGCAGATCAATTCTTGCTAAGCTACTGAAACAGACAAATGAACCTGAGCAAAAAGCAGAGATGGCTGGTCATCAAGCACAAGCATGCACTTTAACACCACCACACAGTTTCCAGGACTGACAGCTATGAAGTAAATGAAATCACTAATTGCACAGTGATTCTGTGTCAACTGTGCTATTTCTTTCCATCAGGAAGTTCAAAAGGCAGGTTTGGAAGCAGGAAACTAGGGAAAAGAGAGCCCTAAAAAGTTTTTATGTTGGAAATCAATAGCAGCTAGAGGAGCAGTGAGAAGAGAGATGTTGTTTTTAAGTAGTTTAATGTTCTGGCATTTGCACTGCCTATTGATTAGAAAGTGCAAAAAAATGCAGATGAGGATAGAGGGACTGATGACAGAAAAATCAATGGCTTCTTTACAGGAGTCATTCAATAGCAGCAAAGGAAATTTGCCATTTTGCAGGAATCACATCAGGTGGGTGTGAGCTGGCACTATCTCCTATTCCCAAAGGAGGAGGATGTCCAAGCCTTTCACCTCCCACCTGCCTCTCATTAGCTTGTGCTGCTCCTGAGCTCAGTGGAGCAAGGAGAGGAAAAAGACCGGTTCTGTTCCTGAGCCTGTTGCCAACATGTTGGCTGGCCCCAGGCCATCATTTCTATAAAAGAAATTAGATTATACCTCTTCCTGCTACCTAAGTGTTGTGCAGCTCAATTAGTGAATGCTTGCATGGTACTTTGAATATACCAAACCATGCAACAAGCAGCTGTTACTATAAATACAGTGCTGATCACAGAGTACCATTGACCACACTGTTTATTAAGCTGGAGCTGAGGAAAACCTCACACTCACTGTGATCTATTTAATAGTTGCTACATTTATTTTACTGTGTACCTAAATACACACAAGCGGGTAACAAGACAGCTTGATGAGATACAGCAGATCTATGTCATTGCATCACAGTAATTTTACCTTCAGACTGACCACAGCCTCACTGAGGTCATGACCTGGACCCTTGACAGCTGTGCCCTGTTACCATGCTTTTCTGATTAATGTGAAGACAGGACATATGGAAGACACTTTCTTTCTAACCAAGAACACATACATGAGTAACCATGACAAATGGAGACTTCAAATCCCCATGTTGACTGCAGGAACACAGTAGAGATGAAAATTATTATACTTTGCATCAAGAACACATCCAGCTTTCCAGTGAAACTTCAGAGATGTCACTAGCTTTCATTGGTCATTGACTTTGTCCCCCAGGTTTCTCTTACTGCTGCACTAAATCTACAGGGACTCAGGTGGGGAATGACAGCAAGAACAGGGAAAAGCCCCTGAAATGGCCACTGTTCAAGATCCCTATCTTGCAAACAACATTTCTAGGCCATTCTGGGCATCTAACAATGGTGAGTCAACACAGATGTAGACATGCAAACTGCCTTGACAAGAAACAGAGAGATCCTTTCACTAATTGACTCATTAGTAGAGAGAGAGAGGCATCCAGATCATGATTCATGCAGTCTGAGACATCTCACCTGGGATAAAATGAACATGACCTACAAACACTTTATCCCTCTTGCTGTTGATGCCTACAGCAGTGCAATATGACTCCACCCAGCAAGTCAACACGTTATCTATATATTTTTGTCTGGAAGTGGTGAAATGTCTAGATAAAACAGGAGACATCCAGACTGACAGACCTCTGCTTGCAAACAAATGCCTCTTTATGACAGCTATCAACTGATATTGAGAGCAAAAGCCTTTAAACTAGCAGCAGCCATTGCTTCATGCTCCTCTTACATCTTCCACAGTTTCTTCCCATGCAAACTTGTTTCCCTGGAAAAATCAGCAGCAACTTGACTCTTGGCTTGAGAGTTCAGTCACCACTGAATGCTTCAGCAAGCCCACGCAGAATGTGATGCAGGGACACAGCAAACAAACACTGACATTGACAGAGGGAGGGAGGGAGACTGTCCCTCAACAGCCAACATTTTAAGCAGAGCCAAGGACTGACAAGCCCTGCCAGCCAGAGCACTCACCAGGTTGACGAAGTCCTGGTAGCAGATCCTCCCCTCGGAGTTGCTGTCTGCCAGGGCCAGCAGGACCTCCAGTTTGTGGGGGTCCAGCTCCGAGCCGTGCCTCTGGAGAAGGGAGCGAAACTTCTCAGTGCTGATGTAGCCGGTGTTGTCAGGATCGAACTGGGATAGGAGGGGAAAGTACCAGCATTAACCATTCCACATTACACACAACTCTGCCCTCCTACACATTCATCACCTCCTGCAGATCCACAGGGTCCCCAGGTGCTGCTCTAGGTTTGGCAATGTGTTGCCCTGCAATCACCCCATCTCCAGCTTGGTTTCACGACCCAGGGACTGCAAAGCACCCTGCTGCAGAGAGAGGTGAACCCAGGTATCAACATCCACACCATCATCCTGCCTCCACCCAAGCTTCAGCTACGTCAGCTCTCTTCACCTTCCTTCCCTCTGTATCATCATTTCTCTTGGCTATCTTTTCATATCCCTCTCTGTCTGGACTATCAGGCAGACCAGAGATGCATTCTGTGAGATAAAATACACTGAAAACAGTTTTACTCATGTATTTCCTAACACAATTGCAACACAGGAATATGCCATCCCTCCTCAAGCCTTTTCTGTGCTCAGTGTTTCTGACAGTCACCTTTCCACATCACCTCTACAGATGCCTTCAAAATGGTAAGGGCTTTCGCTGCTGAAGAGCTCTCTATTTTAAGATGGATTGGAAAGAAAGTCTTTGGACAGGGAGCCAAGCAGATCAACATTACATCAAACTAAAAGTGACGAGGCAGCCACATGCCATTTTCAGAACTTAAAACAGAGTCATTAGAAGGAAAGTTCCAGGTGAGATTTGGAGTGAATCCCACTCTGACCAAAACAATCACTGTTTTCCCTCAGACTAAGTAGTTAATCTCATAAAAATGCCACTGACCGAAAAGAGACAGCTCTGCACGGCTGTTCAAACTTATGATTGTTTCCAGTGGCCTCTAACCCACACTGAACTCCCTAGGGCACTCTGTGGGGGCCTGCCAGTTCACAGGTGGGCACAGCCCCAGCCCCGACAAAGCCAGAGCTGGCATCATGCCAAGCACGTTTCTTTTGTGCTTTGAAAACGAGTGGACGCGAGCTGCCAGACCAGCCTGCACTAGCTGTGGTGCAGTCTGATCTCTGCCTGCCCTGTTGCTGGGAGATTTGCCTTTGATTTCCCAAACTTGGCTGTGAGGACCCTGCTACTCACTGGCCTCCTTTTGTAGATAATGATATCAAGCTTGTTGGCTGGATTGAATGGCTGTCAGGGGGCAGGGTGGTCAGGAGGGAGTCTTTTCATGGAAACATTTGGGACATAAAAGGCCTTGGCAGAGCCAAAAAAGTCCTGACAATCTTCGCTCTTTCCTAACAGAGAACAAAAGCTGAACAGGCGTCGGGCCTTCGATCTGACACAGCAGAGTAAAGGCTGCCTTGGCAAGGGAGCTGGCACTGCTCTGCAGCAAGCAGAGCAGCTACAAAACAGACCAGCCTCAGGCATGGGCAGCTTGTTTAGAGGACGTGGTGCCCATGTGAGAGGATCTGGCTCTGTCTCCTTCCAGCCCAAGCACCTTTGTCCGGCTGCTCCTGGGGACTCTGCTATCACTGGCTGCTTTGTTGAGGAGGAGTTGTCTAAACTGAGATCACAGCCCCTTGCTGGAGCAGGGCTGCCATTTTGTCAAAGCACCAGCCCCTCTTTGAGGAAGCTGCTAGGGCAAGTGGATTACACAGAACAAGACAAACCAAGTGACCTGAGGACAGCTAGAGCCGGGCACCCTCCCCCACCCTCTGCCAAGGGTTGTTCTGTCCTTGCAAGGTAGCCTGGATGTACCTTCCTGACAGCTGGCATCCAGAGCCAAAGGTGGATTTCATCAGCTGTTTACTGTTAAACAAGAGCTTAATATTAATCCCTAGAGAAGTTTAGCTCCCCTGCTCCAGTCAGCCCACTCTGATGCTCTGAGTTAACAGATCACATTCTAAAAACAACCCCAAAATCAGGGCTTCTGGACTCGGGTTCAGCTCTGATGCTTTCTGGCTTTTGCTGGGACTCCCAAGCCAGCCTAAGTGTGAAATGCCAAATCCCAGAGGCACAGATACCCAGGAAATAAAGTATTATTAGCATAATACCTGAGATGACCTTTCTCAAGGGGAATTTGCAGAAGCTGGGAGATGAGTCATTCAGTGAAGGGATCCAACACCTGCAATCCCATAAATACTGCTGTGTTCATCCTTGTTCCCTGAAAACGTTTGACCTAACCAACATCTTAGTTAACTGCACCACTTTAACTATAACTTGACATTTAAGATGTCAGAACCTATCTTGTCTAGAACAAAACCACTTGCTCCTTGAAGGCTTACATGTCTCCCTACTTGGAGGGCCAGGGTCAGCGACTGAAGCGTGGAACTCTCCCTCCCGTGCTGAGCGCTCACTATTTGACTTTGTAGGAAAGACCAACAGTCACAGCAGTGGGGAACGTGGCTACTCCTTTCAAAGGGCAGAAGAAATACAGAGCTGAAGCACACAGGCTCCCGAAGCACAAAAAAGCTGCTCAGATCACAAACCGCTTTTCCCAGATTGTTCTGCTTTAAAGTATTCCAGAAAGAAACATTTTGTAACCAAGAAGAGAAATTACACAACCCCTTCAGAGCTTCAAGCCAGCCCACAAGGACACATGAATGACTCCAGACTCACTAGTGCTAGAGAAGATAGGATCCTGTTGCTCAAGACAGTACTGTCCATAACCTGTGACTGGCTTCTGGCTTTCCAAATGGACAAACAGCTGAAGCCTGCCTGGTGGCTGCAAATGAGCCTCTGCTCCAAGGACACTTCTTTCTCACGCCAATAGGACCAGCATTCCTCCCTCAGCTCTCCGTCTTGCTGCTTGTCCCAACAAAATCAAAGCAGTGGCAGAAGGTAGCTAGTATTTTCAGTAGTGTAAACGTGCTAGGGGAGCCTGTTCTCCTCTTTCACATTACTATGTATAATTTTCTTTTTGGCACTAAGTTAATGATTAATCAGAAATAGGTTTGAGTTAAAATGATGGATCTGAACAGCATGAAAGAGTAAGAGGTGAACAATGAAAAACTGGCATTCGAACCAAAAAGGCCTGCCTCAGAGCAGGACTAGACCACTGCTTCCACAACCTGGAGCAGAATGTTTTACTGTAAACCCCAGCTGTGAGGGAGTTCTCTTATTTACGTTTAAACAAGTTTTTTCAGCATATAAAAAAATCTCATCTGTCATCACAGCATTCAAAATCTACCCTAACACTTCAAACTGTGTCAAACCCTGTTTCTGATATCACAGCTAGCCACAAAAATCAATGGGTTGAGCTGGTCCTGCAGAATATGTGTCCCCACACATGGCAAAACCAACCTATGATGGCACAGTAAAACACTTGGGTCCATCAATTATAAAAGAGGCAACTGACCTTTGCTAGACGCTTCATGTATTTATCCACGATGATCTTGTTAAGAGCCAGTTGTCCCACAAGCCCAGCCAAGCACCTTTGTCTCACCGAGAGGACCGATGATGACTGGCAGCCAGCAGCATGGCTGCGCTAAGCCCCAAGTCCAGCCCTACAGGGAGTGCTCCCCAGGCAAAGCCTCCCAGCAGCTAAGTCAGCACAGTGGCTTCCTTCAGCGTAATTACTTCTGCCTCTGCCCATCTACTTGGGCAGACAAGCCAAACAAAACCGGTGCAGGGATGAGGAAGGCCATTTGCCTCCCCACTCACCCCCCCAGACAATAGGAAACTAACGGCAATTTCATGCAAGGTTTCCTCCGCATTTCAATGACAATCACCCTTAACTCCCTTGATCCTCAACCAGGCTCTTAAGCAAAAATGTAAATATGTTAATGACCATAGCAGCCATCTCACCCAGGATCTTAATTCCCTGGCCTAAACCAAGCTATTTTATCCTCTCTCTTCCTTATTTTAGAGCAGACATACCATAAACTGAAGGCCCCACAGCAAAACTACAAGACAAAAATAAGGGGAGGGGGCTCTGCAAACTCTGATGGAAATAGGAAACACGGTTGAGAAAAGAAAATGAAATCTCAAATTGTTCCTCCTCTTTAATTAAAGACATATCAGCCACGGCTGAGTGAGCAAGTAGGGTGGAGGCCGGTGCTGCAGACAGACAATGGGTACCTTGGGAAAACACAGAGATTTCACATAGTGCTGCCAGCTGCTCCTCTCCCCCATGGCAAACAGCCCTCTGGGGCATCAGAGCAGCTGGAGAGTCAACAGCTGAACCGGGCACAACATGAGGAACCTTGTCTGGCTTTGCAGATCTGAATTGCAGATCTTTTGCAGGAACAGACAGTTTGCTACCACCCATGGTTTCCCCATTGAGGGGCTTTGTCTTGGCATCACTCAAGCCATGAGTTGTCTTCGCAATGGGCAAGTCTCCAAGCAACTTCATCTAATTTGGAAGTTGGCTTTGAGTTGGATCAGTCCCTTCAAATCTGAATCATTCTATGGTCTGGTGGTATCTTCACTTCTGGGGGAGACTGGCCTGGCAGTCAGGCCTCCTGGCACTGACTCCAGCTCTGCTCCAGACTAGGAGCCAGATTCTAGAAATAAATTGCCCTGAGCTTTAGCTTCTCTTCCTATTATATGGAAATGACAACTCTTGCCTTATTTCCCACCAGAAAGGAGCTATCAATAGTAGGCCTTCTTGTTCACATATAGGCCCTTTCGCACTGTAAATGGGGAGTCAATCACATGCAAAATCTGTTCATCTCCAATGGTTTTGGAAACCACTCTTGAGTTTTTCTGGATTTGAACTCATACCATTAGATGGCATGGTCTCTGCAATCTAGGGATGCTAACAAGTTTTGGAAACAACCAGACCATCTCCAGCCTCAAGGGCCATGCTGTAGTTAAATCAAGAGTCTCCAAGTCAATACATGGAATTGACAAACTCCACATTGAAGCTGTGAAAAGACATTTGAGACAGACATCAAAACTCTCCTCATTACAGTCACACATTTTACCAGAGCTCATCTCTACTTTTCCATAGTCTCTGGGGTCATGCTGTGAGTTGGTGAGAAGGGGTTTGTTTGTTTGTTTTTCTTAAAAAAAACCAAAACAAAACAACTATGTGGCAACAGTATATGTAGGTAGCATTTGCTGCTTTGATGAAGATTAAAGGAATGACAAGGCAGAAAATGAAAGTCTGCCTTATAATCCAAATGAGACGGCAAAAAGCAGGGGCTGTTTTAATAGGAGTTTCATCACTGCTTCATGGTGATGATCTTCTGAGCAGCTTAATGATCCTGCTCTCTCTTCCAATAGTGGGAGGTGCACATGAGAGGAGAAACCCCAAACCAAAAGAGAGGAAGGCCAGCCAAAGGTAAGTGCATATCCCTCCTCCTCGCAATCCAGATTCTCATCATTAAAGGTCACCTAATCTGAATTGGCTGAACATGTGTGGTAAAACATAGTGCTGGCTCCAGTGATGTGCACTCTCTTCCCCTGTAAATAATGAATTTACCCACCACTGCCCAGACAATATAAAGTGATTAAGGGCTGTCCACCAGTACTTTTAGCGCATGTTAGATTGCTTTGACCTGAGGTGAACCCGAGGGCTGGAAACATCACCCAGCTCTCAAAAGCCAGATTGCATTTAAGCACGGAGGATATAACCTCACTAACTCACCAAGCAGGGTCTCCAGATAGACCCACTCCCTGAAAAGCTGCAGTGAGAGAGCACAGAGCTACCCAGCTCAGCGTTCACCTAGGTGGGGAGGCATTCGCAGAGCAGATGGCCCGTCACCTGGATTCAGGTAAGTGTGTCTCTGCATGCAGCACACAGCAAAGTGGAGATGGAGGGAGCTGCTGTAAGATTCCCTTTCCCTTGAAGAGCAGAGTAGCCTGAAGGACCAGGTCCATCAGCTAACTGGCCAATCTGTAGAGGCACTTCTGCTCTAATTTATTTCTCCTACTGTCTTAGGCGCAAAGACAAGGAAGAGACCTACGCATTACTACCATCTGTTGTTACCTTCTGCAAAAGCACTTCATCTAAACAGACACTGGAAGCACAGATTCAACATGAACAGGAGAATAAAAAGACTCGGGAGTGCACCACTGCTCAGTTGTTAGGCAGACAGGAATGAGGGTTCTAAGACCAGGTATTGGCAAGATTTCTGGAATAAGCCCAGATGCCGCTTGTAGTGCCTTGACTTCCTCATCTACACAGCACAAACAATATAACTGTGCCTGCGTGATCCAGCACAGCGAGGGCTGTGGAACACTTAGAGTGTAGATGATAGCTGCAATGGCAAACGGCAATTAGTGAGCCACAAGGCCAAGCAACACAGGGAAAACATGACAGAGCTGGCCTTCTGCCAAGGTTTCATGTATAGAAACATAGCAGACTTTCCAAAACCAATGACAGCTGGACACCAGCCTGAACTCCTTCACTCCACAGAGGTTCAGACCCTGGTCCAAACCACCACAGGCCAAGCAAATCCTGCATTTGGAGACCCTAGGAATTTCTGACCCACAGCTTGCTGAGGAAGCCTATCATGCTCAGCCAGGTACCCAAATCCATGTTTCTGTCTCCACACACACATTTTTAATGCAACTCTCTCCCCTATCTTTCCCCAGCTTGACGGTTTCTTGCCGCAAAGTCTTTGCTAAGACATTAAAAGAGGATAGAGCAGAGATGCACTCGCAGGCCTTGTTGAGCTAGCTTTCAGTCCTCTGCCATCTCAACAACCCACCACTCTGAGCGATCCCACTGCCTCTCTCCAGTTGAGCTTCCTGGCAGAACACTCACAGGAATCAGCCTCCAGTCTCAGCTGGGGAATTACACACAGTGTTCAAGCCACCCAGAACTAAATTATTCAAAATATGCCACTGTGCTGGCTTTGAAACCAAAGCCGCTCCCCAGAAAGAAGCCAGGGTAAATAGAAGCTCCATTATCAGCAGCACTGACGAGGAAAGAGACGCAGCACTGAAAGTGAGGGAGATAATTATATGATTAATGAGACAGCATGGATGGCAGGAGATGCCCTCCATTATGCCACAAGGCTTAATGCAAAAAGACACGTTTATAGACTGACCCTTCTCCAGCTTTGCTTCTTCCTCTTTTATTATTTATGTAAGTGCATCAAGACTAATGGAAAAAAGCTGAGGCACTCCAAAAAGTGGTGGGTTTTTTTAATGTGGAAATACAATTTTTAATCTTGACCCAGCACTGACACCTTGCACATTTCACTGGACAGATGTCCTCAGCTGCAGCAACAGGCTGGGCAGGTTATGGCCCAGACTGGCAAGTCATGTATCATATCACCAGCCTAGTTCTGGTGCTGCCCATCCACACATTTCTCAGATTGTGGACAAGATGAAGCCTACAAGATATCAACTAGTGTCTTCCATGGCCAAACCAACCCTAACAGTTAAAACCTTTTCTTAAATCCCTAGGCAAGAGGTTTAACTCTCTTTCCAGGTTTGCTTGTCAGCACTGGCCCAGACCTTGTTCTATCTACAAATGCCCAATCTCTTGCTCTCCCTTTTTAATTCCTCTAGTTTTTAGGTCTCCACAATCTCCTGAGACAATAAGTCCTACAGTCTAATAAAAATAAACTCCACTTTTCATCTGGATGGTGTAAGGTATTAAATATCAAAAGCTGAAAACAGCAATATCCATTCTACCATGACACATGATATTCTCATTTACCACCACGTAAGTATTGTTTATGTCTTCTTAGTCATGTCTTATTGGAGAATCTCAAAATCCTGTACCAATATTAATTACATCTTTCAGGACTTCTACACCATGAGGGGACATAATGCGTAAGCCACTTCATTCAGAGCTGAAATGCAATACACTCTGGGTGGGATGCTGCATTTATTCGGACCACATAACTCAATAGAAGGGATATCATGCACAGTCAACCTCGCAGCCTGGAGACAGACAGGCTCTAATCACTATTGCTACGAGGGGGGAAAAAAAAAAAACCAACCACCCAAAAAACCCCCCCCAACCACCACACAACAGTCAGAATAGCTTTTCAGATAGGACTGTATTTCAGGCCAAGTTCCTGCAGTCAGATCCCTGCTTACCTCCAGGTTAACTAAATGTACACAAGTATTTCTGTAAAATTCACTGCTATCGACAATGTCTCCTGTCACAGCAGCATCTCTGCTGATACAGATGAGGCAGACAAGTCTTCTAATTCAAAACAGGGTTTTGGTCTGATATTATCTGTAAAAAGTAGAATAGGTGATACAGCACAAAAGAGTCAGGAGTAGTTGAAATGTTTCTGTTCTCTATTTGGACAAAAGCCCAATGAATTATCTCTATCATAAAATGACGATACACTTTCTGTCCCAGCAGTAACTCTGGAGAACGTTACACAGCAGCTGCTAAAGTTAGATAGTTTTGAATCAGCAGCTCAAGGTAACTTGCATCCAAAAGATTTTAAAAAGCCAGTAGCAATACTGATTTTCTGCAGCTCTGGGAACACTGGAGGAACACCAAGATCTGCTTTTTACCTTTCTTCCAGCTTTGAATCAGCAGTGCAGCCCTTCCAACCATAGCTCCAAAACTCCAGTCCAAACATGGTGACAGGCACCTGCACTGCTCCCAAAACTGCAGGGCTGTGACAAGAATTTAATGGGACAAAGCAGGTCTGTTGGCCTAATAGCAACCCACAGCAAATGAACAGATGACTGATACAGAGTAATGCATAATTGAAGGAGGACTGGTCTAACATCAGTCAGAATAGGCTACGGAAGATAGATTCTGTTCAGCTGATATTATCTGGATGAGAATACAAACTTGGTGCAGATCATATGACAAGATTGCTGGTATAACTGATTTCTGCAGAGTACCCGACATCACCAGACAACCCTGTATTTGAGGACTTACTGTGACACAAACTCAGGCTGTCACACATTCAACATGCTAAAGTCTGGCTATTTGACAGGTCTCAAAAATAAAACTAAGCTGGAGAGCTACCATTACATCAAGATGCCACTAATGGGGTCCCATGAGAATTCATTCTTGCCCCTATAGAATTATCATTAGTGACTTAGAAGAAAGCATAAGATAAGTCTGCATCATGTTCACAGATGAGCTAAAGCAGCAAGTTACTAAGCATGAGCTGGGTCTTTTGGTAAAGCTGGGTGCTTGCAAACAATACGTATTACAGTAAAAACAAATAGAAAGCCATATGGCCAGGAGCCAAGAATGCCAGCCAGCTTAGAGGATGGGGAATGCCATCTTCAGAAGCAGCCACTCTGGGGGAAAAAAAAAAAGAAAAAAAAAAAAAAAAAAAAGCCTTGTTTGTTACACTGAGCGCTCTCAAGGTAACACTGCCTTCAAAAAATGAAATGTGACCTGCAGGTTTGTAAATGAGGTGACACTACCTCTGCATTTGGCACTTTGTTACTGGTATAGTCTGACTGGCTCCACTGACAGGCTCAATTCATTAGCTTATGAAAGGGAAGGTTAAGCAATGACTTGATCACTGTCCAGAAGGACCACAAAGGGAACAGAAATTTGGCAGTAGAGGATTCTCCACTATGACAAAGGTATAATCACATCTAGGGGCTAGAGGTCAAAGCTGGGCAGCTTTAGATTAGAGTAAGTTGATTATTTTTACTATTAACAAGTGAAATGTCTTGCTAACTTCACCAGTTTTACAATTGAACTGCAAATTTTCCTTGGAGATGAGGTATGGCTGAGGTCAAGCAGAAGACCACTCAGAAAATCTTCTGGCCTTCATTATGAGAGGCTAGACAACCCCAACAGTTCCCTTCTGACCCGACTGCAGGTTATTAGGGCTCAGAAAAGCTTAAACCAAACAGATGCCTTTAAAGCCCCAACTAACAACTGCCATAACACATGTATAACCAGAATGACCCACCTATACTGGAATTCAAACCACACTTCTGGTTAGAACAACCACCACAAAGCAAAACTACTAAACAGACTAGGAAACATTTAACTCCTACTGATTTTACATCTGGCTTTGCTCAGTCATGGGGACCAGAACCTACCAAAGAAACTCCTCTGCTTTCCAAGCTGAACTGGAACAGAAGGTAACGTCAGCCTTGTGAAGAGGAGACAGAGGTATTGCATGATTCCCTGCAATCCCTTGTAGGCATCTGGCATTACACTGCAACGACATAACCATCTCAAAAGTACTCCAGACAGGCTGGTTCCAAATGAAGCCCAAAGCTGGGAGTATTAATTATTACTCTAACCTCTATCATTTAAACACTTGAGAGCAAGCAATCCTGGCTTGTATCTTTCCAGAGTGATCACAGAGGTTACTACTGCAGTAAGGAGCCAGACTGGTGGAAGCTGTGGTGGTTCACACTTTCTTAGAAGATATAGCCAAATCAGTCCTGGATGATGCCCAGACTGCAGGTTCCCTGCATGGAGGACTGCAAGGGTAAGGTCTGGAGTGTTTGCACTTTCCCAGTGTCTGCTATGTCAAATATACTTTGGTTTAAGGGTAGAAGAGATTTGTCCAAGTGCCAAAGCTGCACAACCACAAATCAGAAAAATCGAGCTGCATTTTTGGCTTCTTATAGGCCCTTACTGGATACAAAGGACAAATGCAAGGCAAGGCACAGTGTTTCTAGAGTTCTCTTTGCCACAGTTTTCAAATAGACACAAAACTTGTCAGAATTTTTAAAGCAAATAATGACTTAATAAAGACTCCACAACAGGAATGCAACTAACTTTATAGGAAGAAGTGCTGTTCATGCAGATTCCCAGTCCAAGCCTTGAGCCTGAAGCAGAGCAGTTCTCCCTGCAGGTGACAAAATGCAGGGCTGGCCTGGGGCTGGCTGTGCCCTGCAAGGTGTAATATCTCTGTGGGGCCCAGACACGGTGAGTAGGGAATTCCTTTCACACACTCACCATCCTGACAATAAACTGTACCACAGCACAGTTTGAAATACCTCTTTTAGACAGTTATCAGGGGAAAGGCTCCTTCTCACAGCACTGAGAAGTCCTCACAGAGCCTGGCCCTGCCTGAGCCGTATCAGGGGCTCCTCACCACCTCGGAAGCGGCAACAGATACTCCCTTCACAGCCTCCCACACAACAGAGCGCTCATCCTGTCAGTCAAACCCGCACTCACTCACAGAGCTCCTCTGCCTGCCTGCCTCCACCTCACTTCTGCCTCCTTTCCTGAACTAATCAGATTTCTCATGTGTAGACGGCTCACACATGCTTTAAAGAGCACCTGCTTCCCCTGACAAGCCTGCACACTCTTCCCAAGCTCTAATATTCCCCTTTTACTTGAACAGGCAGGCTTGAATGCAGTTTAACCATTCAGAGCTGAAGCCCCCATGGGCACCCACAGGCAAGCAGACCTCCCACTTAGTTCTGTTGCTACACTGCAGCAAAGAGGCCTGCTCCTTCAATAGGATGGGGTGATGCCTGCACACCACTGGCACGGGTGTGAGCTGCAGGGGACCAGGTGCACAGCAGGCTGGGGAATCTCTGGCAGAGGCCCGTGGTCCATATTTGCTGTGTCTGCATCACAAGCACAGGGTCATGGCTGCATTGCATGTTAGAAACAACAAGCCCTGGCTACTACAATTCACAAGCTCTATTTCCTGGGCGACACTTAAATCACACATTCAAGTGCAGAGACGTGATTTGGCCCAAATGCAGATGATTAGAAGAAGGAAGCAGAGAAGGCACAGCCAACAACCATAATTAGAGAGCCAGCATAATTAAAAGAATGCATGTTACACTTGTCAGGAATGAGGAAATCAAAGAGACCCCCAAAAGAGTCACCTGAGAGCTGCAACCACTGCAAACAAAGGGGAAACAAGCCAGGAGGGAGAGACAGAAAGACTAGACTGAAAAGGAAGGTTGGTAACTAGAGAGACAAATCCACCCAAAACAATCCCACCGGGAATTAATTAGCCCTGCAAGTGGGGCCCAACTTCTAGCAGAGCATCCCCTCGGAACACGCTGCAGGCTGCTGTGCTTTGGACGGTCACAGAGCAGGGAGTGCAAGGACACAAAAGGAGGACTGCGGAAGGGGCAGGAGGAGAGTGCAGCCCAGACTGGCTGAGAGGAAGCCCAGATGAATGGAGAAAGGCGAGCAGGGAGGTGAATGAGCAAGAGGTGATGAATGGTAGGGAGGGCATGGAAGTTTTACACAGGGCAGAGAGCAAAGACAGACCTGAATGGGGAAGACTGAAAGATGCCACTTGAATAGAAGGGGAAAGAGGGAGGAGAAATGAGGCAGAGAGAGCGCGGAGTGGCACAAAGTGAAACAGCCCAGGCAGAATAGCTTCCCACATGGACTTGACAAGGCCTGAGAGAGAGAGACAAGTAACACAGCATGAACTTTAATCCAGGAGCAGAAAAGCTGCCTGGAGCAGACAGTGTTACTGTCATCTATCCCTGTATAATCCCTCCAACATCAGGCACCTTCTTTGCTCCCAGTCAACAAATTCTCATGAACCCAGAGCAACTCAAACAGCACCCACCAAAGGCCAGAGGGCCCCCATCAAAGGGAGCTGTAGCAAAACTGAGCCAGTGACATGGAAACAGCTGATGAGATAAAGCACCAATATAATTACAAGCAGCCTAAGAGAGGCAAGTGTAACACTACCCAAAGGGTGGGACAAGAGCAGTTCATATGCAGGATATAGAAACATTGTTCATCATCAGTGTTATTTGCAGGGCATTCCCATTTTGAAAGCCAGCATAACTTTTTCAAAACAAAAATTTTCCAAGTAAAAACTGGGGGATTTCAGCCATGCCAAGACTTTCCTGTGAATTTGCCTTAGCTTTGAACACTGATTGTTTAGAAGAAGTTCCCTCAGATTCTACAAAGCCAAAATACTGGACATTACCATTTTCAAAATGTTTCATTAGAAAATTGCATTTGTGTTTATGTTAAGAGCGCCAAGATAGCTCACCTCAAGTAAAAATAAATATTTTGCTCAAAGGGAAACAAAAAGTATTTTTCCCAATCTTTTGGGGAATTGCAAACAAAACTCTACATATCATTATTCATCCACCTCCACCCTTTCCACAGCTGGGGAAAATAAAGCATTTATAAAGGGCACATCTGATTACTTGAACCTCACTGGCAGAGCTGAAAACTGAATACACTTCCATCCCTTTTGGGTATGCAGGTTTAGTTAGGTCAAGGTATCCATTATCCTCCTAGGTCTATCAGTCACCCATTACACAATCCTGGTCCAAACCTAATTTTCCCAACTGCAAAGCAAAAGATACAGTGACTCACTCTAAAAGGGACAGCATAAGGCCTTAAATCATAGCCCTTTACTTTGTGCTCAGAAAATCTTTCACATTTGTCAGGAACAACCATTTAAGAGCTAATTCAGTGTCTGGAGCTCATGTTTTGCTCACTTATAGATAGATTCCACTGTCAAACAAGCTAAAATGAGAGGTCATAGAAACCCAGTGGAGGATAGGACACAGCCCTCAAAACCAAACACAATGGAAAGGAAAACAAATGTACATCTAGGAGCTGACCCTACTTTGCCTTTTCAACACATCAGGGAAGTCAAACATACAAACTGGCTTTTAAAGTGTTGCTAGAGGAACCATGAGGGGCCCATCTGTGCCTCAACTTGAGGATCTGGTTCTGCTCCATTCTTTTTTGATGTTTCTTGCAGCAAGCAAACATAACAATATCAATGCAGTTAATTTCAGTAAAAAATGTGAGCGTCCTGGAGTCAGAGCACAAGCAGCAATTCATCTGAGAAAAGACATGAGGATTTCTCCCCCCCCTTTCCCGCCCTAATGAAATAGCAAAGGAGCTCCCAAGAATTCTGGGCTGGATCATCAATCCCTCTCAGAGAGGCGCAAAAATATAGGACACAGACTTGGGATCTGGCCATTACCAGTCAGGTGTCTAGCACATGGTGCATTTTGAAGTGATAATTTGTGCTCTTTATGATTCACAGTGTTAACACTACTGTTGGCTCAGTAAACAGAGCTCCACCTAATGAACTGGGAACTCAAGGCAGAGTAGTGAAGTAATTCACCCAAGGATGCAAGAGGCTTAAAATACTACTATAGTTGAGATAAGCTG
This sequence comes from Egretta garzetta, assembly GCF_000687185.1. Classification (NCBI taxonomy): domain Eukaryota; kingdom Metazoa; phylum Chordata; class Aves; order Pelecaniformes; family Ardeidae; genus Egretta; species Egretta garzetta. The sequence goes on along the minus strand of NW_009259242.1, from coordinate 2,152,153 downwards.
CCTTTGCTCCAGCTCCCTCCATGAAGGATTCCTGCACTGCCACCTAATAACTAACAAGTAAAAATTGGAAATTGCCAAATACTAGAGGGGGAATTTTTAAGGAGGGGTTAAGATTGAGTAAAGGTCAAAGCATGCCCAAGGAAGTACGCTAAGCTTAGATATCCACAAGCAACAAGAAAAGATGTCCAAGCATGCATCTCTCCTGGAAGCAGGAGAGAGATGAAGAGATCAATGTGTGTTTGTGCAGGCACACACAGTGGTGGCAGAGGGACTGTAAGGGTCTCCAGAATGGCTGCTCTGCCAAAGTTCACAAGCTTGAACATTGCAACTTCACAAACCAGTTGAGCCCATGAAGAACCATTACCGCAAATAGAAGAGTACCTTGCTTTTCCATCTGCCAGCCTGGGCACAGGCAGACCATGTTACATATGGCACTGGGGGGAAGGGAAAGACAGTATGAATAATTCTCAATTCAGTGAAAGGAGTGTGAGCTGTGCAGCTGCTGCTGTGCGAGCAAGCCCTAACAGCACCAGCTATTGCTTTGGGTCAAAAGACCATACCATTTCAGCCTGCTTCCTGACTTGTGCTTCATCCCAGCTGCTTTCCTCTCCCTTCAGTGCCTGCCTGCAGGAACAGCTAGCTCTCTGGAGGAAATCCAAACACAAGGAGGAGAGGTTACATGTGCCTGAGGGAAGTGACAACACAAGGCAGGTCACTGCTTAGTCTAAAAGCATTCAAGCAGGGTCAGCACCTACTATAAGTAAATAAATACACACTATACAGGAGAAGGATTTACTCAGATGGGACAGCCAGGAGCTCAGGTATGCTTGGGGTTCCTTGAATCTGCATCTCTGGGAAACTGGCAGCAATTACAAATGGATCAGGCAGATTGTGCTGCCAGCATCTAGGAGCTGACAAGTCATCGTCCTTCCAGGAAGGGCCACTGTAGCACCCATTGCTGTTAGGGACCAAAACTGTCACTCCCTCCCCATCCCACACCCAGCCTGGGAACTCTAGTTCTTTTCTGCTCCCCAAATCCAAGTGTCCCATATCAGACAGCCAAGGCAAAGCCACTACCACAGGGTGGTCAATCTCTGCCAGCATCTAGGAGCTGACAAGTCATCGTCCTTCCAGGAAGGGCCACTGTAGCACCCATTGCTGTTAGGGACCAAAACTGTCACTCCCTCCCCATCCCACACCCAGCCTGGGAACTCTAGTTCTTTTCTGCTCCCCAAATCCAAGTGTCCCATATCAGACAGCCAAGGCAAAGCCACTACCACAGGGTGGTCAATCTTATGCAAATGAACTCAGCGTAATTGGGACAGTTACAATGAATCCCTGACAATGTTTGCCTTTGTGCACACCAGTGGTAAATATAGACTGAGCTGCTTTCTAAGGAG
>NW_009259242.1:2146506-2150395 GCF_000687185.1 Egretta garzetta | reverse complement strand
AGGGGGGGGGGGGGGGGTGAGGGGAGTGCTGTGCTGAGGGACAGCATCTCAGAGCGATGATAAGGAAATAAGTAAGCAGTGTTTAAACAAACACAAGGATGGTCTCAGAAGTCTGGAGCTGATGGGCAAGGAAAGAGGCAGGTGCTGCAAATAAAAATCACTGGCTGGAAGCATCAAAAATATTCAGGGAAGTATAGCAGCTGTGGCAGGTCTGTGGAGCTGTCCCCCCTCCGCATTACAACCTTCATTCCATAGACAGAAAACTTCCACTGCATTCATCCAGCTAACAATCTCAGCCCACAGGATTCAGATACCCAAGAAGAGCTCCCATCAGAGCCAAGACTGGACACAGCACAAACACCCCACCCAGAGCAATTGCTGACAGTCTCCAGCCTGCAAGCACACAGTGGCTGGCTCTGGCTCAGTCACTCCTGCACGACAGCTTTGCCTCTTAGTTATCCCAGCACGCTTCAGCCCCATGAATCTGATATATATGCTCTACTTTTGTTGTAGCCCTCCAGGGCCCATGCAGCAGCCGTGGAAGAAACCTAAACAAAAAGCTATCGCCCCCTGAAATCCTGTCATGCAAACAAGACTCTTCCCACCCATCGCCACAAGAACTGAATGTAGAGGGACTGAACACCCCCTGCCCACCCCTGCCTGGTGGTCTTTTTGTCTCGTGACCTTCCCGCACAAACACAACCCCACAACAATCAGACAGGCAACATAATGCGCCAGCACCGGCTTTCCCAGCCCTTCAAGGCAAGCTGGGGAGGGAAGGGGGGAGAGCTGAAAGGATTTGGGGATGAAGAACAGATAGGATGGGCAAGGAAATACCAAGCAGTGTTTTAATTTCTACTTGCACGGTCCCACGAGCCAGGATAAAAATAGTTTTAATGAAAGAAATGTTATTTTCAATGGCTTAAAGTGACATGGGAATACCAGCCAGTGGGATTTTCATACAAAAACCCCCAAATGCTTCTAAACCCTGTGAACATCTTTTAACATTCCCTCCAAGAAGCCCATAAAATTCAGCCCTTTGGTGCAAATTCTGCTGGTTTTACTTGGCTATCTGAGATTTGAAGTCTGAGACAGATTAGATATAAAGTTTTCCTTTAGACTGGAAGAAGGGAGAAGACTTTTTCTGCAATAGCTGTAGCCAGCATCAACACACACTCCCAGTGTGGGAGCTTCAAAGCACAGAAAGTTTCTGCCAGTCTGTCTTAATTATGGAAAAAGAGAGTCATCGCCTGTGCTACTGGCAACAAGGAGTAAATGTGCCTCCAGGCCCCAGATTGCCCTTGCAAGGTAACAGATACCCTTTGGTTACTGCAGGACACGTATCACCTTTAGGAAAGAGCAATAAGGGCCTCTAAGGACTTGTTAGGAGCATATCAGGAAACCAACAAGGTAAAGGGAAACTCCTACCTTCTGAAATGCCAAGGGATTCTCCCCTGCTCCCTGTGAATGTACAGGAAAAAATACAGACTCCACAGGAAAGCAAACCAAATAAAGCAAAAAGAAATACCATCTTTCAGGGCCTGGATTCAGTGAGCTTAGCAAGGTCCTCAGCTATGCTTCAGGGCACTGAAAATACATACTAAGTACCTTTACAAGGAAAAGAGGCCATGCTTTCGCCAAAAGCTAAGATCTGTGTCCCATGAAATCCTGGCAGCTGAGGCAGTAACAAAAAGCAAAGCTACAGGAAAGCACTAGTGTGATTTACAGACACATTAGCCACCTAGGGAGCATGATACAGTGAGAAATGACATCTCAACTCCTACTGCCAGCATCCCCCCAATGCTGTTATTGCTATCCACATTCTTGATTAAAGCACTGCAATTTTACAGTGGAAACCACCTGATGAGCCAGGTATGAAATCACCTCTATGGGATGGTGCAGCTGATGGAAAGAGACTGAAAGTCTTGACAAAGGCTGCATGTAGCAGCTGGGTGCAAGGAGGCCTCTCCCAAAGCCAGCAGGCAGTGCACCAGGCCACATCTGGCCAGCTGGCCCTGGTGAGGGGGCATGGAGCTGCAATTGACTCTTGCCTATGTCCTGACATGAACTGGAGTAACTGGACGAGCAGCAGCACTGAGCCCACACACAATTGGCAAACTTCCCACAACAAGGATACCATCTCCTGTCAATCCACTCCAGCCTTAATCCTCTGCAGAAAGATCCCATCAGCACCGTGCTAAGAGGCAATCTTTCAAGCCAGACGCTAACAATTAACGATAGTGAAGATGAGGGAGGAAGGGACAGATGGAGAACAGATATAACCAGGCTCTGCTCATCACACTGAGCGACTTGGAGGAGCTGAACAGGACATACGCAGGCAAGATTTTTAGCCTTGCTCAGCCCTGCAGTAAAGTACTACACATAAGCATGCATGGGACAGCAAACCTATTGCACCCCCAGAGACAGATGTCAGCCAGTGACAGTCAGTCACGGTGCTTGTTCTCACTAGAAAGGAAGCAGCTGTGAAGCTGCTTTGGGCTTCGCAGTATTTCTGTCCCACGTAGGACAGGCACAAACCTCCTGCGGGTTTGAGGATTTGCACCCTGTGTCTGGGTATTTCTCCAGCATGGAGGGGAAACTGGAGTTTTGACTCAGCTCATTCCATGGACAAAGATTTCAGCAGAATCCCTCTTCAGAAATTAGATTATTCAGGCAATAGCAGGATATTCAGCACAGTTACCACGTAAGCTAGCAAAATAACTGTGTTAACTGGAAGCTGGCCATCAACCTCTTCACCTATCAACCAAGGGAGGGAACACAGCTAGAAAGCAAGCCAGTCAGACTCCCAAGGCCATCTTCAACACAGAGCACACTCTTCCCTTAGCATTCCTATGCTAGAAAATCTCACTGCATAGATAACTGCTTGTTGTAGCAGGTAGGGAAGTACAAACTGGGTTGCTTAGGGGAGATTGCATAAAATAATTAACTATTGCATGTGTCCTGCTGCATAAAATAATTAATTAACTTTATATTAGTCTTTATTATGGCAATGAAAATTATCTGGCCATTTTAATTGACCAGTGTTGCTTGCTCTAGTTCTCAACTTTACAGAGTTTGGAAGCAGCTAAAGCAAAAATTATTTCAGAAACTGCCAGCTGGTGCCAACATAAGAAGCAGGTCCTGGTGAACAGCTTCTCCATTCACTCTGACCTTCCCAGGCTTTGTGGACCTGGTCTCCGACAAGCTGAAAGTGAGAATCCCTCCTACACCAAAGAAATGGGACAGTCTAGATAACTTTGATCTGTGGCGGGGGGCTGATGGAGAAGTGAGGAAATTTCTTGAGGTCTTTTTCAGTCCCATACATCTTACCATTCCTTTAGCTTTGAGCCATATGAACTGGCTGCTGTGTGTGGAGCTGTGTGCTGCAGCCCAGCCCAAGCAAAGGAGACCAGAGCTCTCTGACAAGGAGCTGGTGGTTAGAGTGGCCTGGCCGAAACATCCACAGTGCAATGCTGCCTTCCACAGCTCCAAAAAGTGACTGATACCCAAAGATGACAAACTCCTCCAGCTGCCACTGAATTGACTGACGAGTAAGACTCCCAAGAACTCTGGGCACTATTTGGAGACCAAGCCTCCAGAAGAAAAGCAGCTGGGTTTTGCCTGCATACTTGCCTGATGTCCTTCAAGTAAACACAGTGGCTTTTTACAAGTTGAAAAACAGCCTTATACCAACCCATAGCAGACTGCAAATCCCTGCAATCACAACTAGCTAGCTTCAGAGGCAAGCCATCATAACCAAGCATCCTTACTTGCCTCTAGGGGATTTTTTTTCCCCCCCCCCAAACACCACAGCGTGGGGAAGAAGCACCATGAAGGTGCCACCCACAGCCCCAGCCACCTCATGCTGGTACTTCACCCTCATTCTATT
>NW_009259242.1:2129004-2146472 GCF_000687185.1 Egretta garzetta | reverse complement strand
CCTGCTGCCCACCCAGCAAATCTGGTTCTTTCAATCGCTTTCTCAGAAACGTACCAAACCATGGTCATTTCCTCCAACAGTGAAATGGAGACACTTTTCAGTCTAACCCTGGCATACATTCTTACAAGAACAGATCACTCGGAGATGGATGCAGTACCCGCAGAGCTGTACATTATTACTGTAACGATAGACCTTCCACGGCCAAACTCTGCTGCGTTGAAATCACCAGCATTTAGAGGCTGTGGCCAAGGAAGATGCTAGAGCAAAGAATTTTTTCCCTGACATGAAAGATGCTGGCTTGGATCCAGCACTTCACCCTAGAAAAAAAAAATTAAAATAAACCATAAAAGCCTCAGGGAAAAAGATCATTTTAGCCTGGATATTCCTTTCTCCTTGGCACAACTTTATGGTGCGTATCACAATATTCTCCCTGCATAATTTGCTACTGCCCCTTCAGCATAAGTGATGAAGAGCTGAAGTATTTATCTCACAATGCTAAAGGGAAAAGCAAGAAGCACCAATGTTTTAAGAGTCCAGCCTGTCAGGATCTGAGGGATCATCACAACCTTATGCACTCAAAAGAAAAAAAAAAAAAAAAAAAAAAAAGATTTATCACATGAACACTCTGCCATGGAAGGGGTGCATGTTGTGCAAGCTTCCTTTAACAAAACACTCAGCAAAAGAAATTGAATATTTCTATGTCTGCATGCTTAAAGAAACACTGTAAAATTAAAATCAGGGTAAGTCCTTACCCTTCTGAAATCAGTAATGAAATTAGCATGGGGCCCAAAGGAAGCAAATGAGGCCCCTTCAGAGGGGCCAGGATTTCATCTTGTGTTTAAAACCCCAAAGTGGCAGACCTGTACTTATTTTAACAACCCACCAAATCCTTTTAGTCCTCTACATCCTTCCATGAAAGCCTAATAATGAAAAATTATCTACTAAAACATGGCTTTTCCTGAAAAAGTAGTATCTGAATAGATCTCCAAAGATAGATATTTCTGTGGACACAGTGAATTTGGGCTGCAATGCTTTGTTTTCAGATATCATTGCATTTCACATTTTCACAGCTTCCTTGGAATAACATTTGATACAGAAAAAAAAATGTAAGTGATACTCACAGACAAAAGAACAGCCAACCCTCTGAAACCACAGGGCCTCTCCATTTGTGTTGCTTTTGTAATAAATACAGCCTGAACCACGGAATTCCAAGTAAGAGATCCTTAGGCAACATAAAAACTCAAGCAAACCATTGCCATGCAATATTAAATGCATTCACGTTTATGAGCATCAAATTCCACCTATTAATGGATCAGTCATACTCTGCAGCTACCAATTTACATATCCAGCCTGCAAGCTGCTGAGGGGCTAGTGGACATGAAATACATGAATACATTAAATCTGAAAAAGGAAACTAATCATCGTAATACAACTTAATGATCACATCTTCTTTAGGAGCAGCAGCAGAGTCTATGCCCGACAACCACACACACCATAAGGGCACCCCAGATGCAATGAAGCACTGAACCCTCTACTTGGAGACTGTGATGCACGCAGTGTTTGCAACTGAATCACATTCAAGTCCTGTGCAAAGAGGGAATTCCTTGGAGTTACATTTTCACCAAGTCACTAAAAGTCATGCTATTTTACACAGACAAAATTCAAAGGCCTGATCTTCGCTATGGAAGACAGTCCATGTGAACATACCTTAAAACCCTGGAACAATTTCTCATCCCTTTTGCCAAGCCAGGCAGTATTACCAGCTTTAATGTAACAGCACTTTTGATCTTGTAACAGCTAGAGCGGTGCTGGCACATCTATTATTCCTCCTGGAACAGAGCCGTGCTCTGATATCACACCTACAATTCACTCTTTTTGCGCACAACTATCTAGAAACAGATGTAAGAGAGAGCTTCTCAGCAGCACGTACACTTTCTATCATCCCAGGGAGGTGAATGACCCTCTCCAGTGCCCAGTCCAGGGCCAATTACGGCTATGCAAAGAGAAAGGCTTCTTATTTTAAGTTTTTTGAAGAGCTAACGGGGTGCTGCAGGCAGAAGGATGGACATGGGGAAAGTCTGGTTCTCCTTTTTCTCAACTGGGCACCATGCAGGCAGACAGCAGCTTGAGGAATGAGGGGCAATCCCATGATCAAATGGATTCCATTGCTCTTTTAGATCTGTAGCAGCCTGTCCCCCATGTAATAGGATATGATCACTGATCTTATTCCATGTTCCCACCTGCAAAACTAAATGAACTGATACTGGAGAATGAGCTTTGAAGTCCTCGAAGAGGAAGGACTATTGCAGTGCTGAACAAGGCCAATTCCCTACAGCCCACAGTCACTGCAGGGACACAAGCAAAAATGCTAGCGCACAGAACAATCAGGCCCTGAAGGAAACTAAAAAGCACAGAGAAAAGATGAAAGAAACTGGACATGGATAGGTAATACTGTTTTGAATGTTTACTGAGCGTTATCAGAAAACCTTCCCAAAAGTGACAGAACTGCAGTTAGCAATCAAGGGCTCTTGGTCTGGCATCCAGGCTGTAAGGCGAGACCCATAGCTCCCAAGAGATCCAGCCACAGGGCTTACTCAGACCCAACTCACAGCCATCAGCTACAGTAATTTTGCAGAAAGGAAGGGCAGGAGCTGCTAGTCAAGCAGTGGGGAAGAAGCAAACACCACTTGGTTATTCACGGGTCTTGCTACTCTTACTTGTTGCTTGCATCAGATGTCACAGTGGCAAGTACCTGTTTAAGAAGAAACCCAAGAACAACAGCAAAACCACCCCCTGCAGCTAAGCCAGTTAAGACACAGGATAAAGTTGTAGAAGTTAATCAGATCTGAGCCATTGGGTCTCCCTCTGCTGCTGCTTAGTGATATAGCTGGTGAGCAACACCAGTGAGACGAAGACCAGGCAGAAACACCAATGATCTAGCTAGCCCCAGGAGATGAGTGCTGCTCCCCTGCTGCATCAGGCGGAAAAGAGAGGAGCACACTGCAGGGCAGTACTGTGGGTGGTCTGCTGGGCTCAGAGCTTGGCTGTCCCATTAAGCCGTATCAGGAGCCAGGATGCTGTAACCAACAGGCTGTGTTAGACAATCCGTACAGCAAAGGCCAAGGCTATGTCTGCAGGCTGCTGCCAGGTTGGTGACCACAATGGAATTTTACTTGGCAAGGAAAAATTCTACCGATGCAACTACAGAGAGCTCGTCTTAGTTCATGCTTCATTAACTGCAACTCTGTGCTGACCAAGACTGCAGCAAGGCAGGCAAGGGCTGTCCCAGCTCAAGGGGCCACCAGCACAGAGACCACTTGGGCTGTCACAAATAGCCCTTTCAGCACTGGGAGCCAGAAGAAAGCTGAGCTGGGTTTTACACTGAAGCAGCTCCACCAGCGCCGGAGGGACAGACGCAGCAGGGTTCAGAGCTGACCAGGGAACGTTGCTCCTGTCACACCCAAGGCATCCAGCCTACTGCCTAGCCTGAAGTCCTGACCTAAAGCTACCTTGCAAAACTGCACATGTTGCTTTCCCCAACTCAAGCCTGCCTCTACAGTCAGATCTGCTATGCCTCTCTCCCTCCTCCTTCCTTCAGGGCAAAGAATAACCAGCGGTCTCAGCCCTTATTATGTAGACAAGTGTCTGCACCTTGGTGGTAACAACTTGCAGGCAGTCAGCACAGAAGGATGGACCTGCTCTGGAACGTGACCACCCCTTTGACCCATCAGACTGGGCTGAAGCACAGAACAGCCCGTACAGTGGGGAGAGGAAGAAACTTTTTCTATACCCGTTTCTTCTGGACAGGGGGAACACTTGGAACAGAAATTAATCTCTCCTGGACAATACATGCCAGCCTTTCAGAGGACAGATGGAGCAGTGACTCCAGTGGGATGATAGAACTGTAGCCACAGCAAGGTCTGTGTGTAAACACCGTTCTGCCAGTGATGCTGATCTCTTTCGTTGCCAGAAATGTTATTTCAGGCAAATTATTCCTAATCCAGTGACCACCATCTCCCCTCCTGGAGAGGAACTGGGTCTCTTGATACCACTCTGCCACACTGGACTTTGCTAGACTCCTCTGTTAAACTGTTCCTCCTTCTTGGTAAATTCTTTATCCCAAGGACAGTGATTGCCACTGCTTTTCAGGTTCTCAAAGGAACTAAGATCCATAGCCCCAAAAATCAGAACTTCTGCCCTCCCTATAGGAAGTTTTATCCTTCCTTTAAAGACAAGGAGTTTTATAGCAATCAGCCATGAAACTTGTGTCAGGAGAAAAACTACATTTTATACTCTGAACTTGAAACACAGAACATTTCAGATTAAAAATAGCTCCTTTTTTCACTGTCTGCCAGATCCGGGAGGGAGGTGAAAATCCACAGGGACTTGATTTGCTGCGTGAAAAAGCAGAATTCCGTAGCAGAGAGTATGCACACACACTTATTTTAGGTCAAATAATAGCTCTGCAATAATACTTAGCTTAGCAGAGAAAGCTAAGACCCATGCTAGCTGGTACTCTGGTACTGAGTACCACAACAGTTCAAGCTCATCCATCAGAAAAAGAGGGGGGAAAACTTTTGAAAAAATAAATAAATTCTTTAAAAAAACATTTCTCATCACATCACAGTTTTCCTGCCTTTAAGATGGTTTCTCTTTCAGATCCCAAATTACCTATTCCTGTATCAGCAATCACAACAAGCATCTCACCAAGATATGAGCCGCTTTGTCTGTGTGACCCAGGTGTGGGCACAGACCTGGCCAGAGCACAACCTTCCCCCCACAGCAGGTAGTTCCAGACCAGGCTCCCTCATTCCACAGCCATGTAGCGGGGCAGCAAAGAGACCTGGTACAATATTCAGCCTTCTTCCCCTCCCTTCTCAACAGGGGGGGAAGACAGGCCATGCACTGCCTGCAGCTTTCTGAGGAACTCTAGCTCAAGCCTGTGAGGCTCAAACATAGCAAGCAACTGGATAGCCTTCTCCAGAGCACCTTATGTGCTGCAAAGGGGCCAGCTCTGCTCTTTGGACTAATGAGTTACTGATCAGAAAAGAACAGCAAAGCTGCATCACGTGTCCCAGTGAACAAAGGCTCTACACAAAGCTCTGCCACCAGATACATTGATAAACCCTAGCAAAGGAGAACAGGAATCAGCAGGCACAGCTTTGACTCTAACATACAAGCAGCTAGGCATCCAGAATTAAGGGCTACTGAGTAATGCAGGAGCAATGGGATGGGAGGAGGGTTACTTTAGTAATCTGATTAAACAGAACAGCCAGTCGTTCCCTCCCTCCAAATCAGTGTAGGATGAGAGAGGCTGGATCATCTATACAACATTGATAAGTGTCTCATCATTGGCAAGGAACACAATACTGGGGCACTCGGAAACATCCCTTCCCTGATGTCACCATCACAACTGGCACACACAGAACATCCTCATGACAGGAGGCAGGTCCTGAGCAGGGCTGACTGCCTGCTAACATCAGAAAAATATCTTGGTGTTCCCACTGGGAAAGAGCTCATTCAGTTACACCTCACGGGGAACAGCAAGCAGAGAATGACCTCAGAGACAACAGCACTCACACTTCAGAGAGCATCTTTCCTTGAATGAACTGCTTCGGCTCAGGCTGGGTGTGCATAATTCAGGCTGGTTTATACTACAAGAAACCATCCAGTGCAGCTTTGTGTCAAACCTCCACCCACACATCAGCTACAGAATTAATAAGGATGAAAGAGAACATTATCCCAAGCTAGTATTCAGATCCTCGGTGATCAGTAGAGCTTGTTGTATCTGTTCAGCCCTAGAAGGCAGCAAAAGGAACATACTTCACACATCGTACTGCATGCTTGGTCATTAAATACAGGGTTATAGGCCCATAAAGTCACTGTTGCTTGCAAGTGTGGAGTAATTTTTTGCATGAACTAGTTTGTTTTGCAGTAGGCCCAAAAGTTAATTAGTTTTCACAGTTTTATTACTCCACATGGTCAAATAACAGCCTGGAGCTTCCAGTCAGCTGGAACCACATAAGGTCCAGAAAATTCTCACTGTGCTTTTCAGGACTGTTTACCAGGGCCATAAATCAGCAGCTGGCAAATGACTTTCTGCCCCAGCTCTTCTTGGCCACCAGTACCAACCCTAAAAAATCCCATAAATCAATGCAGCACCGGCAGCTCTCAATTCAGGGGCAACAGAGGGAATAAGGCTGGAAGATGCTGTTTCAGACACATATGACAATTCTTTGGGAGACATTTTGGCTATCACCCACCCTGGGAGAAGTCACCCAATGCACCTGCCTTGAAGGGGACTGTGCAGCATTTATACCCCAGCCAGCTTCAGTTCTCATGGCTAACTATGAAGCTAGGCTGCTGCTCTTCCTACCACAAAAGCTGTTTCCTGTCACAGCTGACAGGTAGATAAACTATCCATTGCAGTCATTTATAAGACTACATGGCTTTGGCCTCTCCAAATGCTGTAGAAGGCAATGACTGCAGGCAGGAGGCTCCCATCAGGTGAAGAGCATGCAAGCAAGCCAGCACGCTACAGCCTCTGCAATACAGACTGACTGAAAAGCATTGCAAGAGCAAAAATCTCTGGTGGGGATGCCCAACACTGGAGAATCCTGTAAAAAAGCCAACATACACTCTAGTTTATAGAACTCTAGTGGAGACAACACCAGAATATTTAACATGTTGAAGGCACAAGAGCAATCCTACATACATACACATATGCACAAGTCACCCCCAAACAGTTCCCAGGGCTGGCAAGTCAAAGTGTGATAAAGCAAACATGCAGCTCTATAAAGATTCTTCACGCACTGTATTTAGGTTGGAAGGAAGTTAATCCTCCAGCCATGGTCTCCAGGCACAACTCAGAGACCAAAGGTAGCAGCAGCAGGACCATCTCCCATGCTCTTCACAGCAGTCTCCCCCAAAGGGACTGCCTAAATGCACCAATCAATGCAAAATAAACATTTCTCCAAAACCCAAATACTATTGTCAGAGGACGCATGAAGGAAAAATGTTTGTGCCTTCCCTGCTGATGGGGAGAACAACCCAGAGACATAAATCTGGTGATAACGAGACCCTGTGCAAAAGCAATTCCTCTATTAGCAACCAAGAGGGAGTAGCTGAGGGAAGAGGCAGCAGCTCAAATGGAAGAAGGAACCACAATGAACACTTTCATTTTCCTCCCCAGTGCAAACAACAAGGCTAAAAAGCAATATCCTTCCATGGAGGCCACTGCCATCAGTGAAGAAAGATGCTCAAGGCCCACTTCCCATTATTTCTCAGTGTGAGGGTAAATAAACATGTGAGAGGAGTGTCAGGAAGCCAGCAGCTGGAAACAAGCATCTGGCTCCATTTCAGAGCCAAGGGGCAGAACTAAAAACCCACTTTGCTCTCCAAATCCCTTAGGGCACACACTGTTCCGATACCAGACCCAGAAAAACACACAGTTGATGTTAGACCTATAATGGCTCCAGGACAATGTCACACTTGTTTTCAAGTGTTTTGCTAGATCAAGTCAGAGCACACAGGATCAAGTCCTCCAGTAGTTTTTGTGAAACTTTCAATTTTTTACCTTTTATCGTATTGATCCTTTCTCTGCCAAACGGCAAGCATGGCTATATCTCACTGGCTGCAGGCTGTTGTCAACAAGCACTTCCACTACAATCATACATCACAAACTATAAATGCTACACAAAGCAAGGTCTCCATCATCACTGGTACCTGATCATGAAGGATCACAGAAGCAAAGAGATGCTTCCTCGGGGAACACTGCCCTGAAGAAGTAGATGAGACCAGAGGTTTGATAGTAGTCACAAACAGCTTTGCCTCCAGCAGCCTCGTTTATTTTTTCCTCGGGAAACTCCAGAGTATGTGCTACTTACAGAGTATGCCAAGTATCAAAGAACATGAAGAACAGTTCCTAGGGGTAAGATTGATCTTGCTTGTTTAACATCAGTTTCATACATCATTACTCTTCTCACCAGCAACACAGGGTCACTGCAGACAGCTGTTCCTAAGCAACAGGAACATATACTAAAAATACATACATTCTCTGTGTAGTTTTAGAGTTGAAGGAATTCAAGGTCCAAGTGAGAATTTTGTGCATTCTCTTCATGATTGCCCGACACAGAGAACAACCCCACACTACAGGCACCGATAATGAGTCACTGCTAATTAAGGTCACTTCCAGAGAATCTACAATTCTTTACTGGTTTGCGCTTTCTAAAGAAGGAAGAGAAGTTCTGGGTTGGTCCCAGAGCAGTCGATGAGAGCACAATAGCAGGGCTTGCACAAGACACCCGACATAACGCAGGAACAGCCCAAGGCAGAAGTCAATCTCCAGGCTCCTCTACTCCAGCACAGCATCCAAAAGAAACACTTTACAGGCTTACAATGAGTTGGATGGTCAGATCTCATGGAGTCCTTTGGATGATCTTTGCCCCGTACAACAAAAGTAAAAGCCAACTTTTTCAGCTGAAATTACTGTCAGTGAAGTACAACTAGCCAGCTGGAATCCATCCAGGGCAGAGAAGATCATGACAGGTCTCCAAAAAAAAAAAAAAAAAAGCATCAGGGCAGGTGTGATCACAAACATTCAGGACTTTCACCACACATTTCACCAAGCCATATCATCTCTAGCAATAGAATATCCCTAGCATCACCATGAGTAGCTGAAGCAGGGGAGATACCACCACTCAGGAGATTAGGAGAAGAGAGGGAAAGAAGTGACTGTCCCAAATGCTACAGCTTGAACAGGCAAACACTGCAAGGTTTGAATCACATAAAAATCCAGAGCATTCACAGATCAGCTTTCCTTAGCAGCCTGTATGTACAACGGTGCAGGAAAACAGCCCATCACCTGCACCCAACAATTTTGCCTCATGATGTGTTGGTACCAAGCCAATTTCAGACCAACACACCGTACAATACCTAGTGAGGAGGCAGAAAGAGATCACAGCTTCCTTGGCTGCTGTCAAACTCAAACACACCCACTGCTGCATTTCATTTGCAAACGTGCCGTGGTACATTTGCACTGACTGCAAATACCGGAAGGCAATGGGAACATCATACTTCCTACCGCAGAGGAGAAACACTTACTTTCCAGGTCTGGTAGAGAGTAACTTTAAAAGCCCTGTAAATGTTACAGGCATAAGTGATGATGGTGTAGAAAAGCACCCCCAAATTGCTTCCACTCACTAAGCAGTTGGTTTGTTCCTCTGGAGACAGATGATCTCTTCCCCTTCTCTGTCATAACGGAGCGCTCAGCCACACAGCACAATGCACCAGCTGATTTGCAGAACAGCATCAATCCACTCTGCGTTTACGGCTTTTTCTCTCCTCTCTTTTTAAACATGCAGGCTTAAATGTTCTTATTGCTCCAGTGATTTTCTATGTGCAAGACAGGATTTGAGAACAATGCATTAGCAAGGATCTATGTGCCTAAAAACCACCCTGCACATTCAACTGAAATGGCAGAGCATACACTACCAAAGCCACTCACTGCAGCTGGGATCAGGAGGCAGCAGAGAGATACAATGGTGTGAATGCAGCTTGCTGTCCCTCTTGGATGCTGCACTCTAATGTGCAGGTTTGCAGGCAGCTCAGATGTGGAAGGTATACACAAATGTGTAATGAGTAGGAAGCCTCCTGAGGCTTTTACAAATCTAGAGACATCAAGCTGCCAGTAACTCACGAGCTGTGTAAGACTGACTCAGCCTCCATGTGCTTTTTGGTGTGTTTGTTATGACTCCTTGAAACATTTCAGGAGATGCCTACTTCTACCAGCACAAGCTTAATAGTGCTGTGTTTGCTACACTGCTGATGTCTGGTTCATATTGATGGCTTCTACTCCCAACTTTTTGCACTAGGCAAAGCTAACAGTCTGTCTACAGGCTGGTGGGATTGGAGAGAGGAGTATCCAAATAGTCAGGGAAAGATTTTTTTTGTACAGACATTCAGCTTAGAGGCTGGCTGGTGTTCAGTGTACAGAGGTATTAGAAGATTAAGGAGGAACTTGGGGAATTTTTACTGTTCATCCTGCAAGAGGTGGGAAGATTGTTAATGACCTCCAGGTAGCTTTTTCATGCTGAGCCAGGCAGGGTATTGTGACTAAAAGCCAAATGTGGATATAAACCTTGAAGTGCTGGGAGATTGCCATCCACTGTAACAACACTGGGCACGGACACAGGCTAATCCAGGCAGGGTAAAAGACAAGCCATTACCTTGCAGAGGCAATAATCTCTCAGACATCTATCTGCTGCTCAATGCCTCAGTTTCCTGCTTGAGCGAAGGAAGGATGAATTCCCCTCCCCTCTTTCCTGGGGGCTGCTGTATTTAAAAGAGCCTATGGCAGAAGGCAGCAAGGGGTTGATAATCCAGACAGCATCAGCAAACCAATCTCCCTCAGCAAAAACAGATCCTCTCTTACCAGCCCATTCTTCCCTTCAAGTTTGTCCACAGGGCAATGAATTTGAAGGGACTCTCTTTTCCTTCCCCAACCCCATAACCCAAAGTGGAGGAGTCAAAGGGTTAATGCTGCATGACAAAGGTCAGCGCAGTTTGGGGAGGGAGGAGAAAGGGAAGCATTGTGGTCACAGACAGCAGCTCTCTGGACCAAAATGCCACTTGAGAAATGCAAAGTAATGGCACTGCTCAGAAAAAAAGACCTGAGAGCCCGGCCTAAATCCCAGGGCTTTATCGCTCACAAAAGCCCAGCCCCTTGAGTCATTAATCGTGTGCTCCATGGCTGGGCGCCTCAAAGAGCGGCAGATGACACATGCCCAGCTGCTATTGCCGCCCCTTCTCAAGGTAGCGGGGCAGAGGCAGGTGCACTCCCAGTGCCCTCTGCTCAAGGCTAATCTATTCTCCCTCCTCGTCCTCTGCCTTTCATCTCCTCCAGCAGCCCACGCTGACAACTGTAAATGAGATTAGACTTCAAGGCGTGGGGCAGATGCAGAACCCCCTCTGTGTATTGCCAGGAGACCCTTGTAGCTTTTAAAGGGTCTTTCCCCTTTACAATGCACAGCTTGGTGGAGGGGGAGAAGGGGGCAAATTTCTTGTCACGCTCACAGAAGTATCTAATCTAGCAAACAAGGCAGACCCTGGTTTTAGGGCCTGGATGCTCATCTGTTATCACCATAGAAGGCTTCCTACCAGCACCTCAGATTCTCCAGTTCATGTTAGATGAAACAAGTCTCTGACTATTTCCTAATTCCAGTTTCTATAACCTCCTCTTTGCAGCACTACTCCACTTAAACGTGGCCAGATGTCCTAACAAGTACTAATCTAAAAAGGCAGCGATAGTCCAAAATTTAGACAAGGACTTGAAGGTTGCATGCAACCCTGTGCTCAACCCCTCTGCCTATACTACTGCTTTCACTGCCACCATTTCCTATTCCCCATCTTGCAATTTCTGCTCTTCCTGCTCCCAGCGACCCACGCAAACCTGTGGTAAGACACAATCAATTTGTCAGAGAAAGTGGTAAAATCTCCAGGCAGAAACCACTGCCTAGAGCTCAGAGACACCTGCCTGGTGAGGTCTTCCCACCACAGCCAGCAGGAGTTTGCCAGCAACAGTCAGGGAAACTTTTCAAAGTGAAGCGTTACGTTTATCTCAACAGTGCCCCAGTAAACAAACTGGAATTTCTTTTACAGTATGGGAAATAGCTCATCCTGCCTGTGTTAAAGGCTATCCAGAGAAAAGGTACACAGTTAGCATAAAAGATCATTGAGTTCAAAATAATTCCCTTTCTCGGTTACCACCAGTCATGGTCATAGCTGGCCTGATTTTATGGATTGCTTTGCAATTTCAATCGTGCAGGAACCAGCCCTGGACTTAAGATGGCTTCCAAGTCAGCATATATGCAAGCATATTTTAATGTTTTATGAGACCATGGCAGAGCAGGTTCATCTGCACCCACTGCTGGTAGTGTCAGCAACTGAACTCTTCCTGGCAAGTGTACGTCTGGTCCAGGAAATCTCTACAGCCTTGTTTCTAAGCTCAAGTTTTCCATTAGCTGCCTACACAGACTGGGTAACTTGGCATCTCTCTGCATTCCCCATAAACTCTGTTCATCTGTTGCCATCACACCCACGTACAAGTCTCAGGAAGGAATCCAGGGTTTCTAAAGCAGCTGCAATAAAAACACAGCCTGGATTGACAAGCAATAGGATCAAGGTGCTGAGCCAGTGAGGAGGGTCTTTTTGGAGAGTTTTGTGTATGTCTATTTAAAACAAGTTTGTTGTCATGACTACAAACCAGAGTACGGGTGAGAAGTGAGAACTCCGAGATGAGGGCTGATAATGTTAATTCACCCTTGAAATCTCAGCAGGGATGGGGAAAACAGAGAAGATACAAGCTCTTGGCATCTAACAAGGCTAAAAGCCACCTTCAGAAGGCAGGTCTGTCCTAATAATGAACATCATGCTCCTAAATAGCCCCTTCCACCCAGCACAGCCAAGGGCTGGATAATGCCGATTAGCTGCAGTCATCTCTAAAGCAGGGGCACTGGGGACATGGAGGCAAAGAAGGGCACCCAAGGCCCTAGAAAGGACATAGCAAAGCAGGAACAGACCCTCAGAAGACCCATCTGCAGACTCACCTCTAACCACCAAACAACTTGGCTTCAACAAGGACAGTGAGATGTTCTCATGTCTGCACACAAGACAACAAGGGATCTTATTAGCACAGAGAAGTGTCAAACTGTCAGGACTTGCTCCTAGGATTGTCATATTTTTCACTTTACCAAAAGATTAACAAAAAAAATGGGGTTTTGGCCAGTGAAGAACAAATGAAGGAAACCCCAAGTGATTGGGGAGGGATGGAGAGAGGCAATGCCTTGCTCTGCTCAGAGCTTGGATTTCATACGGAAACAGCGTGGAACACTCAGCGACAGTGCAGGCTCTGCAGAAGGCAGCAGATGCGGAGCTAATGTGTGGGTGTGGGTGGAGGGTGTTTATGAGCACAATAAATAAATGTATGAATTCCTATAAAAGTTCCCATATAAAAGTGAGTTAGAGCTGCCCAAGGGCCATGGCCTTGTAATAAAAAACGCATCTCGTAAGCGCAGTATGAAGCAGCAGCTGTACTGTAACTGCCTGCCTGCAGCACTGAAAAGCCGTGTGCCTGCCTGCTCCCAAACTCTTGGGTGAAGTGCTGACCCCACTAAATGCAGGAAGAATTTTGGTACTTGCTTCAGCATAGTCAGGATTTTGCCCCAGGAGGGGCTTCTTTGAACCTCAAGGCCTAGGAAGCAGTTCTGGATCTGCCTTTTTGCCAAATTTAAGTTCTTTTACTTCTTAAAAAGAAGCAAACTGCAAGTGGCTGGAGATACTGGCTTGAGTCACTGACAGTTCCTAGTGTGACAGATTAGAGCTGGATCAAAACAAATAAAAAAATTCCTCCAGAAAGCATTGTCAGTCACTCCTCTCCCCCAAAATAAACAAGCAAAAAGCATTGCTTTATGGTTGAGCAGTTTTCATCAAGAAGTTTTTAATTTTTAATTTAAGATGCTGGTGGGGGTCATAAAAAAACCCCAAACCCTTTAATTTTGTATGTCTAAATAGAAACCTGCTTTTTTGTCAGTAAACCCAAATAAAACTATTTTAAAAAGTCATCGCTCCCCCCCCAAGCATTAATAATAATCTCTTTCCCCCCCCCAAAGGCAAGGGGGGGGGGAAGGGGAGGGCTGACCCCTCCCTCACACCATTTGCTGTCATACTCCATCAGCCCAGAAACAAGAGACTTGCAGGCTCCCAGCCTATGAAGTCCCAACTGCTCTAACACTTTCTCCAGAGCCTTCTCTTGCTCTGCTGCTCTCCTGGGAGGTGGTGAACATAGAGGCCCACATGTCTCAGCTGAGAGGATGGCTATCAAACTTCAGTCCCAGCCCAAGAGTCACAAATGCACAGGGCATGTATATCTTTGGCCATCCATTTCCACTCTAAGCATACATAAGGCCAGGTCCTGTCTCCCAGGAAGAGATGCAACTGTTCCAAGTTTCAACACACAGGCTTTCTCTAGTTATTAAGACTGTCCTCGTGTTTCACATGGATGCCAGTCAGAGATAAACAAAGCGCTCCCCTCTCCTACCAGCACAGAGCTGCTGGGAATAGCAACCTTGTTCCATGACAAACAGCATCTTGCAATTCACTGCAGGGCTAATTGCATTGCGTTGCTGATATAACGCTCAAGGAAGACGTCAGCTCATTGCCTTTGCCCACAGGCAACAGGAACGTTATTGATTTATTCAGGACTTACGACTAGTTGTCACAGGTTGCATTCTTTTTGATAATAAAGCCTTACAGACAAGGCTTAAATTTCAGCTGCAGCCCTAATTGAAACATAGCTAATTACTGAAGGTCTGCCTTTACAGCCCATTCCCTTGTCACTGGGGTAATGTTCTGTAAATCCAACAGTCAAACTCTCCCCTCCCTTAAAAAGAAAAAAAAGAAGGAAGAAAACCCCCATCTACTATTCAAACAAGTCCAGTGGGAAATTACAGATTCCTCTCTTTG
The DNA here is from genome assembly GCF_000687185.1 of Egretta garzetta. Lineage (NCBI taxonomy): Eukaryota > Metazoa > Chordata > Aves > Pelecaniformes > Ardeidae > Egretta > Egretta garzetta. The sequence goes on along the minus strand of NW_009259242.1, from coordinate 2,131,952 downwards.
AGGCCGATGTAGCTACCAGCCAAGAGCCCCATCCCACAAGGACTCAATGACTTCAAAGGATGCTTGTAGAATCAGACTCCAAATTAAGGCCAACATTTGAGACGGGGGAGAATTCAAAGTGGCTGAAACAAACATTCAGCCCAGACCACAAGCAATTTATCTTGCATCCACCTTTTGAGTGGCACCGTACCATACGAGCCCCCGCAAATTCAAATACACTACACAATTTAGATGTGATCAACAATTATAGTAAACTAATTCCCAGCTGCCAGCTTGCTTGGCTGTACAACAACAAATGTACTGCAGTCCAGACACATGGATTAGCAGTCGGTCACGGCTAACCGGGTATAAATGAGCACTCATCAGAAGAAGCAGTCCAGTTATTAGCTGAATGATAACAGGACCCCCAGGGTACCAAGGACATCCTTTTGCAGAGACTGCGCCACAGCTTTTGGCTTTGCAGTTCAGCCAGCAGTAGCAAGATTATCGCCTCATAAAGCAGGGTCGAAATCCCATCCAAACTTTAGTAATGCCAGGACAATGCCAGCATCAGAGTAAGCTCCCTTACAGAAGGTGACACTTACACGCACACACAACAGCACAGAAGTTTATGACATCAAGAGAGTGCTGCAGTTTAGAAACAAGTCAACCCTAGAAAAATCCTTCAGTTTATAGCTGCTTCACATTTCAACCTGGCAGATGGAAGGAATACCACAAAGCAAACATGTCAGTTAAAGCAGCTAAAAGCGTAATTTACAAACTAGAATCCACAACCCAAAATCTCAGCAGCTATAACTCAGAGCTCTACAGAGCTGTGCTGATTTCAGGCGGCTACAGATCTGACCCAAGGCATTTACTTGATACAACCATAGTCTTCGGTACAGAAGCAGATACTTTGCTAATTCTGTGCAAATTTCAAGCAGCAGTTCCTCCCTGGAGGATGTAACCCCACAGAAGTCAGTTTAGCAGCTGAGGAGCAATTTCAGGAATACAGTGCTGGTTTTACAGGTCCTAGTTTGCCTGCCTCAGAGAGTAGAAGATCCTTTAATCCACAGAGCGAGGATAGCACAACTGGCAGCAAACAGAGCACCTGCTGCAGCACCTTGGCTCAGACCCTGTGCTAGGAGGGATGGCCAGGCTGGGCCCACTTCTGTTCCTGCCTACTCTGAAGAGGAATTGAGAGAAAGGCCCAAAGCAGTAGTGATAAATATTGCACACCAGCATCCTGGGAAATGGGAGCATGGAGCACGTTACTCCTAGACTGTATTTGAAATGCAGGGAAAATACAGTACAGAGGAAATTAACTGGAGGTTAGACCCTTTGCTCACAAGACAGAGACAGTATATCAGTTGTTCACATACCTGATCAAATAGGGCTTTCCAGTGCTGAGAGGCAATGCATAAGGGAGGAAAAAGAAGAAAAAGAAGGTTTAAGAGCAACAACAGTAACATGCAGTAAACTGTAGAGTATATTCTAACAGAGAAATAACCAAATGATTTAGTGCCATTTCCAACATCCTTCTTCATCCCAGAATCACCTACCCTTCCGGGGGAGGAGGCAGGGGGAATCTACCAACCACAGGGAAGACAGTTTTCATTTACAAATCCAAATTAGGATGAACTCAGAACATTCATGTGTTAATTCTGTTTTCTCCCGCTTTGTCTACTTGCAGGCAAGCAAGGAATAAAAGGCTTTTTCACGCACAGGGATCAAGAAAGCTTGGTGTATGTTGAGGGGAGGGAGGAGTTAGCAATGGTTTTTCAGATCACTTTCTGAGGTCCTGTGGCCCAACACTGACCCACAGACCACCTTGCCAGGTCAGAGACTTGTCTACTCCCTGCTCCTAGTTCTGGCAGGGACTTGCTGCAAGGTCTTTGATAACCCATCGATTCTTTGAACCTCACATGTCCACATCTGAAAAATGGGTAATTCCTTTCACGCAGGGTGAAATGCTGGAGAGAGCCCATTTCAAGGATTTACCCCACAACTTTGGTTCTAGCAGATCTGCCTTAAAAGCTCTGTATAGGAGGAAGCTCCACTTCAACACAGACGACCATCTGAACACTCCACAAGTCCTTGTCACTTGGGAACAGAAAAAACAAGCTGGCAACTAGCTCTGATTTGTACTTTGTAGAAAGACTGATGTCAAGTCACCTCCCTGCCCCAGGCTTGCTGCCTAACAGTCCCATGGAGCAGAGGAAATTCACAATGAATTGTTTAAGTTTCTCTCTTGTCTCTCCTGGATTTGGGAGCCAGCTAAGAAGAGAGCAAATTCCATGGGGCAACAGCAGGGTAACCACTGGCTTGGCGTCCCCAGAAAAAACCCTGCCCATTTCCAGTTCTCCTGTCTGAAGTGCTGTTCAGCACAACAATTTGTTTCTGCCTCATTCATCTTCCCAGAAAAGCAAAATGAGAAAAATAACAAGCATCAGACTCATAGAAGCAAATCTCCTCACTGTGCTCTATGCAAAGCAGAGCTCTGGTGAGAGTTTTATCTAGTCCTGGAAGAACATTTCCTTTCACATGGTAGGCAGATCTAAAGCAGAGTTGACTGGAGAGATAGTGGGATGTCAGACCACTGAATTCCATTTAATCAGTTAAGTTGTTGGCTCCACCTCCTATCCATTTATAAACTCCCACTTATCATCATAATTCAGCCAAGCACTTTAAACAGAACATTTTGGGACTGCCTGAATCCTGGCTTTGTGAAACACTGCTCCGAGAGCTGTAATGACATCACAGCTGAGCTGTTACACACTGTCAAGGCTGCGACAGCCAAACCTCCACTACATAATATTTTTGTGGTTAATAACACATAAAGAGCCAACCTTGTGTCAGTTCTTGCTGGCCAAGCCAGAGAGCTTACATCAAGCATTCAAATGTAATAGTAACAACAGAAAATGAATCCCCGGTTAGATCTCAGGGGAGCACGCTCCTATTGTGGAGCA
>NW_009259242.1:2127478-2128978 GCF_000687185.1 Egretta garzetta | reverse complement strand
TTACACCACTTCCTGCCCTTCCAACTTGCAGATGATATACGATACCTCAGGCTCCTGTCACATCATCTATTGCCAGGTCTCAGCAGCTTCCCACAACCAATGCAACTGCAGGCTCTAGCTCCATTTTGTTGATTGCAGACCACAAGGTACCAGAGTCAAGTAACAATGCGAATCCCAGCATAAGAAGCAGCGAGACATTGCAAGCTGGATCAGACCCAATCTGTCCTACCTCAAGGTCAAGCAGCAAGTCAGTAGTGGAACTAGGATGAGAATCTAGATTTCACCAAGGAAAGCTCAGGGTCTCTCTCCTGTCTCAGGAGCCCAATCCTGCCAGGCACTCAGCACTTCAGCATCTCCTGGGTCCCTGGCAGGATTGAACTGCTAATGGCTGGCTTTGTGGAGTAACTCCAAGGGGCCCATGTGTATCACAACAGGAAATCTTTCTTGTAGACCATCCAGACAAGCACAAAGTTTGTCAGGGAAGAAAAGGTCACAGTCTGCAGTAAGCAAGCACAGGGATTTGGAAACCTGCACTGTGAAAGCTCCTGGAAAACTGCCCTTTCTGAGTGAAAGGCCCTGGGTCAGGCATACTACTCTTCAGACTGTCTGGCAGTGCTGTAGCAGAGGTCAAACTGCATCACACGTTCCCTCCTGACTGTGCAGTGCTCAAGAATACAGCCCGGGGAATGCAGCTCTGCCAGGCACCTGCACTTCTTTCACTACCCTCTGGGAGGAAAATCCAACAGCAACCAAATTCTAGGTGATTCAGAAGGAAGTGCTGGGGGATGAGGAGCAGGCACTGCCCCTAAGCAACCCCAGGTGGGCTCTTCCAGCGGTGTCATAAAAGTAGAGGGGAAAGGGGATGTGCCATTGCCGGAGGCTTAGTTCATAAGTGTCTTTTTCATACCAGTGCAAGACCCAAGATAGAGCCCACTTCAGAAAGACATTCATTATCACTGCTTCATCCCTCCATAGGCAGGAACAGAGCCTGCACTTAACCTCTCCAGATCAAGCACTTTGCACAGTTCTCATACCAGCAGAGTCTGCTGAGAAGGAGAGCTGCAAGCGGTCCTGGGATGCACCAGGAATGCGGGATCTGCTCACGTTCACTGCCTCCCAGACAGGTTCACAGCAAGCTCCTGCCTCCGGGACTGCTAGATGCAGAACTACTGCCTCAGCTCTGCAGGCTTTGCTGCTCAGCCTGGCAGGAACAGATTCAAAGCATGCAGGACCTCTTAGTGTCCTTCTAGGCTGGATGAGCAGAGGCAGAGATGCGGTGCCAAGTTATCCCACCCTCAGGTGCAATCAGAGCTCGGAGGGTGGAGAGAAGCTATCATCAGCCCTGCCAAGCCGGGGAAAAAACTTCCTCGGCTGTTCGTCGCTTGGGGGCTGCAGGAGGGAGCAGGCTCCCGAGAGCGTTTCACGCCTGTCACCCTCCGAGCGGCTGGACTCTGGAAAAGCGCTCTGTCCCCAGGAAGCCCCTCAGGCCAAGGCGCCAGC
>NW_009259242.1:2122267-2126411 GCF_000687185.1 Egretta garzetta | reverse complement strand
TCCCGGCGCTCTTGGCCTCGCCCAGCGAGCGCGGGCAGGCGGCGAGACGCGCCGGGTTACGGGGGCGCTCCTGAAGCGAACTCCGTCCCGGAGAGCCTCACAGTTCAGAGTTGGTGCAGGGTTTTAAATTCTCTACCGTAATTACTTGTTCCTGTATATCAAGATGGGTATCTTAACCATCTGGAGCCTGGACTAGGAACTTGAGGAATGCCTCGACTGAAGGCAAAAATCCAGCACTTTTAGCTTTTCCAGTCAAGTACAGAAATAGCAGGTTGGCAAGGGGGAAGGGCAAGCAGAGCCTGGCTGATCCACACGGTGCCAATGCCTCTGCTTTCTGCTGCACCAACAGCCAAGGCGAGACAGAGCCCAGAGCCAGAGCAGAGAGGGTCCAGCACCGTGGGCCACCTTTTCTTGATGCAAGAGGTCTGATACCAGATTGGATGCACCTCAGCCACAAAGACAGAACCAAGCTAGAAGTCCCTCCTTCCCTACAAATTTGTTTTAAAAAAACAACAGAAAAAAGGCAAAAAAATCCCAGAGAGAATACCTCTGGAACAGGAATAGGATCTTCCATCCAGCAGTAGCAGAGCATACAAGCAGAGATTGTCTGTCCCATCCACAGCTATCATGAACGCCATACTGCATACAACTTTTGATCCAGATCGAATTTATCCACACAGTGATGAGAAACCACACAGACCCATGCTCTCAGCCACTGGGTCCTAGCTTCTTAGTTACTAAAAGATTTTTCTGCAGGAAAAGGGGAACAGTGCCAAGTTCTTTCTCTATGCCCACATGAGCTACACCTACCTACAGCCACCAGGGAGCAGCAGGTTTCTGCATCTTAGCATCCTGCTTAGCTAGCATTAATTTAAGGTCAGGGCTAAGGTCTAAAATATCATCCCACACAGCTGAGCAAGGTCAAAGAAAGGGAATGGTCTCCTCTGTCACCTGGTCTGATGCCTTGGAAAAAACAACGGAAGAATTCAATCCTGCTAAATGATCCATATATAGGGACCAAATGAAAGAGTTAAGATGATAACCTTACCCTGTAGTACTGCCCTGATACCCCATCCTGAACAAACATTAGAAAGGATTTTATTATCTTCAAGGAGTGCTAAGGTAATAAACTTCCCTCTGTTCATGATTCTGACCCCAACTGATCACAATCTCAGCCAAAAGATATTTTTTAAAGAAATATCCCTTTCAGTATTTTGAAGATTTTAGCTAAACTTGTAAACAAGTGCAAGAAGTAAACCCAGCACCTTTGGATCTGAAGAGCGGAAGTTTTCGACCTTGGGATTCAGGTGGGAAAATGACAACAAAGTAAAAGGTCTTTAGGGGTCTCCAGTGCAACTGATAAAAGAGGAAGGCTTCTCTCCCCTTAATAACCAAAACTGTCATCATCAGTCAAACAAAGCAGACCTTCTTCAGCTTTAAAGGTAATTCCTTCAGCACTTCTCATTTGTCTAGAGCCTGCCCAGCCTGCTCTCCCAAAGCATAAGAACAGGCTACCAAATCCAGCACTTTTGAGAAGCGCTAACCCACTTTACTCATACAGCACCACCACTGCCAAAATATTCCAGGCACTAAACAGCTATTATAAAAACAATCTCTTTTTGATTAAAAAACTAAACCTCATCAAAACTTCAAAACAGATGGATAAGCAAAAATATGCTATGCCAACAGAAAGAAACAGCAATCATTTAAAGATGTCTGTAGGGAGGAGAGAAGCAAGTTTTTTAAAGTAAAGAGAGAATAAATGAGCTGAATTTCAGGGGTAACAGGTTCCATACAGCTGGGGACTGCCATGTCAAAAGCTCTGTATTGCCTCTGATTCCAGATGCTAGCAGGAAAATACTAACCATGAAGTCTAAGATAAATGCAATAAACAACAGAGAGAACCCCCAAAACCTTAACACCAAACTCCCACTAAACTGGAAAACTGCTGCAAAATTACAAGTTCATTTTTCTCCTCTAAGGAATGTTTTTCACTAGTGGTAACGATAGTTTTTTTTTCAGGGAAATATCTCTGCACATTGCACATATGAGCTAGTGCTGTGCTATAATTGTCACAGAAAGGAAATTAACAGTATTCTAATGAGGAGTTTTGTTACAGACAAATTATCATCTTCCAAGTCTGTGAGAGCCTCTTAATTTAGACTGTCATTTCTCCCCACTGCATACCCTGGTGACTCTACCTTGGAAAACAGTAATTGCTAGAGAAACTAGGGAACTGTGGGCCACAACAGAGCAGGTGCGGACAGAACATAGAAGGGCATCAGAAGAAACTTAGACAGAAAGAACTTGAAATAATAAACCCTAATCCATTTTCGCATTCAGTCATGTAGGCGACCTTTTATATTCCTAATACTGCAAACAAAATGTAGATATACGTCCCTCCTGCATTGGAAGTGGCTAAAAAGGTCAGCTCATGAATATGTAATAAACAGCCCTCAAAGTAGGGACCCAGCCAACATCTGTTAGCTAAGCCTCCTGGAGCGAATCAGAACAGTTCATTCATGGGTCCTTTTTCCACCCAAAGTAGCCCCAAAGGGCTTTTACAAAACTGCTCAGCTCTCACAATTGGAACTAAATGGAGCAACCTACCCAGCTTGATTACTTCACCAGAGCTCAGCCAACCCGCCAGCCCTGGAAGGCAACTTCTGAAGCAAAACGCAGTATTTTGGATCAGAAGCCAAAACCACTGCACCCAAACACAATCCTAGCAAGAAGTTAGATAGTACATACAAAGTGGGACTGGATCAGACCAGTCAGATTAACCCCTTCAGACTCATGAAAGTGGCAAAAAAATCCACACATGGTATGAGACTGGGGTTTAAACTGTGTCCAAAAGGTAACAGTGGCAAAGGGCTCTTTCAGTGTCAGTGATATTCCTTGTGGCTGGGACAACACAAGTTGACCTTTTAGGATCAATATGAATTAGACTACTATTATTATGTGTGCTGCCTTTTGGTTTCTCCCTCATTCATGGATAATTTTGCCCCTGAAGAGGGGGCAAAATAGTGGGAATAGAGGGAAAAAACAAGGTCCAATCTCTTCTCTGATTTCTAACCTGTGTTTGAAAGACTATCCTCCTGACCCTCCCTATTCCCCATGTTGTACTTAGAACTTTTTCAAGTCCAGCACTGAAAAAGTAGACTCTAGTCTTTCCACCTGCTTCTCTCTTGTGCCCCAGCAGCTGTTGTTGATTGCAGCTGGTTCTAATTGTCTTTTTAGTTAGAGCTGGGGAAATAATTAAATCCACCACTAATCTTTTTTGGGGTGGTTGTCTTAAGAGGGAGCTCTGCTATCAGGTCAGCTCTAGGGTATTTAAAATGTGTGTCGGTTCCTTTTTAACTGTCACCTGACAGGATCACAGCACACGCTGGTAGGTTCATTCCAAATGAATTGTTTGAAATGGAGACCAATTAGTAACTAAAGATTAATTTCCAACATAAAATCAAGTCATGCTTACAATTAATCCCGAACTGACAAGCTTTGAGACAGAAGGTCAAAGCTGAGGGGTAAAGGATGTGTCTCCAAGGAAGAGGAATCAAGATCTGTGTCCTCTCAGTGACTTTATACCACAGCCAGGCAATTCACACATCAGACTGAACATGAAGAGGAGATGGGGTCTGGTTTTGTAAAATACAATGAAAATTGTCAGGAAACTGACAGGATCAGAGGAAAGAAAACAAATCACTCTGAAGAGAGCAGCAGTGAGTAGAGAGTTGACTGGGCTGCTGCTCCTTCTCCTCCCTAACCAGCGCTCAGCAGCAATAGCTCAACATTTTGCACTTTCTTCTTCAAGTACTCCATGAGTAGAATACTTTCCCCTCAGTGACTATAATCCTCACAGGATCCAGGAGGTCTTGGCCAGTGGTAGAGCAAACATCATAACTCTTACCTCGGTGGCAGAGCTTCGTGGGTTTTCAGAGCGAGCACCAGCCACCCGCCCAAACGCAGCCGCAGCAGAGTCGGGTGCCAGGACTTGGGTGCTCTTCCCAGCTTTCAGTCTAAGCAAATTCCTCTCCCTACAGCAGTGGAGAAGGCCTGGTTTTGTAAAAGCACGCAGTGATCTGTTCCGTCCTTCACCTGCACGCCGGCAGCGCCGAGGCCTCGGGGCAGGGCCGTTTCCCTC
>NW_009259242.1:2091917-2121831 GCF_000687185.1 Egretta garzetta | reverse complement strand
TGAAACCTCTTCTGTTTCAGTTTGTGCCCATTGCCCCTTGTCCTGTTGCTGGACACCACTGCAAAGAGTCTGGCTCCGTCCTCGTGACTTCCACCCTTAAGATATTTGTATGTGTTGATGAGGTCCCCTCTCAGCCTTCTCTTCTTCAGGCTGAACAAGCCCAACTCTCCCAGCTTTTCCCTCGGGACAGTCCCGGGAACGGCAGCTCTGCCTGACGAGGTGCTGGCATCACGCTTCACCTCAACACGTCTCCTAATGCTTGTTGGGTGAGGAGTATAAAGCACGTTTAATTAACATGAAAACGTTCACCAAACAACGAGCACATTGTCCTAAAGTGGAAGCAATCTTGCAGCCCTTTCCAGAAAGCCAACAATTCCACCCGCTGAGCCTGAAAAGCACTTGCTGCTTGGCTGATGCACCAAAGGCCTAGCCCAGGGCAGCAGAGCCAGCGCTGCTTCTGCCCACAGAGCCACGCCACCGTGGCAGTGCTGCGCTCCTGGGTCATTGCAAGCTGGAGGCCAACCACTCCAGGCAGGCCAGCAGCGTCCACACCAGGCTCCCCCACAGAAAAATAATACGGCAATGGGCTCAATACAGACCGGTTCACAAACTGCGTAATAAAACACGAGCAGCTCATTGGAACAGCAGTTACAGCGCTCTAGCGCTTGGCACAGATGATGAGCTGTGTCATTAATGTAATATTTCAGATATTTCTATAAGTGGGTACTTATGGAAGGTGAGTGGGAATACAAACACTAAATCCAAAGCATGGTATAGAATCATAGAATCATAGAATCATAGAATGTTTTGGGTTGGAGGGGACCACTAGAGGTCATCGAGTCCAACCCCCCTGCAGTCTGGGATGCATCTCATCAGGTCCCATGGACTTCTGTGTATTCAGGTTCCTCAGGTGGTCACGAACCTGGTCTTCTCCTACAGCAGGAGGGGTTTTGCCCTCCCAGGCCTCCTCATGCCATCCATCAACTCGAGAGGGGTGAGGAGAGAGGCTGCCAGTGAAGACTGAGGCAAAAAAGTTGTTGAGTACCTCAGCCTTCTCCTCATCTGCTGTTACCAGCCTGCCGGTCTCGCTTATCAGCGGGGGTACACTCTCTTTAACCTTCCTTTTCCGGCTGATATACCTGTAGAATCCCTTTTTATTATTCTTTGCATCCCTAGCCAAGTTAAGCTCCAGCTGCGCCTTCGCCTCCCTGACCCCATTCCTACACAACCGGACCACTTCCCTATACTCTTCCCAGGATGCCTGTCCCTGCTTCCACTGCCTGTGCAGTTCCCTCTTCCTCCTTAGCTTGACCAGCATCTCCTGTCTCAACCACGCTGGTCTCTTCCCTTCTTTGCTTGATTTCTTACACCTAGGGATCGATAGCTCCTGCGCTCTGTGGACCACTTCCTTAAAGTATCAGGTATTTAGAAGTGTTTTGGAGCCAACAGCCACAGGCTGGTTTAAAATAGAAGACCCTCCCCAGAACTCTGACCTCAGAGATGTGCCAGGCAGTGCTGCAGGGTCATCAGTCTCTCAAAAGGCCCTTAGCATCAGTACACTGGCAGTCTGAGATAAATCTGTAAGATAAATAAAAAAGTCCTGAAATATCCTTTCAGAAGGGCACTGAGCGTAATGGTGGGAATAATCAGCAGCATTAAAATCTACTAAGTTAGAATTTCCCATTAGGAAAACAAACAAAAAAGTCTCAAGGTGTGTAAATATCTCATCTTCCCTGCTTGCTTTGATGTTAAAAGAGCAACAGGCCCAGATCAGCAGTCAAAGATGCCTGCAGATTAAGTTACACTATCACAGTGGTCTTATTCTCTATCACAGTCTGGTCTCCCTCTACCGACGCAGGTATGTTGCACCTAAACAGAAGAAAAAAAAACCGACCACAAAATAAGTGATCTGTCAGCTCTTGAGACAACATCGTGCACTTTTCAGCTTTCATGTGCTACTGCTGCATGGCACCACCAGCTTGTGCAAAGTACTGTAAGAATTCAGGGTCAGAGAAACATTTGCTTGCTCAGGTCATCAGTTCAAAAGCTCTGTGTAACACTAACGCATTTATTTTCTGCACCACGGATGTCTGAAGAGATCTCAGAGTAGGAAATACTGCTCAACCACCTGACAAACCTTCCACAAGCGCTATCCAGAGTCACATTCAATAACTGGCACTTGTGAGACCGTACTGTATTGTATGTCCAATTTCAGGCTTCAGTACAAGACAGACACTGACATACTGGTATGGGTCCACCAGCATAAGGCCACCGAGATGGGCAGGGAGCTAGAACAGGACATAAAGAGAGGCTGAGAGAACAAGGTACCTTGTTCAGTCTCAGGAGAAGGTTAATGTGGGGGAATCCAGTTTCTGTGGTCTCTAGTTACCCAGTGGGAGGAGGATACAGGGAAGGTCTCTAATGATCCCTTTCCCAGGGAAAATGACAAGATTTTCTACCAAAGCATACACACCTCCCCAGAAAAGTATTAGCCCTCTTTTCTTCAAAAACTTTTGGAAAACTAATAATTTGCTAGATAGAGTGTAATAGTTCACAGATTGGGAGCTTTCCAATCTTCTGCTGGTAAAACTTTCTCATTCACCTCCTCTCACCTCACTTTTCTGGAAGGTCAGTATAACAGACAGGCATTAGCTTCCCCAAACATCCCACTGAACTATTTACTTTCTTTTCCCACTCTGTTTTCTCCTTGACAGTAACAACAAAGTTCACAGTTGACTATACATTTGTGTTTCTGCTTTAAAATACCATAGCAGTCACTTTTGTCTTCTGATAAAAATCAGAAATAAACCTCTAATGGAGGCAGCACAGTCGTAAGACAAATCAAAGAAACTACATAGCCAAGACATTTAAGTTCGAACAACTGAAGGTACTGACAGTATTGTCTTGGATAAAGGACAAGGTTTTATAAGGACCACCTTTCAGGGCAGGGGAAAGAAAAGGAAAAAAAAAGATAAACACACAAACACAGTACACAGTTATTTTATTGAAATACTTGAAAAGGCCAGCAATGGAAAAATAGGTTTGTCATGAGGAATTAATGTTGGATTTACTCAATCATTAAAAAAGCTGTGTCTATAGGTAATTCTAGCCAGTTACAGAATGCACTGAGATCCATGCAACTAATATACTACAGTAGGATAGGCACTGTGTACTATTTTAGTTTTATCTTACACACAGCTTTCAACAGGTATGACTGACATATGTGAGAAATTAAACAGCAACCATTTTTGAATTATAAACATTTCTAATATACAAATTTGCTCATCTGATTCATAAGGGTTATAAAACACAACATAGTGGAAAATGAAAAACACGAATTACACAATAGCATATGAAGTTGATCTGGCAGTTTTTGAAGTTTACATTTTTCCTTTTAAAAGAAATACCAGACTGCTAAATATGTCACTGGTCATGTAACATACAAAAATCATAGGCCAGGACAGCAACAGTGACTTTTTCTTGAAACACATAGTTAGTGGGAAAATTTGTTCATTAGTTAAAAAGAATAGATAAGAATGAAAGTCACAAATTCTGCTTGGTATAGCTTATAGTCCAAAAACCATGAAGTCACTTCAGATGAATGTGAAATAAATAAGCAATCCTTGAGGACGTATGATCCTTGAGTTGAACCTACTCAATCGAAAATTAATTTCAACTATACACTAGTATGTCACCATGGTGAAACATCTAAGAACAATATTTTGAATAGCTTTTTGGGAAGCAACGTCTTACTGCTTTAATATGTACAGGTTATTTACAACAAATTCCCTTTTGGCCTCACAAGTTAAGCCATTTTAGCTGGCTGTTATGATGCAATTCTTTTTTTCCGCGCATTATGCAATACTGTAGTTAGAGCTATAATTTAAAATAATCTTATGCATGAATTACAAATATTAATAAAGTAACTCTGCATATATAAATATTTCTAGCAGAATTTAAAGCATTCAGAATGTACATAAAAGTTTTTTTTTTTATTTGGTAGTGCCCAATGTGCTTCTTCTCCGATCATCGTTGCTTTAATAATGCTTTGTACATAGCAAAACCCAAAACTGCAAAGACAGTAGCACCAAAACTTGCCCGGAGCCAAAATGTAGAGCTCTTGAGGTCCGCTTGTGTCACATGCCTAAAATTTAACACACATACAAAACCAGGTTAATTCCATGACAGGAATATCAGACAACTTGTGCTAAACTACTCTGCTTTTGGAAATTCATCACTACACTTGTCACAGGCAAGCAGCTTACACTTCAGCCTTATGAGTATTTATACAGTCATTTTACTTTCCTTAAGAGCTTAGGATTCGATCTGCAGCCCTGATCACATTAGTAGATCTCACTAAAGTCAGAGAGCTCACACAGCTGAAAAGAAATGCAGGACCAGATCATGAATGTGGGGAGGGCAGTGCATCGTCTTTGAGAGTACCAGCAAGCATTCAAAAAAGGAAAACAAAAATAGCCAGCAAATAATTAATAATCCATAGTGAGAACAACTCTGTCCAGCAAAATCTTTTTTTTTTTTCCAATGTTGAGTTTGCACATTTCTGCTTTTCCGTGAAAAACTTTCCAGTCCTGTTGAATATCTACTTATACTTCTTCCCCCAAAAAAGTTTACTGACAAGTAGCAAGTAATATTTTTCCAAAAGCTAGAATCAAAAGAAGCACCATTTGTACATCCCTTTCTTCCCAGTACAGTCACAAGAACAGCAATAGAAACAGTCATCCAATACCAAGCTGAAAGCTAAGAGAAAGTGCTAGTGGAACAAGCAGTGACAATGGCATCAACAGAAAAAGACAAAATGTAACAATAGTATGAAGTGACTGTATGACATAAAAAGCCACATCTTGCATGATAGTAGACAGCCAATGACCCAACTCTCCCAAGTATTGCAAGAAGTCTGTGAGCATGCTCAGTTAAACACGGCTAGCCATCCTCAAAAGTAGTCTCAAGTATGACAGCTTACCATAAAGCAGGAGCTACTGGTTAAAATAAGTTATCGTAATGCCATAATTCAAAGCACAAAAGTTCCTAAACAATAGTAAAGGGATTGTTTGTTTGTTTGCTTTTGTTTAAGACAGAACTTACAACAGAACTTCACTAGCCTATGTATTTTAACCTGTATTAATCATCGTGGGTTACTCAGTGAAAGCTGCTGGAGTATTAAGCACAAGGAGCATACAGAGATCCTAAGCATACACGGTGCACCAGAGAGTTCATATAGTGTGAACTGCAGAGCTATAGCATACAAGCTGTTTAATAAAGCAGGAATTGTCACTTGCTATCAAAATACACAAAACCAGTTTAGGATATTCTTTAGTAGACATTTGCAGGAGCAATACAAGCCATATAGGTAATCAGTGTACTGTCATACCACATGCTGAAGAACAGGCTCTTTAGTGTACAAACAGTGAAACACAGTTGGTCTCTAAAAAATCCTCATCTTATTTAATAGTATCTTGCTGGGTTATGGAACAGATCAAATTCATGAATTCCTGCAAGCATTAGTTCTTCTACAGCTAGTTTTGACAAACTCTCTGCAAACTAGAAGTCAAATGGTTTGCTGAGGGGAAGAAAGGGAAAAGGCAATGGCAAGGTCACCTTAGTTTGGCTGCTGTTACCTGGCTTCAAGTAAACGTGGACCAAGAGATGACTCCATGAAGATGGAATCTTCTACAAAGTTGACGGCGTGCACCTGCTGCATAATACTGCTCTCCTCGTCTGCTAACAGCATGGCCCCCAACTCATCTATGTAGGGTCTTAACCTTTTTACACACACGCACAGTTTGCAGTTCATAGCATGGCTCAACAACAGCAAGTGTCTCAAATATGCTCAAATGACAAAGCCCAGATTTATAATTTTTAGCCATCTAGCCCCTGATTCTTGTGCAGTTGTTAAAAACTTAGTGCTTGGGGAAAACCAGAAATAAATGGAATTTGCACTTTTGATGAACTAAGTAAAAAAAAATATGATTTTATGTAGCTAAATGCCATTGCACTAAGGACAAAGAAAACTGCTTAAGAAACCAAATCTCTTCCTGCTCCATTCCCAAGGCCTCAATTTTCATGTGTCAACAGGATACTGCAATACTCCTGCACCATACACACGAGCTGGAGTACCTGTGCTAAACACACCGAACAACCCCAACACACCAGCCCTCAAACTGACAAGATCTCATTACTGTTGATAATTCAATTAAAGACTGTATTTTGATCACTACTAAGAGCTTTAGCATGTGCGATTTTTGTCTTTTTAGTAAAATATACAACACATCTTCAGATCTGTAAATTATAAAACTTATCAGTGTATGTAAAATAAATCACTTGTATGTAACATGATTTTAATAGATTATGTGACAAGGTCTGTTGGGCGAATATTTGTATAACTAACAACTCTCAAATTTAATCTGGTTAATTCAAATGCCCAGCTATTTGTATAATTTAAAAAGCATCCCTTTAAAAGTGCAAATCACTTTAAATTGCAAATTAATAGTTTTGCATTGCCTCATAAAGCACTATCTCTCACATCTAGATTTTCCAATTCCTATCTATAATTTGCCTTGTTTTGACTTTTGCACATGTCCATATTTAATGGCATGCAGGAATCTTGCTGAGCACACTTCTTTGTTTTAAAAACTATTAATATATTCTCTGTCATGATAAAATCCTCTTTTCATGTCTAAAGTGAGCATAACTTGACTCTGATCCCTTTTCTAGGCCTAACAGTACTGACTCTTTCATTTAAATAAAGGAACTAAATCAAGCCAGGGATTCGTCTTATAACCTCAAGGAAATCTACTGACTTCAGTAAGAAACTATTAGGGCCCTCCGAACATCTCAGCCCACAAATCCAAAGTCCAAAAATCCTTACTGAAATTCAGAACACTATGGATGTCTAATTGCTTTAAACCTTTAAAAAAAATTTCAATTTTTCTTCCTTAAATGTTCCTTATGCTGTTGTAAATTCAATTTTTGCAACTTCAATCCCTAATATTGTTTAGCTGCCATTAAAGATAAAAAAAACCCCTCTAAAATAATAAGAAAGGGTCAATGTTTGTTTCCAGCACAGGTTCTTTGACATGAAAGTGGTTATAAGGCAGAAAAACATTTCTCAATGTATACTGAAAAATTCTACGTCTTCAACAAATAATGTTCAAATTTAATTTCAGTGTGGTTGTGTTTACAAAAATAATTTTCACCAGTGGTAGAAATTGTTGCTGCCTTGTAGGAAGAGAGTAACTCTGAATTAGAAAAAAATATTCTCTCCAAGGGTTAAACATATATGGATGTGCACATATACACATTCACAGTAGTAGCTCAGACTCCATAAATGAAGCTGTATTTGAAACTCTTGCTTATTAGTAATAATAACTAGCTTTCAAACTTCCCAAATAGATTGGTGTATGAATTCAATCATAGAATTAGTTCCACATATATAAGAAAGTCTAGAAATTTTGCCTTTGGCATAAAATTCAGATTTTAATGCATGTTTCGGAAAAAAAGACAGTTTTCTTTTTATTCAATCTACCCTTAACAGTGAGTCAAGTAACTTGTCGCTTGTTGAATAAAATCTTTGAAAGCTGTACAGTCTTTCTTTTCACAGGCTTTAACAACTCACAAGAAGTTTGCAACATGCACTTATCAAGAGGTTAACTGAGCATGCCTGTCATGGTTACACACAGAAAATTGCTGAGTTATGGGCCAATACTGACACTTTTCCCTATGTCATCAGCAGAAGAATCCCAGGTCTGGGAAAGTTTACCCTTAACTATAAAAGTTCAAAAACATTCCTGTAGTAACTACAAAAGCATTTTAAAAGCACAGTGGCAAGGCCAACAGGCTAGTCACATGGCTACTCACACCAAAAGTAGAAGCAAGTTAGTGCAGCCAGCAAGCAGCAGCAGCCTGCTCTGAGAGACGATAGGCTCCAACAATAAAATATAAGCAACTGAATTCCAAAAACATCGCGTAACGTGCGCAAGCTGCTGCAGCTTCCCTTCAGGCACATATTTTCCTAGGATGCAAACCACCTCCAGCATTTAGAATTTTCCCCCATGCATTAGTCATCTAAAATGTAAAAAGCTCCAAGCGCATCCTATTACCTACAAAACCTATAAAGAATGTAAAATGCCAATTCAATATTTTCTGTTTGGAAAGAGATCAGGGGATGCAGTTTTGCAAACTTATCCTGAGTATGGGGCATTAAACAGTTTAGAGAAGGAGGAAAATAGGCAAGTAAAATATTGTTATACTGTCCTAATTTGAGGGACATCTATGTAAAGGGATAGATTTCTGCAATTAGATTTAATGGCAGTATGCTACAGTTTTGAAAAAATAATCTGCATATCCTGCACATGGTGAAAAATAAATCATGGGTTACACTCTTAAAACTTTCCCATTACAGGAAAATGAAACTATTGTCTTAACTTTAATTTCACAGAAAGAAGGTTTTCATTGAAAAAAAATCTTACAAATAATTCCTGAAACCACCGTGTTCTATATGCAAATAGAACTTCATTTCTATTCCACAGTATTTAAAACCTTTATAAGAAAAAACATGCTCTGAGAAGTCTCCCTCACTGAACATAATTCTCATGCATTAGAATTATTTTATTTTTAAATTAACTTAGCTGACAGAAAAATGCCACTACTATACAAGCAAAAGGCAACAAGTGAATGATTTAAAACCAAGAAAGCAGAAAAACACACTTAAAATTGATGCTCTGGAGTTAAAAAAAAAAAAAAAGCCAAAAATCCAAGCTCATCATTAAATAAAGGGTTAGAATAACATAAGCAGAAACCTTGCTCTTAAAAAGAGGTGAAACAATGTAGTAAAAAGAGATTAAGTGCAAGCCAGACAAATACAAATGAACACCTAAAGGAAAGAACAAATTAAAAATATAAAAATACTACGGGATAGTATTAAGTCCCATACATGCACGTACAATGTTTTGAATGCAGTGCCTTCTTCCTCAAAGAACCAATAAAATGTGATCCTGGGTAGTTCAAACCAACAATCCCATTCCTGCACAATAAACATCTCCAAACTCAGTTCTACATTTGTTGAACTTGCCTTTCTGATAGCCTACAGACCCTGAGGAGAGTCTCTGAAGTTTGTCCACAGAAAAACTGAAGGTGGGCACGAATAGGTTTTTGAGTTGCATAGAGGCAACGTTCCTCCTTTAATTACCAACGTGGAAATATTCAGTGTGATACTGTATTGTGCCTTGGCAGCAGTGTTTAAGCATCACTTAGCAACAAGTAATACGGGAAGGGTCCAATCTGAAAAATTTCATTTTACCTACTTCCACTGCCTAAAGCTTCAGAATAGAATGATCAGGAGAATAAATACTCTTTGAGAAACCTCCTTTACCCATCAGTTGCCTAACTTTTGCCCAACTACCTGACCTAAAGGTAAGTACTTGTAAAGACAAAATAAGAAGTTATATAAACAAACTACATCAGAAAATCCTTCTTGATTCAAATGCTTTCTCTACTCTAATCACAAATCATTAGATTAAAAACGCATTTAGAGTAGCTGACATTTTTAATCAAGAAAAATATCTCTACCCTCCTAAGTTTACAGTTAGGAGCTATTCCCTCTTGTTTAGAGATATCTCAGTTCTACTACATATGCAGTTATACAGTAGTTCATGTACTGAATGGCAAATAACCTGCGGCAATGTGTTCTGTAAGGAAACACTCTTGAAGAGCTAACTAGGAAGAGAGTTGGTGAGATGAAGTAAGCATGCTGGAAACTTGTGACAAAACCCTAGTGACTAACTGAATAACTATAGCCAGAGATTCTAGCAAATAATTTTTCCTTTCTGTAGGGTCAGTGGAAAATGAGGAATTCTCCTTACCTTGAATTACAGACTTTTTTAGGCAGTAGTAGATGCCTATGTTTATTCCACACTATCTAGTGACAAGGTATGGAATGGCAGCATCTCAAGGCTTCTCATAAAAAGATTTCAATACCTCGAGTCCTTGACAGTATTTCAGAGGAATGATGGCTAATGCAGGACTCAAAAAAACCATAGGCCCATACAAGAGAGAAACAAGCCACGACAGCTAATGCAGCAACCCATCACCATCCCAAAAAAATGAGGATGTGTTACATATGGGATTTCAGCCTCAATAATGAAGAGTTGGGATTTTCTAGTAGTGACTGCTGAATGAAGTTTTAGAGCAACAAATATGCAAAGAGACTGCTGTTTCAAGGGATTTTTGTCTACGGGATAACTGCTGTAGAAGAGATTCAGCATCAACAGTCTCACTCATATTCACAGTTTTTTTCATAAGCTAATGAGTTTTTCACCCTTCTCTGAATTCACACTCTGTAGTTAACACTTTTATTTTGGATTAAAGTGGTGTTTCACAAAGATGCTCAATACTGTAGCTGGGTATATCAGTAGGCCTCCTATGTGCGTGTAACTTACACTTAAAGGAGACAGCTATTATTTGGAGCAACTGCATCTGAAAATAGTATGAAGTAGTAACATACATGGACCAGCAGCATGTCAGGATAGTCTAACCATGGCCTTCAAATAAACATATTTATCATAGATGCCTCCAAGAAGGCTATAAAGGATGGAACCACTGCGCTACAAAAATTGTTTGGTTTGAACTCCCATTTGCTGGGGTGTGATGACAAGTGCTGAGGTGTTAGTAAATCACGTGTGTCAAAAACTGCCTGCAGTACACACAAGACAAGGTATAGCACTGTTTTCAATGCTGAAAACTAGTTCTCTCTCTTTACCAATTGCTTTTTACAAAGCATCAGCAAAGGTTTAACCATTTACCACTTTTTACATGTTGCATTTTATTCAGAGAGGAATTGGATGTTAAAAGCTCTAGATTTTTTACACAAAATACCCACTCTTTGTGCAAACCAGGCATAACACACACACACACACAGAAACTCTGTGAATTCCCAAGTATCAAACAACTAGCAAATATAAACATGTAGTATGTTATACGATGCTTCTATAGTCAAGCTATGCCTTTATGAAAATATTTATGTAGCTGATACCCAAGAGGCACTACCTCTAATCAATACTAAGCAAACCTATAGTGTCTCAAGTGAGACACACAGATTTATAGATGCTACTTAATGTCCATTACCAGTTCCCTAAAAACATAGTCCTAATTTCTCCACAGTATTTTTGCAATCATTAAGTGCCTGAATCAACTACCAAATTGGTAATGTTTCAAAGAGACGTCTGGACTAAGCTCGAAAGACCAGAAAGTACCTTCAAGTTAAACAAAGTTTGACAATTTTATGACAATTATTAAAGTATGTATCTGCCTATTTAGTGGATATGGAGTGAAAAATCTGCAGTATATAAGGTTACCAATTGCTTTTTCAAAAAAACCTTTATTTTAAAAGCACACCTGGTACCTAGTAAATAAAGTTAAGGACCTGTTAAGAACTGCAGTGAAGAGTTTGTTCTTTACAGATTGCAGCAAGTCTGAGTTGAGGAAGTTCTGACAGATGCAAAATGTACACCTGTTGCAGGCGCACATACAGCGTAACCGGGCATGGCTGCGAAAACACACAGAAGGACAGGAGTTGAAATCTTGCTCATAAAATCAGGTGCACATTAGGACTGTGCCACAACCAAGAGAGATTTAGGAATAAAAGGTACATTTGAATGAGTAAGGAGAGGAGAAAAAAAAATAGACTGGGGAAGCAAGGGTACAACTACAGCTGTGCAGAATTTTAACGACAGATGTTCTACGTTGTGGACATTTTGGCATTACCACCATGCACAGATCTTAATAGCAAAGCACAAACATGAATGAAAATGTTTGCTGAATTTATTGAAGTTTGTAAGGAAAGCATCTAAAGGCTTCTGAATATGTCTGCACAGCAATAGATAACACCCCTTTTTCAAAGGAAAGTAAGCCACATGTTCTACCACTTTGAATGCACACTTTACAAAGTGAGTTACCTCTACCTCTCCCACCCTAACAAACACACATGCTTGAAAGCTAAGGGAGAAGCAAGAATATTGATATGACAAGACATTTGTTCAGTGCTACACTTTAGTGGTTTCCCAGTATTCCAGCGCTACAAAATAAATACAAGAGAATAAAAACAAAACAAAAGCTTTACAAATCTAATTCAGTAAGTTCAGGTTCAAATATTTTAAAAAAAAAAATCCCATTATTTTGGGTGAAAGTGACATTAGTTCTATTTAATTTAAAGCAAATGTCAGCTGTCATACTAGACTCCATCTGCTATAATATTCATGTAGTTAACACCATATTAAAAGCTCCACCCACCAAAAAAAGAGATGCAAAGTGAGCTTAGCAACAGTGAGATGCGTAGTGAAGAAGAACGTGAGCTTAAGTATCTTCTATCTGAAGACCAAAAGGTCTTTATACAGAAATTCTGTTTAAAAATATAACATCTATTAGATTAATGAACTGAAGCGTATAGTAATAAACACCCTGAAAATAAAAAAAAAGCTTCAAACAGTGCATTGGGGGAACTGTTGTTCACTAAAGAGTGTCATTACTTGCAATCAACTGTTAAGTTGAGCTATGAACAAGGATTACAGTACAACTTATTCACAAGTAACTCAAAAATACCAAGATACAAAATATCAACATATTGAGTTACGCATCCACAGTAAGGACAGAACTCTACGTATTCATTGGAATTTGTAACAGGAGTTGAATGAAGTAGTGTATTCTTTAAAAAAATACCTTAGCAACAATAGCTGACACTGATTTATATGTTGGATACAAACCAACTTTCTCAATTTGAAATAAGTTGAAGATTCTGCTCAAGTCACTTATGTCTCTCTGTTGCTAAATCTCAGTGAGGACGTTCCATCCTCGTGATTAACAATGACGTGCAGTGGTATTGTGCGTGACCCATGCAATATGAAAAATGTAACGGTTAAAGTACTTACGGATACATTGCCATAGTTGTCAGTTTAACAAAGATATCCTTACTTGGCACATCAACTGTGTTACAAGTAAAGGCTTGAGGTGGAGGCATTTTGTGTTTTTTGCAGAATTCGGCAGGAGAAATACTATATTCCTGTCTAACTTCATGCAAGTCAGACTTTGCAGCTACCACTAAGCATGGTATTCTGCTATCCATGAAGTGCTGCTGCAAATTTAGAGAAAAAAAGTGAAAAAAACAGTGTATGATACATTCAACCTGCAACAGCCTGAGTTGAACTGTTTGCAGTGGCATTAAGATATATTCATTGCTCAGAAGTCAGGCATTTCTAGAAGCAGAATATTTTATGTAGACAACCAAACGTTAGCTTTGTATGAATAACAAAACAGCATTTTTAATGCATCGGCCAGATATAACCAGCACTCATAAATAAAATATCTTTTAAACACTACAACTTTTGTATAGGACCGGTACCTGACACTGAATATTTGTCAGTGAAAAAATATATAAATGTATAGGGTGGATATATAAACTATACAAACCTTAAAAATCCTGGCACAGTACTCAAAGGACTTCGGGTTACTGACATCATATACCAGGCAGACAGCATCGCATATGGTTTCAGTGTCAGTTAAAAATTCAGCATCACTGACATCATGTAGCTGGAAAAAAAGATGGTCGGAGAGAGAGAAAAGCTTTGTCATTATGCAGTTATTTATAACTTCCTTTTTCTCAATTTTTATGGCTCATTTTTATGTATCCTTAGAACTAATGGACTGACAATAGACAGAATTAATGAAAAAGAAATAGTAGGAATTTATCATACAGCCAACATATGTGAGCTGTTAACATCACATCTGCAGGCAATCACAGCCTCAGCATAAAAAGTTACATTTACTTTAACAGAAAGTCTTAGATTCCCATAGAAATTGGCATTCATCCTACACAGGAAAACCACAGAGCAGAGGACTGGATCTTCGAAACAGAAAAACATATATTATCATAAAGGAAAACTACAGTGGAATGATCTTAAAGAAAGTATTTCACCCACTGAAGATTAACTTTAACCATCCTAATCACCCTATGTGACAGATTCTTCTTTACTGAGTAGGTAGATTGCTTGCTGATAATTTATCATATGTCATAATTTGATGCCCTGCAGCACAAACATTATGGACTGGGTTCTGTACAATTTAGGTCAAGGTTTCAAAAATAACAGGTCCTGAACAGGTTCAGTTTAAAGTATTAGCAACATGTAAAACCAGAAGTTATTTGAGCCATAAAAGGAGGTGGAGATCCATATTTATGAAGAAGAGACAATTAAAACAGAAACTTGTTTGCAGAAGCGTCTGAATAATTCACTGAATTTTAAGATTAACCAGTCATACATAAACAATAATAAGGCAACCTTACCAGCAAGTATTTTTCCTGTCCGTATACATAGACTGTATTAATGGCATAGTAAGATTTGTGTTCTGCACGTATTTGCCTCTGTCTCTGAAAATGCAGAATTTCATGTTAGACCACAGCAACTTGCCCTTTTAATCTAGATTTGAACAGCTGGTTTACTCCATTTATTAACGAATGAAAACTACAGTAATCTGTGGTTTATTTTGCAAGTAAAGGCATAGCTACAATCCATGGTGTACAAGTAATTGTTGCATAAAATAGCCATTTGTCTATTTGCTAAAAAAAACCCCCACACACAAAAAAACCTTCCCCACTGATTTTATGTTCCCTTATAGAACTCTCCAAACTCAGTAATAATTGGTAAAGCTCTAAGATCAATTGGTTTTGCTGTTTAACCTTAACTCAAATGCATATATAGGTGAATATAAGCAAAAGGTTTCTTACTATTAGATTTCTTCCAAGAAGAGCCTGAAGAACTCCACTTTTCCCACAGCCTTTCATGCCAACAACATTGCATCGGAAAACATTTCTCTGAGTCTGTTTTTTCTGGAGGTCTATCTTTTTATCCCTTGTAACTTTTGGAAAAAAAAAACCAAACAACCACAAATATTTTTCATAAGACAGACGTGCATGTATATACGTGGAAACATAAAATAATTGTCCACTTACATTAAAATGCACACAAAACAATAAAAGAATGTTAAATCAAAGGTTTGACTTGAGCATAAAGTAAAAAAGAATCTAAGTGAAAAAGACCATTTGTTTAAACAAATTTACTCTTGAGCAGATTTCTAAATTTACATTCCTAAATTCTACCACTTTTTTTTTTTAATTACCTGTAATTGCTGATGCTTGAGATTCTTGTTCTGCAAGTATCGAGTAGCCTAAATAACCCAGGTACTCCAAGCAACGCTGTACATCTAAGTACGTGGTTAGTCTAGCAGAGGGGACAAAAAGAAGTTTCTAAATTATTAGCATCTGTGATACCAATTCTGAAACAATTTTTACCTCCACCTCCTATCTCCAGACTGACAGGACAGAAGTATTCCTGGCAGTATGTAGTACTGAAGGACAAAGCACTCTGAGGGTAAATGGTGGCAACTTTAGCAGCCTTAATAGTCAGCAAAAGACTATGAAGGCAGTACTTGCTGAGGCCTATCAACCTACACCATATTTTTTTTCCTCAGCAAATAATGTTTTTCTCATCTTCTGTACTTTCAATAGGATAAAAACCTCATTATTGAACATCGTTATTTCATACCATCTCTGAAGAGTAGAACAACAGAAATAAATAGACAAGTTTCAGGGAGATTTCCACAGTTTGAAGAGACACTTCTTCACAGTTAGCACTAAATACTGGCCAAATCCTGAACAGGTTATAACAACTATCTGAAGATTAAGCCACTGGATGGCTATAAAGACGTGACAGCTTGGGTCAATTTTCTCACTATTAAACTTTCACTCTTTCTACTAGATTTTTAAGAAGAATCTACAACCACATGATCATATCAAAAGCTCTCAACTAATAAAATGTAACATATCACACTTACGTCCACTGAGAGAGAAACCCTTGGTATGTAATCCACCCCCTTTCATTTGTACAAACAGTGTTGTTAACATCAGGTCCCCATGGCATATAAGGGAAGACTTTGAACAAATCTTTCAATTCATCAGGAGACAAAGCACAATCTCTATCCTGAAAACAAGCATATGAGATTAGGCATAAATCACTTAATTCATGGTTATTCTAAACTGATATTTTCTTGCTGTATGTTTGCAAGATTAAAGAAACTAGCTGTAAGAAACTGAGCTGCTTTCTTTTTAATCATTGTTCTTTTCTTGTTTTTAAATAAGACTAAATATATAAGGTAGTTAAAAAAATTTCGTAGTACAACTGTAACTGCCTTGTAGACAGCAGACTAGTTTTGACTGCAAAGCTTAAGCCAGAGGCAGTTTCTGAATGAAATGACATGATGACAAAAACATACTTTTTGCTAGCAAAATTACTAGCAAACTAAGGCTCTTAAGTATAAGGATGCATGCACTCTCAAATTAAAAGCTTACCAAATCATGTTTATCAAAAATACTTTGAAGAAACAGGTATGCATGATGATTTAATTCTGTGGTGCAGTCTGGAGGAATTTTTAGCCTGTTTATTGAAAACAAATACAAGAAGTGTTAAGCGCATTTATGAAAGAGAGAATATTAAAACTCAAAATACTGACTTTTGGAATTATAACACTTGGTATTTGGCCTTTGCATTTAGCTTTATTAGTTTATCTTTAGAGAAATCAAAGCACATACTTTTTATTAGGAATTCTAAAATTATGAGTGAGTGTCCTTATATTACATGACATATAACTATATAATAATCAGGTTTTGGTTTGGTTTATTTTTGTGGGATTTTGGGGATGTGTTTTTTTTTTAACAGAAAATTATGTAGTTACATTTTTGAAAAGAAGAGTTGGTTGATCTCTTAACTTTTTAATTTGGGGATTTTCAAAGGATCTCAAATGCTATGAAAATACTGACAAGCCTTTTCTAATTTGTTGCCACATACAATAAGCAACTGCTCATATTTATGTTCCAGTTTTGTATGAAGAGCATCTTTTGCCATCTTTCTTGTAAAGAGAGATAGCAGTACATGATTTGGCACAAGACACAGGAATTCCTCCTTTGTAACTTTCAGTCACATGAAGTTTTTGGCTGGTAGGTCATAAAGTAAGGGAGATACAATGTGTTAAATAAACACGCTATTATAACCCCTTCCTCCTCCCAAAGCAGGAGGCAGCATAAATCAAATGCATGTAAGTTAAAGAAAGCTAAAATAAGTGATACATACGGAGGAAACAAGTACTCTGGTGTAAGCTCTAAGTCATCATCATATCCAAAGCGACGTAAAACAGTCCAAGTTGTTTCGTGTCTTCCTCGCTGAATAAAAAGTGTGTGTAGAAAAAGAAAACCTAAAAATCAAATGATGAAATCTTAAGGCCCTGAAGTGTTTTATCTGCTACAAGTATTTTTAACAGAATCGGTACCGGACTGAAAATAATAGAGCTTGAAATACAAATAACATGATTTCTGGACCTTCAGTCTGTGTAGATAATGCTGTAATGTCACCCAGGAGGTTTAAAATCTGAATGTGTAAGTGTCCTTTGAGGAACTGTTTCCTTAAAAAAAACCCACTTGGTTTTCTGTTGTTGTTTGCTTC
This sequence comes from Egretta garzetta, assembly GCF_000687185.1. Lineage (NCBI taxonomy): Eukaryota > Metazoa > Chordata > Aves > Pelecaniformes > Ardeidae > Egretta > Egretta garzetta. The sequence continues at coordinate 2,104,276 of NW_009259242.1, read as the reverse complement.
TTTCAGTACCAGCATTTTAGAAGAATTTAGCTGTATGAAAATAAAGACCATGATATTTTCAACAATTTAAAATAATAAGCCTTAGCAAGAAGCCTGGAGAGTAGTCTTGTGGAATATTGCCTTTAGTTTTCCTGTATCAAAATAACTGGGTAGGATTTTTGTTTAGCACTTTCCAGGGCTTAATGAACACTGAGATTTCACTGTTTAGTAGGGCTATGCCTTAAGATTCCCACTCTTTTCACATGTAAGCTCCACAAGCAAAGCAGTTATATTGATGCTCAGAAAGAAAATGGTTTTTTCTTCCACTTTTGCCATATGCTCTTAGCAAATCTGTACAACATAGCTGTTAAAATGGTGACAGACACCACACCTTGCTGACAAGCATTACAGATAGTGAGCCTAGAGACAAGATACAGATTTATCTAGCAGACAGTCTCTTTTGAATGAGTATGCTTAGTTGGATTCCAAGCTCTGTAATAAGGAGTAAGAAAGACCTTATTTTATTCACCCCAGTGTTCCTCAGTTTAATCATCCTTTGATATCATACTGCCACTACACCTAGCTCTTGTAGTCTAAAAGATCAAGATAGAGATCATGTTCCAGAAGACAAGCTTTTTTATGTAAAAATTACCAACTGCAAAAAAGACATAGAACTTTTAAGAGTTAAATAAGGCTTACCTTTTAATGTTAATCCATTATCTGCAACTCCATCACTTAGGTTTTTCCTGACTACATTCTTTACATCTTCCAAAGCTTGAGGTGCCAGTGGCGTATTAAAACAAATTCTCTAACAAAAAACCAAAAATAGGATGTTATAACCACTGGCTACTAAGCTGGACAAACCGCATACCCTATATGAAATACAGCCTTAAATGTTCTGATAAGCTAATAAAGGACAATCCATTTTCTTAGTGGAAGTAAAGGTGTACAAACTTTATTTTTTTTAAATGCAAGAATTGGGGCTTGTTCATTTAAATAGATTTTTTTTATTTTTTTTTTGCTCTGGATCTAAAACTTGAACAATGGTTAGAAATAAAATTAATACCATTCCCATTTTTACATATCCACGCTTTTATGCTGCACTTAAGACTTTTAGTATTTAGACCAGATTCCCTTATAATTCACCTTACTACTGCTCCTTCAAAACCACTTATTTTTCTAGAATTATATAGATCAACTATTAAGCATGGTGAAAAGATAAGCAAAAGACTTACCTGAAAGAAGTTGAGCTCTGCATCATTGAGAGTACCATCATTATCCTGATCAGAAATTCTAAAAATGCGAGTGAGTGCTTTAATACAGGCAGGTTTCATCTAAGGAATAAAAGAAAGTTCAGTATCTTTCTAGGCTTGAATATAAAAAGATTAGACTGAATGACATCAGGCAGCTCAATCACATTAAAACAAATACTAGCCTTCATTTTTAGAACAGAGACATTCATACACACATACACAAAAATAAAAAGCAAGAGGAAACAAAATCCTGATCTAGCAAATTTATATCCATAAATTTAAAGTAATTATTCCACATTAAACTTCTTTCTACTTAACTATTAGAGGAGCCTAAAGCTCCTCACAAGCTGAAGGTGGCACTATTCAGCTATTAAAAAAAAAAAAAAAATCAGTTCTCTAAATGTGGTCTTATTGCTAGAGAAAGCTTTAAAAAAACCCATCTGAATGATTCTTTTCCCAAAAAATATCTTTTGGTAGGGAAGTAAGAGAGGCCTTGCAATCCCAATGGCTTGCAAAAATAAACAGCTCTAGAACTACAGTCAATTCTTTCTAAACAAGCACACTATCTCTATTCACTATTTCAACTATGGCCTCAGAAGGCTTCAGATATCAAATACTGAAAATGTTCACAGGGCTCATTCATCTACGAGGCAAAGCATTAATCATATGGACTATCTCTACGACAAAAGAATTGCTGGGATACCTTCCAAGTGAAGGAAAACAGACAGTGGTAATTCTCTCCCAACAACTACAGTGATGATGGACTCTTCTCTTCATAGGGGTCACACAGATTGCATATAGATTGGTTTTGGAAAACCAAAAAGATTTCAGCACAACAATTTTATCACAATATTACTAACTCATAAAGATGATTCTGATGGAAGAAATCAAAACAGGGTTATTCTCTGGTTCTCTACTTAACAAAGTATTTAAGATTGAAGCAACTTTCCTACTGCCCAATACTACACGGGGGTTACATTTAGAGATTTTATCTGTATTTGCCCATGAAATTTATTTTTAAAAATAAAACCATACTCCTCCATAATACTTTGAGCTAACTACCTGTGATACTTAAAAACCAGCCACATTACTTGTTTCTTATCCCTTTTGCCAAAGTCTCGTAAGGTGCTCAGAAAAGCTCCTTCCCTTAAATCAAGCCAAGTCTGGAGCAGTTTCCCTGAAATAAATGGAGTTGCTGTGAAATGAATATCTAAAAGAGAACTGAATTGAACACATGATTTTGTTCTCATTACATCGAGTTTAAAGCCATTACCAAAGCTTCTCATTTTACTTCGCAATTCACATGAGCAATAAAAAACTGTCTTCATTGCTTTGAATGAAGAGGGAAGACAGATCAGAGTAATAAACACAAAACAATCACCATGGATCTGGAATATAACGTTTGACATTTGGAGGTGGGGTGGTGATAACAGAACACACTACGAAATGCAAAATCCACTGAAAAGGAAAGAACAGGAAAGTGTTAAAGCTCCCCCCCCTATATAATTTGTTCTATATATAAATACCTCTTTCTCCTCTGGGCAATAAAGAGGACCTGTAGGATGTAGAACAGCTTTCTGTGCATAATAAAATAGCTCAGATATATTCTTCAAGTTTTTGGCTGAACACTGAAAGAGAAATCCTTATATTGGTTAGCTAGTTTCTTGACTATTTGGTGATTTCTTCTGAAATTTAAGCAAGCATGAAACTTTTAAAGATCTAGCCCCCTCTTGTGGGTACAGTGCTGTTTTGGAAAAAAGACATCTAGCCCCTGTAACTGTTCAGCAGTTAATAAAGGAGCTCTGACTACAATTTGCTGTCATATCAGTAACAGAGAAATCAAAAAGTTGTATCTACTTTGAAAAAAAAAAAAAAAGAGGCATACCTACATATATCAATTCAATTTTTAATATTTTGCAGACACCTGCCTGATTTAATATTAAATTTAAAACATGTGCTAAAGGCAAGGATGTGAGGAGGTCCTAAGTATTAGAAGAATTTGACAGCAACATTTGATTATTCAAGAGTGTAATCTTCTCTAAAGAAAAATAACATATAAACTCACCGTCATAATGACTTATATTTGAATATTTTATTTTGAACAACAACAAAAAAATCACCTTTTCTAGTAAAAAGTTGCCATACATGCTTGGCAAGAATGTATTTTTTGTTACTCATTCTAACTTCAGAAAGTCTTGCATACCTCTACACATGTTTCTATCTCTGTATATTGATTCATAATGGGAAGGATAGTTTCCATACTGCTATATTCCACTAGATCAGACTTGTTTCCCACTAATATAAGCGGCAGCCTGAAAACAAAAAAAAAAAACGTGAAGAACTTTAATGACAGAGGGATAAAAAGATCTATCTTAATTTAGCATTCTACCTCCCACCAGAAGCCCTTGTATTATTTTCATGATGTAATTAAGTATCACTGGCAGCCAATAGGCAAAACTAAACGATAGTAGTTTTAAGTAAATTGTTTTGATATACACTTAAGACAGAAATGTACTTCTTGTTGATACTACAAAACCCACACAGTTAAACACAAAAGTAACTGATCATATTATTATTAAACAAAACCTGCATCAGTAGAAAACCTATACAGACCATGTAGCCAAAACTAGTTACATTATAACGAACATAAACACACCTGGTAAAAGCTGCCCATGAAATTCAAAAAAAATAGCATTGCTGGCATATGTAACAGACCTACATACTTTAAATCACTTGTTGCTTGGACTTCTTATCTAAACTTTTAAGTTTAGAATTTGATTTTCTTAAACAATTAACATCCTCAACACTGTCCATAGACACCCATCGATGTGCAGCCTAATTCACACTTCTCATCTTTACTTATGCACCTGCTATCTTTGTCTGTCCTTTCATTGATGAGAGGAATCCATCGACTTGTTACCTGAAGTGGGGTTAAAAACAAACATGAAAAATACATTTTCAAATTTAGTATGACTGAACTGTGCACAAGTTCAACTACAACTGCTACTGCTTCTTTCCCAAGAAGGCATATTTACCCACAAAGGAGGAGACAAATAAAAACTGGAGTTGATTAATGAACAACTTTCTCAGATGACTGAAATGACTGAAAACTCAGATGTTTAAATGGACCAGAAGCAATAATACATCTGTATGTCCTCTTAACAACTTGACCTCAAACACCATCTTATGCCTTTTATATGTCTAATACAGTTTTCAGCTTGCCAACAATTTACAGTGCACAAGTTGCATCTCAAGCAATAACTGGGTAAGATGTGTCACCATACCTTATCAATAGAATTCTTGTTGTTAACAGCATATACTATACAAATCACATTTGCCTAAAATGAAAAGAAAGGAAAGCCATGGAATTCCACTGTCTCTAGAGCAACAGAGACAATTAAGAACCACATGTAACACCATCAGAGCAAAACAGTTACACCATTAGTCAAAAAACGTCCCCCTGTCTTGTTTAAGCTACTTGTAGCCTGACAACAGCTTAAATGAAATAATTTCTATGTTGAGAAGTGCCAAAAAGCATGTCCTTTAGCGTGACATCCACAGCTTATGCCTGCAGAGGGACCAATGCTACCAAGAAATCTAAACTGAAGAATCGTAATTTGTAGCCTCCACTCAAGTACCAAAGTAAATGCCAGAAATAGAACACAACACTGTGACAGACTGTACAGAAAATGTGCAAAGGTACTCAGAAAGAACTGAAAATAGGAAACAGAAGGATTATAAAATTACCAAGAAACCCCTGCTATTCATAAATGCAATACAACAACATGACAGAAAGAAACAAAATTCATCTTTCCAGGGTAGGATTATTTCTTTACAGTGCCTTGGCCTACTGATTAAAATATATTTAGGTTCTGTCCTTTCCCTTGGAAGCACAAAGCTTAAGCTCAATTCACCAACACAGTGGCAGTACCTACTTTTCTTAAACAGAGGAAGGTTTACTATACCACAGGGCACAAAACAAAGCTAAATTAAATGCCAAGCAAGAAAAAGCAAGAGAGGTTGGGATTTTTTTCCATTCAAACTGAAGCCCATCTAATGCAGAGAACTTAAAAGGGCAGATTTCTCCAAAAGCAGAAACTATTTTCCAGTAAACACTAAAATACACTTACCTGTGATATTTCATGGTAAAGCTGCTCATCACTTTGCTCTGCTTCTGCGTTCAATAGAATAAGCCATTCATTAATATTAGACATTTTTGTGAACAAAACTGAAAAAATTAGGGAACTGAACTAGGGTATTTCATAACGCTCATAAGACAACCTTGTGAAGGATCTTGTTATTTAAATGTCTTTTTATAAAATGCACTAAAGAGTGCTTCTACTGTAACAATAATTAGATTGATCCATTAACTTGCAAGACAGAAACAGCCTGTTGCAGACAAGTTTTTTAGTAGCTATTTTAAAGAGGAATAATTACATATGTAGACAGGTTCTCTCTGGAATGAGTCACAGTTTGCATGCCCCTACATTTATCAACAGCCTCTTCCTGGGATAATAAGTAGCAACATCGTTCTAGAATGTAAACTTTTACAACAGAATATGACATCTGTTCGTTTTACAGCAGTGTCAATTTTTTTTTTTGCAAAACCAAGCTTCTGTTAACTGAATTTATTAAATGCTTCATGCAACAGAAAGAAAAACTCACTCTACATAAATTTAAGCTCAAGTCCAACAAAAAAAAAAAAAGCATTGTTTCTTTGTTCCAAATAGGTAAATACACTAAAGGTATTTCCTCAGCAGGGGTGGGAGAGAGAAGACAGGAAGGTATCTGCTAACATGGCCTAATTCTTGGCTTCTATTATAAATGCGGAAGGGTTTTTCTAGCTGTGCAACAGATGCATATCAAATATGAACCCTGATACTGAGCCTATTTATCTATTCAGTAATGTCAAGGAGATTAGAATATATCAAAAACCAAATATACAAAATATGAAACTGTCACAAAAGGGTAAGATGTCCAAACTCAGAAATTTAGAAAGACATAGAATATAAGGTATGTAAAGTCTCCTGCATCTTAGTAAATTCTTCTCTGAAAGAAAAAAAAAATAGTTTTTAACTCCATGAAAGTACCCACCTTTGTCTGAACCTATAAACATGTCCATGGCCAAAAGAACACTACCTTCACTGGAATATTGCTACAACTGTCTTTCATGGAAGTACCAACAGCAGTTAATGTTAGGCTTTGAATTAGTAGGACCAGCCATCATCATCTGATTTAGTTTTATCCCACGAGTTTCTATTTAATCTAGTCTTTTCCTACATGTAGCTTTGGTCCCATACCAGTATGATTGTTAAAGAGGCTATTGAGTTAGATAAACAGTTCCCTACCAAATCAGTCAAACAGTAACGGTATTGTGTAGTCCTTACCTGAATAATCCACTATGTGGGTTGGCACTCTTTCAGGGGTGACATCAGCTGGAATGGTGATTTCTTCGGCTCGTGGTGGAACCTTGGATTGTAAAAAAAAGCAAGAAAAAGCCTTTAAAGATAATCCAGAAAATCCAGATGGTCAAAAAAAAGTCGTATATTATAATACACCTGCCAATTAGTCAGCTTTAAAGAGAACAACTTATGAGTAGTTCAAGTACTTTGGGGTGGTTTTGTTGGTTTGGTTTTGGTTTTTTTGCAAGGTACAGAGTCACTGCTACTTTCTCATTCTTTATTAGTCTACTTACTGAATAAGGAACTTCCTGCATGCTTTGCAAGAGAGCAATGTTGGGAAGGGATTCAATGAAGCTTCTATAAAACTCAAATCCACAATACCCAACCACCTAGAGAGAACTATTATAACAGTGAAAACTATAAGCAAAACCTGAATTGCAATTTACTTTAAACAAAAATGTCATATAAATATGAGTTCTAAAACTTGGGGGGTTATCAAATTCAACCAATTACTTCAAAGAGCTACACATTCTTTAGCAGAAGAGTAACATCAGAGTTAGCATGCCATTACTGAAAAATTACATACCATTTAATCTATATTTAAACATTTTAATTTTGCACAAGATATCCTGATCCTACTCCCACTGAAATCAGTATAAGAACTACCTCTGCAAACAGTGCATGAGTTGTTTAAAAAAAAAATGAAAATTCAAAATATGGCAAACAAGCATGACAGCCAAAATACAAATCTCAATTTTTACATAATCATAACCTGACAAGTTCCTTGCTTCTGACAGAGCGCTAAACATTAAGTTCAGAAACGCCTGCAAAGCAAAACATGACACTAATAAAAAGTGTGTTCTGCAAAATGTACTGCAAACTAGCTATGATTGCTGGCCATTTTTTCCAGAGAACACTAATCCATATTCAGGAAGAATCAACTTAAACCTAATTTTAATGAAAACTTCCTAAACAGCTGTATATTGCCTTTTACCTGCTGACCCTGAACTTCCATGATACTTTTGTTTTCTTTTAATAAAAAGGAGAAAAGAAAAGCCAATCACCAGAAGAATGGCTCTTTGTAAAGCTTCAGGCTCTACTTACATCTTCATCAGGAATGATTACTGATAATACCCAGTATATTAATTTCTTTCAAAGTCTGAAATGTCCATTACACACACCCATATAGCTCCGATCTGCATGACTGACCTGCAGGAATTGTACATGTCTCTTTCAGCAGTTTATACAGGATGCAGTATTTTTTTCAGTTATTTCTGTCATTTCAGGCAGATTTTGTATTATATATAAATGATGCTTTTTCTCTCAATATGAGTTTAGAGAAATATTCTAGATTATACAGCAGGAAGAAGCTGTGAAGTGAATGGAGGCCTACAATTCATTAAATACATCAACAAACAACCTGTCAAAGGAACGGGTCCCTGAACAGTTTAAGAACAAATAGAAACTAGAGCTCCTTTTTACCTGCAAGGTTGGGAGTTAAATTCAATTATGTTAACAATCTAATCTTGACTCACGAACTGTGGTAACCTACTGATTTGCATTAAACACAGCACAGTGTAGATTCAAAGAGCAGCACGTGATGCCTATTTTAAGACTTGTGATCAGAAGAAATAAACATTCATGTTTGTATATAAAAAGCTTAACTATTTGCAGCAGTCGCAGTTCTTTTTATGGTCTAAAGAGAACTATGTGCTGGTTTTTTAGAGGAATAAAATTTAGAAGTAGCTTTACTTTTATTCTGGAAGGAAGCACTAAGATTTTTTGGCATTTTTTACTTCAGAAGAATCAGGAAGATGTTCTTCAAAAATAGAAATAAAGGAATGTCTCAGTTAAAAAAAATTGGCTAAGCTAAGTTTTACAATGTGACTTTCAAATTCCTCAATCTACTTGCTCTTTAAATACAACACTCCAAAGAAATCTGAGTATCTTGCCTCTTTCAGCACCTTCCCATTTATGAGTCTCCAATGTTGAGATACCTGGCCAGTTATGACCAGTTTCAACTGCTTAAAAAAAAAAACCTTAACATTCCTCAGATATAAAAAAAATAGTTTAATTAAGCATGTGAGAAACAAGAAATGAACCTGATCTTCACACGGAGGCGTAGTTACAACTAGCCTATATCACACTTCCAGAAGTCATCATTGCAGTTTTAGACTTTATTTTTTTTTCTAAATAGGAAACATTATTTTAAAGCAGAGCCCATTAACTTACTCTTTGAAAAAAAAAAAAAAATTGTACAACAGGATAGAAATAAAACATAGAAAACAAATAAGGATGCTCTACCTCTTCAGGAAATTCTTCGCTGACAAGAGACATGATTAAGGATGTCTTCCCAACTCTGGCTGCAAAAGCATTAAAAACAGAGATTAGATAATTTGGTTTTGTTGCACTTGATAGTTGCATCACATCTTAAATGGGAAGTATTTTAAAAACATCTTCCAACTAACCATGTTAGAGGCTTTTTATCTGCTGTTTAAATGTACTAAATGTGGATAACAGCGATTCTCTCATAATTCTTTAGTTGTAAAACCTTAGGATCCATTTCACACTTCTGCATTTCATCCAGAAGGGAATCAAATCCTGCTCTGTCTTACACAAAAGAGTTACAGCTTTTAACCTGAGTGCGGAACACTGAAGCAATCAAACAAACGAAAATTCAAAACAAACCGGAAATGCATGAATACAACTTAGTAAATAGAAACAAAGAAAGCACAGAGAAAGGCATTTAGGAATTAACTATTTTTATAGTATTCTTGATACTATGATTGTGCTTCAGTCCTAAACTACCAAGGATAAGAGCTGTAAAAGAGGACATGGCTCTACCATCAAAGGACAAAGTCCCCACAAACTAGTTCAACTACTTGAAAAGTGCAAGAGCATCATCTCCTTGGTACAAATGAACTGTCCCTCACTAAAAAGAGAAAAAAATGCCAAACCACCAACCCTTTAAAGTCACATTTTTCTTAATCCAAGATGATCATCATCTCTGCTTCAATATTCAACCTGTATTCAATCAAACAAATGACTCCGTTTACCTGCAAACTCCAGACTTCTGATACCACTGCTGGATTCTTTGGTTTTGAGAATCTTTAATGTGACCATTTAAAATTAAGAGTTGGTAACTTTCCTCACGGTTCCCTTCTCTCTAAAAGCCTCGATCTGTCAACTTTCTGTTCCTTTGAAAGCCTTGAAAGACTTTTACTGCTTTATTTGTTTTTGAGACATTTCTTAAAAAACCAGAATGTTCAGATTCAGATATCATCTGGAATTGTGTATTTCTGACAGCCCTCAATTCAAGCAAAACACTACTTCATCCTGAACATACAGCATCTTCACTAGCATGCGTGTTTTACCAACCAAGACATTGCTCGCAATCAGTCAGAGCCTGCATCACCATTCCTACTGAAAACAATGTAAAATGTCACCAATTGACAGAAGTTGTTTTGCTACATTTATACTTGTCTATTCAATTGTATATAATTCTGAAAATGGGAGGAAGAAGAGGAGATGAAACTGTAAGACTGATTGGTTTTGTGCACAAAATGGTATTACTGAACTGATGACCTAGTCAAAGCACATTCAACTTATCCAAGTCTATTTTTGGTATAGCAACAAAGGGCCTTCTGACATCCAGAAATAAAAGCTTCTCTTCATCGTGGTAAGTTAAAGAGTAGTTACCACAAAATCATGAAAAGCAAAGAAAAAAGTATCCTGGGGAGGAAGACTTTTGTTTTCCTTAAGGAGAACAGTTGTGAATTTGTCACCAGTGGTATTAGCTGGAGAGCCGTAAGATGCAGGTTTCTTAACAGCAATATGGTTGTGTTTTCATCAAAGATACTCATATAAGCTAAAACCATAATTTATACTGCCAGGTGTCCTCCTTTATAAACCACATCTTAAGTTTCATCCTGACAGAATCAAAAGACCTTTAAAAGCTCTCCTATTTCCATAGATAAATACTTTCCTGATAGGAAAGTTAAGTAATTAGATCATTACTGAAAATGGTGCAATGTATTTTCATCTGACCAAGTCAGCTTTAATTCGAAATGGTGACGAAACATGTTGGCTTTGAGATATAGAAACTCATTTTATTAATGTTATATGACTGAAACAGAAGATTATGGACTGCCAGTTAGTAAAGATGTACAGAATTTATAAGCTTCTAATGCACTTCCAAGTGTTCTAGAGGTGTTTTTATGAAAATCCATAGGTTCAAGTGTAGAGATTTAGTTAATTTTGCTTGAATCTAGGTCAACGACTTGCCTTTCCAATTCTGTTTATAGTCGTAAAAATAACTGCCTAAGCAATATCGGCTGACTAGGATGAAGAAAACAGCACAGCACTATGTGATAATTAACTCCTCTTTTTCCTCCTATTTAAGTATTTTAGGTCATGCTGCATAAAATAACACGCCTAACATTCTGAAAATGATTGACTATTAAAAATTGATGTTTGTACCCTGGATACTAGGACTAAAACAACCTTAAACCTAAAATGTAGACTACTGGGGATGAACAAGGTTGTGTTTTAGAACAGGCTTACAACAAAAGGTCTTCACATATTTCCAAGTCTGAACCTGACCGTCTGCTGTTATCATCTAACAAGTATTACATGGTCTAGACTAACTTGTGGTTTCAGACTGATATATATATAAAAAAATGTATACAAAACAGTACTAACAGTATGACAAGTTTTACCAATTTGTAAAACAAATTTCTCCCTTCTGTTTGTTACAATTCCAACAAAAATACATTATAAAGATGCTCTCAACTTCTGATGTGTGCCATGTACTACATGTTGCTATATTTAAGAGACCTGTATCTTTGAAATTTTCAGTTGCACACATTGTGAACCTAGTGGCCAAATCAAAGTACCTGTTACACCTGTACTGAAACCACTGTACAGAGCCAGCTCAGCACAAATCGTTGCCACAGAAAGGTAAATTAGGCATGTATTCTGAAGAGGAATTCTACTGTGTGTTCAAATGCACAAATACATTTCTAAATAAACAGAGTCTTGTAAAACTAGCCACACACAAGCGTAATGAGTTAGCTCCTCCTGCATAGTACTATCTCCGTGAAGATTCCTCTCTAAAGAAGTCATAGAGGATCTTTCTACGCGGTATAGACAGAGCTAACCTGTACTATAAAATAACTTCATAAACTGTACTATAAATATATATGAAGCATTCAATTATCAGGACAGCTTTGTTAGTAGCACAAGATTCTTAGTATAATTAGGTAATTTTACTAAGAACGCTTAGTAATTACTCTGCATTCTTCTGTGAGGAACTTAAGCACACTTTACAAACTAACAAAACAGAAACTCCTTGCTGTTATTTACATCAGTCAGTAGCTGTATCTTTGAAAGCCCAGCCACTTATTTGGTACCTAAGTGTGAACTTAAGGACATAATTTTGGAAACATATGAAAAACACAGACTCAAAGTAACTTTGGCATGCATATAAGTACGTGCTATTTACTCAAGGTCATACAGTAAGCTAACGGCAGAAGTAGAGATTTGGCTCTCTGGCCCTGTCCTAGACACAAGTCCACAACACCTGACTGATAACCGCCTAGAGCACATCCGGCCGCTGATTTCCAAACTCAGTAAAAAAGTGAGATTTAAGTTTGGTTGCCACAAAAAAAAAAAAAAAAAAAAAAAAAAAAAAAAAAAAATAAAAAAACACCCGGAAAAAAAACAG
>NW_009259242.1:2083860-2091297 GCF_000687185.1 Egretta garzetta | reverse complement strand
GCGCTCGGGGCCGCGCGCCGCCCTGAGGCGATTTGGCGCCGCCGTCCCTCAGAGGGGGGACGGGAAAGGGAGCGGGCGCTGGGCGCCTGTCCCCCGCCGAGCGGGAGGTCTGCTCTGGGCCTGCCTGGGACGGTGACTCAGTTTTCTGCCATTAAGGAGCCATGATGCAGCTTTCATGCGCTGTAACGAAACGGTGCTGGCTGTAGCGGCGCGCCAGCCAAGCGAGCGCACCCGACGCGCAGGAACACATCAGAAGCGAGACAACGCACTCGCTTTCAAATTGTGTGGTACTTTATGATCCCAACCATAGTGAGTTGCTGCTCCTGGGCAGTACAGCGCAACTTGCATGTGGAAAATTAGAGATGCCCAGCGAGCTCATCGTGCCATCGCTCTTCTTGTTCCAGCTGGAGCAGAAAAGGCCACCTCAGTCCTCACGAGAGGCAGGACCATTAGCTGGGCATTGCACTGTTGGCAACACTGAGAGGGACCCCCCGGCCTTGTAGAAGCTAATACACACTCCTCTGGGGTCTTACAAATGTATATTTAGTCCAAAGCGCTTTCAGAGTGTTTCAGGGGCAGCAAAGGAGAGTAACCTTGAAGATTACCAGCAGCTCTGTCAATGACTTCAAAAGCCATGGAGCTCCATTTGGCTAAATGAGCTAGTTGAGTCCCACATGCTTTAGTCACATTAAACTTCTTTTGTTCATTCTGGAATGCCACTGTCTTCCTGAAAAAGCTTTTGTTTCTTGGGAACTTTGTTTTCAGTTTGCCTGTATGAAGCAGTGGTCCTCTCAGAAATTCAGCTTTTGCAGGATCTCAGCTCTGGCCCCTTCAGCCCACACAGGCAACAGGGACCTCCTACAACCAGAAAGATGTGACAAACAAGGGCAGAAACATTGCCTGTACACTGGCAAGGAAACTCATAGAACCTTTTTGTTTCCTCAGGCTCCATGGCAAGAAAAGATGGTCCTTTCCGTGACACAGTCCTGCTTGCTGGCTCTTTAAAAAAGCAATAAAATGACCGAGTGATTTATTAGCTCATACAAACACATTTGAAAACATCCGCTTCCAAACCCATTCCCATGGTCACACCACCACCAGGACTGACAGCCCTTTGGTCTAGGCAAAACTAAAACAAGACATGGTGCCAGTGAGACGATGTTTTTCTGGGAGACCTCCCTGAAGTATCAGGTCCTCAGATACAAAGCCTATTTCCTGTAGTTTAGCACCTACTCTAAAGAGAAAGATTTTCATGCATGAGATCAGTAACATTCTTGCCCTCTGAGCATTCCTTGCTCAGTCACTTGACAGAATGAAATGGCATCATCTGTTCTCATATAATTTTTGGATCAGTGTAGGAAAATGAGGTCCATGGGATGGGGTTATCTCCAACCTCAGAGCTTCCTTGGCACATTCCTTCCTAGGAATATCCTGGGACTATTTAAAGCTGTTTAAGAAATCCACCTCACTCCCACAGGGATGGTTACTGCCTTTAGCATACACTGGAATTGCTTTAATGAAGTATGGCTACATCAGAGCACAGCATGAAGAAAAGCAGAGCAGACAAAGTATCAGTTGCTGGCTTCCAGGAAAGCCTGGGTAGCTCTACACTCCTTGGTAAATCCTGTGCTAGACACTGCAGAAGCTCTGCAGTCATAGCCAAAATTACCACTTTTCTGAACAGGCTTTACCTCCTGTTTATATGACTTATAGTTAAAGATCCGTTTATTTCTAGACTATACAGCCAGAAAGCAGGGTAAAGAGGATTTGAGGTGTTGATTTCAAATGTATGCAAAAGCATTTCTTTGTCAGTGATGGCGTAAAATGACACGGTCTTCTTTTGTAGCTCCAGGAAAACTCCAACCTTCAATGGTTTATCCTTGTGTAATAATGTTTCTTGACCCCTATGCCATGCTGACAGCTGCTTTTTGGGACCTAGCCATTCTACACACCAGGAATGCTCTGTTCTTCCTAATTTGTCCCTTTTACCAATCATTTCATTAGCAACTCCAACAGCCCATCCATCACTGTCCTTGGTAATTACCTCCCAGTAGTGGCACCCAGTAGAGAAGCTCTGTGAACACATCACTTGGCTGATGCAGAATCTGTTGGGTGATGGTTCATAATCAGTCGGGTAGCTGGAAACCATTACTTTCCTGTTCTGGGCTGATACTGCTAAGCGCTCATACACTCTTGTGAGATCAAAAGTCACATCATCTGCCCCTAGAAGTGAGAAAGGAAAATATTCTCACCTTCAGGCAACAAGAAGACAGATCACCTCAGTATTTACATGCATCCTAAATAACAGTGGATGTGCATCCCTACTCAAGAGCAGAAATGAAAACCGATGATCATACAATCATTAAAGTTCAGTCCTGCAAATCAGCAAGAATCCTCCACCAAACACTAACAACTGTACCCTGAACATACTGAAACATTTAACAGGCACAACTGTGTAAACACCCATGACAGACTCACGCACTCCAGCGGGAAGGTGAAGGTACTTGGCACAGGTACAGGATGGATCTTATTCCTAACCACAGTCTTATAAACAATTACCCTTCTGCCAACAATAAATGGGACGCTTGCCTTAAAACTTTAGTCATCTGTTCACTGGGATGTGTTCTTGCATGTTTTATCAGCAAAAACATTTGTTTTATGTTTTAAGCTACAGCTGTAGTACTGTGTGTTGACTGTAAAAATATTTCTGTGTAAATGATGCAGAATTCAGACAACAAATGGAGTCATTACGGCTTAATACAGTAAAGATCAGTAATGTGCAGTAACTGCCCATACACCAACTCAGCCTGCAGCCAGCACAAGCTACAGCACAGCTTATAGACCTCCAAGAAACAGGTTTCGTATTGCTTTTATCTTGCATATGCAGTCAGGTACAGTACTGTATTACGCTGCAGTAACTGATTAATACATGGTAACTTCATTGTGTTTCTATGCTTCAGGTAAACAGCCAGACCTCCTGCTGGTGTTTGTAAGTACAGTTTTCTTCAGCAAATCCACAGTCTCATAGTCACTTGAATACTGTTATTGAAGAGTTATGCTAGCTTGCATACTTACACTGAGAAAACTGGCTTGAAATCATTGGTTCTGGATTCTTAGCTGCAGATTCTGGAGGTAATGAGCAGACATTTGTCTCCTGATACAAGTCTGGAGGTTGCACTAAATACAAAAAAATACAAGTGTTAAGGCACTTCTTCACAATGTAAATAGGAAGTATTTATGCTTTGAAAGGAAAGCATACATAAAATAAACCGAGCTAGTGGTTAAATCACAAAACAGAGAGTTGCTTTTTTGATTGTATAAATTATCAGAGGATGTGCAGGCAAACATTTTTATCCAAAATTAACAAAACACCATATGCTGCTGCACTAAGTGTGGTCAGAATGGAATAGTCAGAAAAGTTAGATGGGTAAAGCAGTTGGATCTTCCTATGCAGATAAGCCAGTTTCTGTCATTAAAGTGTTTACAGTGTTCTTCATTTTTTTCTGAGTATCATGTGTTTCTTGTGTTACCTGCACGTGCATTTCATAAGCACAAAGTAGTTTTTCACTCTAATCGCTGACCAAAAAGCCTGACATTCAGCACTACAGCTTTAAGGGCTGTTTCTAATTTTCTATGATATTGTAGTGCATTTTTACAAGACTCATGTGCAGACACTTTCTGGTATAGTTATGCAATACATTGTCCTCAACATGAAAGCCATCCTTAAAAGGTCCTGCCCCACACCTCTGCCTACTGATTCCTTGGTTTGCCTAGTAAAAATGATTGTGGAGCAAAGCTGTAAACTCAGTTGCTGAAACGATCGAGATAAGGAAACCCCTGAAGTAGAAATATAAGTATCTGGGGGTTTTGAGAACTAGTGCTTGAAAAAGGCAAGTAGTATTGGAAAAGGGGGGAAGGGGAGCCAGTGGCAGTGGGGTTTTAGGTCAGTCTTAAGAACTCCATAGCAAAGGCCATACCAGATCTAAAGCTTTGCTTAGACACAGCTTTTGGTGGGAGTTAATTTTATGTCTGCTCTTAGCAAAGACTTTGCTGTTACATTACTCTATATTTAGAAAAAAATATTTAAATGGATTATGTTTCATTCTCTGTTACTGATCTGCATGTGAGTCAGTTCTTTTCTTTTGGGCTCCCATGAAAGAATTTTAAAGTAATCATGTTGTCTCCGAAACTGCAAGGAGTTTTATAATAATCACACACATGCGCACCTGTTTTCTCTGAAGTTTTTGGTTTGTTTTCCAAAGTTACAGACCTACCTTGTGTAAGAATAGTATTTTCAGGCAAACCTTTAGTGTGGGGTCAAAGCAGTGTCAGGTAACAGCAGTTCCAACCCCCCCATGCAAGGGACTGAGCTGAGGGGGGTCACGTGCAGGACCCTGCTAGTGCCATTCCCTCTGAAAAAAACTATTTCAAAATAAGGAAAACTCACCTGGTGGGAACTGTTGAGCGTATTTCTCCAACAGTAAAATTTCCAACTTTCTCTTAAGATCTTCTACAGCACTTCTGACAACATTAAGCTTCTCTTCAAGTGTAATTTTATTCATTGTTGAAGATGAGCCTTTGTACCTATGTGTCTCAGGTAAGTTACTCTAATAAGGGCATAAAAGAATCAAGGGGAAGATGTAAACAATAGCAGTTATTTCATCTAGCATATCAGATTATATTATAAAGCCAGAGTGGAAAAACAGCAATCATCTCTCTAAAATCTTATTTTTTGTACTGAGAGCTTCCCTTGTAGCATATTTATCTGAGAGAACTAACCTGAAATCTTACAGAAAATATTAAAGGATAGTTTATTATTAAAAAATAATTTGGTTTCCCCAAGAAAACTAAGAATGGGACTAATTTTTCTTATATGGCTTACAATTCCTTAAGTATACATATGTATACACAGACTTTCTCTTTTTAAACTTTCTTCTTGTTCTAGAACCCAAACCAAAAGTTTTAAAATATATTAGTATGAGATCTGGCATAAAATACCCACAAAAGGGTAAGCCACATTTGCCTAAATTTAGAAATTGTAGAAATCTACATCTGAGCTTGTTCTCTTAGTCTGCCTTTATAGTCTGTGGAAAGAAACAGGCCTTCTGAAGGCTTGATCAATCCCATTTGCAGGTAGGCGTCTCAAGTAGGCCAGATGACTCACGCTCTAAAAGTACCTGTTTCTCTTCATTGCCTATAACGGGATCAGATATAAATACATAGCTACAGGAGGTGAATTCCAACGCAGGCCCCCATGCCTTGGCCCTGGAAGTCCAATTCTGTCTCCTGGCACTGTCACACCCAGTGAGCCCCACTCCAAATTCCTGCTAGCTAATTTGCAGCATTGGAATTGTTGCTTTCAACATCAAAACGGGCTCGGCAGAATTTAAAGTGCTTTAACTGCCTCTTTTGAGAGCCCTTGACATATTTTCCCCAAGAAAGTTATTAGAAAGTACTTAGTAACTTTATGAGTTCTTTAACTTGCATACATATGTGTATAAACATATTCTGGAAAATAAAAATATAATAAAGGATCTTATCTTAACCTTAGATTTGAATAAGGACTGGATTTAAGCAATGCATCCCCACTTCACTCCAGCTCATCAGCGTCCTTGGAACAAATCTGAATTGCATCCTCACCCTATGCCTTTTTTAGTAGTTTTTCCCTCTGAATGTCTCACTCCAAACTTTCCCTGGTAACAGCAATGTCTGCAGATTGGTATCGTTGTTTCTAGTGAGAATAGTGCTGTGGGGACCTGAAAGTGCTCTGTACATGTTCAGCTATCCAAGACATTTAGCTTAAGAGTTTCTACTCATATTCTGCCACTTCATCACTTACCGTTCGGGCTTTGATGTCCATGAGCTTGTTCACTTCAACAGAGAGCTGGTGAATGGTCTCTTCAATTTTCTGCTGAGCTGCTTTTTGCTCTTGTTCAATGAACATCAGTGTGTGTCTCTCCTGTCTTTCAACATATTCCTTCATGCAACAGAAATCTTTGGTAATCTGGCTTTTGATCTGAGACGCATACTCCTGAAAGGCAGAAAACATGGAGTTCATTGTGTTGTTAGAAAAAATGTGTGGAATATGAGAAGCTACTGCCCTGTCTAATGTGCTCTTTGACTGACCCCTGTGGACCAGGAACAGCTACCTTTATTAAAAGGAATAAAGTATAGTTGACGCTACCCTGCATTACCTGCAATGAGACTTTGGGCATGCTAAGGATCTTGACTGTTTCATGGCCAGCAGTCTTGCCTTGACAACTTAAAAAGATCAATATTCCCTTTTTATGATTTGCGTTTTGCATCCAAGAGTTCCAGAAAAATTCAGGCTACTCCTGGGGTAGGCAGAAAAAAGCAACACACACAACTCTGGTGGCCTTCGTGCCAGCCAAGACAGGAGTTAGCACAGCTGGTGCCATAGTTCCTTCTCATCAACAAAACAGGAGTTGTGTCAGCGACAGAAGGAAACAAAAAGGCAGATTCCTGCTCTGGGCTGGAATGCTGTGCGGGAGTCTCCAGGTGGCAGTGGAAACAGAAGCTAATTGCAGGTAGTGAATGTACAATGTGTACCTTTGCTTTAGTGAGATCTTTCCTCAAGAGGCAGATGGTCTCTGCAGTCATTTCTAGTTGCTTGGAGATGTCCCATATCTCTTCCTCCTTTAAAGTGACACATTGGACCATTTATCTCTATAACCCTCAGAGAAAGCATGACTAGGTTAAAGAGCAGGATAATAAAAATCCCTACATCGTCAACATTAGTTAGGCACTAGACTGGTTGAGGAGGGGCCTGGAAGACACAATTAATTCTGAGCGCGAGTGGTCACACTGAAGCCAACACACAACAGTCATCAATCACACGTTCAAATATAATTGTGAGTTTAAGCCCTTTACTCAACTGCAGAGACTGAAGAAAACTTGAAATACATATGTGCTGAAATAATGAAGGTCAATAGATTTTTCTCATGTCCTCCAAGTTTGGGAGTTATTTTAAGCAGAGATCTAGACAACAAACCAGTCTCATTTTGTGCCATTCAGCTGGGTGGAGCTGTAGCACTGTATAATAATGTGTGTCCTTTCAGCAGTCTCCACTGCTACACTGGTGCAATAAATAACACCCAGCACAAAGAACAGTTAGTTATCACTATCTTGCATCAGCTGAATACATACAACTGTTAGTTCTTCTAATTCAGCAGTATGTATCAGACACCAGTAATGAGCCCCAAACACTGCTTTAGCTAAGCCTATCTGCTTGACATACACGACATGGTTATGGCAACGCTAATATTAGCATGGCAAATGCAAAGGGGGGGAGGGGGCGGAAAGAAAGATAAAGTTAACTCAGCCCTAGCCATGTCCCCGCGTTCAGGACCCTGGTGAAGTATTTAGAATTGTGGCGAGAGTCGTCCCGGGCGGTGCGGCGAGAAGGAGCCCCGGGCC
>NW_009259242.1:2083443-2083797 GCF_000687185.1 Egretta garzetta | reverse complement strand
GGCGGGGAGGAGGAGCCCCGGGCCGTCTCCGTCCGTACCTTCTCCTCGAGTCGCCGCCCCGCCGAGCTCCGGTCGCTGCAGGCATCAGGTCCGGAGGGTTTCGGTTCATCCCGTGTTTCCAACTCTCCTTCCCTCACCTCCTGCGGGATTAAGCTCACCAAAGCGGCCAGCTCCCGGTTGGGCCGCAGGTCCTTCAGCTCGAAGCCCTCCCGGCAGAGCGGGCAGCCGGGGCGCTGCCTCCCCTTGCAGTACGCGACGATGCAGGGCCGGCAGAGGCTGGGGCTGCAGCCCCTGAGCCGCACGGGCTCCGTGAAGCGCTGCAGGCAGCAAGCGCAGGTCAGGTCCACAGCGCCC
>NW_009259242.1:2074396-2083375 GCF_000687185.1 Egretta garzetta | reverse complement strand
CCGGGGAGCCACCCGGGCCGGTCAGCCACCCGGGCCGGTCAGCAAGGCCGGCACTGGCCCATCTCCTCCTCTGCTGGCGACTTGGTCCGAGGGTTGCACCGTAGAAATGAACTGTGACGCAAAGCTCTCCGTGACCTGGCCTTGACTTTTACCGACTCTCAAAAAAAGTTGCCGTTATTTGCACGATTTCGTTTTCACAGGGAATTTCCCGGTTTTGTAACAACTCAGATTTGCTGACATGGCTGGTCTACCAACCCGTCTGGGAAAGGAAGCAACACAGCGCAGTGGGACTTGCAGAGCCCCATCCCTGTGAAGTTTAGGCTACTGGATGGACTGAACTCTTCTGAGGTCATCCTGGGTTACTCAGTTCCTCTCAAAATAACAACATAGGTCAGACGAAGACTGACGCTGTTCCTCGTACAAGTCAGAAGGTGCTTTGCTTCAAGGGCTGCAGCATTAGGTTGTTAAAAAGCTTCACTGAACCAGCATATGAGCTAGACTTAATGGGGTTGTGGGGGGAGAGAGAGAGTGGGAACACAGGGAAGTTTATGAGCGCATATCACAGCAAGCAAAACTGCTGCAGATTGCTCAGAGTTGAATGGTGATGAGCTGGCTGAGACGGGCAGAATGATGATCCAACTCAAAAAAGTCTTCTGCACTATTGTGGGGGGAAAAAAAAGTTAATCTCACTAATCCCTGCAAGTATTGGCACTTCCTCATTTCTGCAGAAGAGGAGAACTATTCTGGGTATCTCAGACTAGCTGGCAATAGCTAGCAAAAGGTGGAAGCCTCACCAGAAACTTAGTCTGCAAGACTTCCTCTCAATTTGCAAACTAAGGCTATCTGGAAAAGAAGAATTAAATATCTGAATGACTGGCTGCTTGGTAGAACCAGATCTCAGACTTGGTCTTGAGGCAAGAAAATACTCAGTGCGCTGTATCAGCCAATGCAAATCTTCACCAATTCCTGCACAGAACGGATGTAAGTGGTACCTGATTGGGACGCACCCACTCTCCACTTCCAGCACTGGTCCTCATTCATTGAGTGTCTTCAAGGAAGTCACTGAAGATAACACTTCTGAAACTAGTTTCTGCCTTTCAATCATAATCAAGCTCATTAAGCTTCAGCTGTTTTTTAGGAGGTGAGACAGATCAGCATATGTTCATCCTGTACTCACTATGTGTTTGTTGGGGCACTATGTGGCATTGCTTTGGAAAAATTTGGTCTTCACATGTTGGATTTGCCACTCATAAAAAAGTCAAACAGCAGAGACTGTTGAAAGCGAGGAGCTAGGAGTACTTGTCATCATTAGAGTGATTCCATTACAGTATCCTCCACAATTCAAACTTGACTTTTATTTTCTACTGTACCAGAAATGTAACACTGTAAAAGACATTAAACCCACTCTGTTGAAAACAACCATGTCCCTTTCTGAACAGGAGCTGCAGCCAGGTGGAGTGTAGCTGCCTGACACTGCTCCTCCCTGAGAAGGACAGCCGGTAACTTCAACATGACTTGGTATCTTAGATTTATTCAACAGGACACCCGCCATCCTCCTGGTAGGATACGGTATCTTTGCCTCTCAGTCACTGTCCCTGTGTATTCATGCAGCAGATGATCCTATTCACTGGCAGGATATATGCTGCTGGCTGGATTGTCAGGTACATCCTTCAGGATGTACAGGAGTCCTTCTGCCATCAGCCCAAGGATATATGCCGCTGGCTGGATTGTCAGTACATCCTTCAGGATATACAGGAGTCCTTCTGCCATCAGCCCAAGGCAAGAAGAGGAGGAGCTGATATAACAGCACTTGCAGGAGTCCTCAAGGAAATGCATGTCGGTCCTTCTGGGGTCAGAGTTTCTCCATTGATTTTGTTTTTTTTTTTTCCATAAGACAACACTGGATGATTCATCCCTACGTCAGGCTAGGAAGGCCTCCTCTGCTCAAAAGCAGAGAAGGGTAGGAAGAGAGAAGGAACTTCAAGCAAGGTTCTGCAGGGGCACAGATAATTTCTGAATATCCGCACTCCCTCTTACTCATTTCTCTGTTGCCCCCCTTTCTGTGCCTGTGGCTGCTGAAGGAAGAAGCCCTTTGAACTGGAGTCACTGCAGGGCCTTGAGCACCATCCTTGCCAACAGAAAGAGGCCACAGAGCAGTGCTGAATAGAGCCCAGGAAGTGCAGTTCAGCAGAACTCAGCGCTAGTCTTAACTAGTCAAAGGCTGGGCAATGACTCCATTTAAGGCATCTATCCACTCCCTCTGCTCCCTATCATTCTCACATATAAACACAAACTCTCTTATTGGTGTGACCACCGTGATCGCTGGTTTCCTCTTCTTCACCCGGACTCCCTGGGGCAAGCCAGCTCGTACTTCGTATCCCTCATCCATCCTTCCAATAAAAACCTGGCCCTGTGCAAATGCATCCTAGAAAGAAGGAAGCAGAAGACAGCCATTAGCCAGTGGACAGTGCAGCTCCCAGCAGACACTGTCCTGTCCTTTGACATGGAGCAGGAAGTGGGGATGCATGAAGGTGACAGGCAGCAGGAAACACACCTGAGTTTTTTTCACACTTATGGGCATTCTAAGAAGGAGGTAGGGACCCATCCTTACAGAGCTGGTCAGCAGGTATTCAGAAGGAGCAAAGAAAGATATTCTTGTGGCTAGAGCAGTGCTAGGCAGCAGTATATTGGGGCTGCCAAGCCTGTTACTGGTATATTGCTCATCTTGACTAAGGTTACAGGCACAGTGGCTGGGAGAGGGTGGGCTATAAATGCTGCAGGCAGTAGCAGCTACTTTTAAAAGACTTAGATCTTCCTCATAGCCACTGTAAGGGCCAGAGTTCCCAAACAGCTCAGCTTCAAAGAGATCCATTGACAAGGGGGATGAACTCTTGAGACTGAGCCTGCTTCAGCCTTGTGCAGCCGCTGGAAGAGCTGGGTGAGAACAGACCCTTGCTCCCCACTCAACTTCATGAAGGGGCTTGTGGAATAGTGAAGAACACTCCTCTTACCAGTGGATTTTTAAAGTACATCAGGTTCCTTTCTTGAGAATCCAGGCAGAACCAGCGCACCTTAAAGGCCTCTTTCTGCTGCAAGGAGATGGTAGAAGTTCTTTAAAGACCAAGTCCCAAAGGGGAGTTCAGCCTATTCAAGGCAGATCCCTGGACTGCTTAAATGACTCAGAGCTTGAGTTCAGTTTCATTCAGCCCCCTGACTGGTAACAGGTGAGTCCCTGCTGTGTGCAGCCCTCAGCTCCCTTCTCCCGGGGTTCACACTAGAGGTTTGCATTCAGTGACAATCCTTTGGGTAAGGCAGGGAAGTTTGGTTCTACCAGTGATCAAATTACCAGGATTAAGAAAGTTGCAGCAAATGGATTAATTGAAAGCACTGCAGAGAATGATCCCTGGGCCAGAGGTGATAATGAGGACAGCATGCAATCAATTTCAGCATTTTGGTTTGGGGGGTTGTCCCTAGCATTGCGGGATGTACCATGGTAGGGACAAATAATAGGTTTTTTAAAAAGTGCTAATTCCATCAACTACACTCATCTGACCATTCCTTGAGCTATTAATTGCTCTGTGCTGAACTGAAGGGTCCTCTTCTAAGGCTCACTTCAGTTTGAGAAGAATTTAGGCCTCAGGAGAAAAACCACACAATCTTCCATGCTTGTAGCTGTGAGTATTCTCTCTGTGTGTAAGTACCTGCAGGAAAATGTACTGGGCCACTACCACTGCGCTGGGCCAAAACCCCAGCATATTCAAGGCCAGCATTAGACCACTGAACTTTTTAGTGGGACTTTGGCTCACTCAGAAAACAGCAAGGCAAGAAGTGGTAATGTTCAAACAAAGCCTCGGATCTTTATCTCCTTCAGCGGAGCCTGAAATCTCCCTCTCCTGTTCCAAGGAGTAATGGCCCAAATACTTTCCCACAAAAACCAAACCAAACCATGGTCTTCACTGTGGAGAATTTGCTCAGTCATACTTTTCTGTAAAAGCAGATGTGACTTATGTGCTACTGACTTTCAAGAGAAACAGGGAAGTAGGGGAGTCAGCATGTGATGTGTTCTAGCAGGAGCTGCAGTTCTAGAGCTGCAGTTAGCAGCTACAGCAATCAATCTAGTGTTGCGTAATGGTACTTTGCATGTCCACTGCCAGCTAATCCAACTTGCTTACTCTTCAAAGAGGATTCTTCTTCCCAGTCTTATTTTCCACACAAAATAAAACATGATCCCAAAGAACATGAGCAGCTTGAACATAATGTCTTTTGTCAACCCAGGAAGCATATAGTCACTCAACAAAACATTTACTAGTAAATGTCCTAGAATTATCAAATATTCTCCACCTGGAATAATCCTGTTTGTGTACTGCCAAGTATGTAACTTACTTTTGGTCCTGTTTTCTCCATATATCCTTCTTTGACATAATTTCTTGTGATCCTGGGTATGAGCTAGGAGAACACAAACACAAAAAAAATTCTGTCTCATTCAAGCTTGCTTTTCTGTTCTGTTTCTGTCAAAGCTAATCACCATCAATTTTGGCTTTTGGGGCCTGGGGTTTTTTTTGGCTGCTCAGTAAAGGGAAGTCTGAAATAAGAAGGAACATAAGGTTTTTGAAAGATTACACTTTATAAGGACTACATGGAGACTTTTAGGCCTTAAATGTTTACTATGTTTTTGCATGTTATCCAGGGTGGCCTTTCCTTCTACCTCTTCTGTCCATTCCCAAGACCCATATGCTGCTGTTTGAGCACCTGACTCTGGCAGAAGTGAGAAAATGTTTTCCCATGCTATGTTTGCATAGACTGCTTCAAGCCCTGTTCAATTCTCACCTCAGGCTCAGGGACAGTTGGGAAGGTTGTTCTGAGATAATGGTAACGTGCTGCCCGAATGGCATTGAACCAGTCAACAATCTCCTGGGAAAAGAGCAAATACAAACATAAAGATAAGAGTAACAAGAAGGAGTAAAACTGCTGCCCCTCCAAAATGCCTTTTTCCTTCCCTGTGACCTTTTTGCAAAGATATACTTTCTCCCCAAGGGGCAGAGAGAGTCAGTGACTTGTCCCAGACACCTGAAAAACACTGAGCCTCCAAAATAATTAAAAAATGTCCCTCCAGGGAGGTCCCAGACATTCTGAGCTTGGACAGTCACCCAAGTCTGTGTACACAGGCTTTTCCAGTTGTTTCAGTTATGGATTGTTTAAAAACCTTTGTACCTAGAAAGACATGAGAACTATGGCAAGGGAAGAAACAAAAATCTAACAAACCCTGTAGACATACTTTTTAAAATTACCATTGTTTGCTTGGAAATAATGCAGAACAACAATATTTTCTACACATGCCAGGAAGGCTTCAAAGAATATAACCACAGAATTGTATAAAATGGTTAGGCAGTTACCTTACAGAGATTTACACATGTGCCCCACTGAGGCCTTAAGACTATTCAGGGTGTGAAGTTGAATATATGCCCCAATAGAACACGAACAATATGTTATAGTTATTAGTGTCAAATTCTGCAACTTTCTATATTCTACAAGTCATAGTGACTCCAAATAAAACCAGATCCTGCAGAAACAGGGTATCTCTTCCAAAATATAGATCCAACATCTAAGCATCTTGCTTATTCAAAAATCTCTGTGGTATTTACCTTTCCACTTTCGTGATAGACAAAAAGGTTCCTTGTTTGACCATCTGTGTTGTACGTGATCTGCAGCCCATGAGCGTGTTGGATTTTCTCTGTCTGGAACATTGCATTCAGATTCTCAATGTTGATAATGGCTTTTGGACCTCTGGACTGTGAAATGAAAACCATCACTTCATTAAAGGGCTCTCAGGGAAGGTGATGGAGGACAGATTCGCTGTATGAGAACTAGATCCCTACTAAAAAGAAAGCAGACATCCTAAAATATCTGAATATTGGATCTACCTGAAATATAAAGCCTTAATTACATGCTCCATAAAATGACTTACAAAGAGCGACTCTCCTCCCTTGACAAATGCTGGGTCACTATTTGAGAGGGATGTGTCTGAATTGCCAGGGGTGGGTTCTGTCTCCAGCCTCATAGCTGGAGAACAATTAGCTACACTCTCCCACAGAAGGGAGGCATGTTGAGGATGATGCTGCAGCAGTTGACGAGAGAATATTTTGCTAATATAAAAAGTAACAGCTGCTGACAGATCTCTTCTTCATCTTGCCATTCAACTGGCAGTATTCATTTCCTTTGTTCACTAAGCAAAAGAAGGCTGCAGGGTTAAGATAAGGGATGAGGAAAAGGGCCAAATCCGAAAGAGCAATTGCCTAAGATACCACATATGTTAATGGGGAAACATCTGGGCTGCTCCAAACACAGGCTGGCCTGGCTGCAAAACTAGTGACATAGCTATTTATGCTGTTTCTTGCTGGTGAAGAGCAGAGTCTGTGGACAGGCGCTGACCAGCTACCTATGGCCAACTCTGGCTGAGGAACTCACTTCTTTGATGTAGTACTTCATCACCCCTTCCCTTGCTGATAGGAGAAATCGCCTCTTCTGGAACTGTCTGCTTTCCCGCCCACGCTTCCAGAGGAATCCTTCACGGCTACCTGCAGATTGGACCAAGATAAGGGTCAGAGAAGGGCAGCACAATAGCAGGACTGTTTATCTAAATGGTGATGTGGCACAGTTTCAAGTCTCTTCTCCATCTGAGAATTTTTACCTCATATGAAAAAATCAGTGGAGAACTAGAGAACTGTAAGATCCGAATACACCCTTGCACTTGTCTAAGTGCCTTTTCTTAGGAGCTTCTTCTCAAAGTTAGACTCAAAGCAAGGCCTGCATATCCAACAGTTCAAGTATAACAAACCAACCCTAAAGATCTTCAAAGTTGCAAACATAACACTGTGCTGTTGGCCTTAAGGCTAACACCTTTTCCCTGACAATCCTAACTTTTACCTGCAGAACAAGGATCTTGGCAGACTCGGGTGGCAACAAATTCCTCACGCTCATATTTAGCTCTAATCCATTGCTCTCTTAAAACCCTGAAAGAGGAAAACATGGATAAAGCTGATCTGCCTCTACTCTATTTTCACCAACCAACCCAAAGAGACCTGTAGAGGGAAGCAGTAGTTCAATAGCTGTAAAGGTCTGCAGCAGCAAATACACCATCAACTTACAGGCAATCGCAGGACTGAGGGATGTAATAGTAGGGAGGGACTTTCGCCTCATATTTAGCTTTGGCACAGAGGTTCCCATGCTTCTTCATAAACTGAAATACAAAAGAAGTTAGTTAGGTGTGCAACTACAAAATCAATACTGTGCCATGAACATAAACCGACACTTGTATCAAAGGGAGCACTGAACTTTTTGCTCAGTCTCACCGTAACTTTCAGTGCATCTCTACATAGGTTTATAAATTCCCTTTGGCACTTTTTAGGTGGCTGAGCCTTTTTCAGTATTTACAGCGCTGAACCAGATGGGAAAAAACACAAGATTATGGTTGTTGATTAGAAGAAAAAAGAAAATTAGGAGAAAATATATTTACGATCTCCCTATACCTTCATCTCCTCCTAGACATTAACTGTGATTATGTTATTAACACAATTCAATTGAAAGATGAGAGAACCCATATTTAAGAAGAGTGTGTTGATTAGCGAATAGAACAAACTATCTGGAAGTATCCGTGTGCTTCTAAACCACAATGACGAGTTACTGTGTGCTATAAAAAAAAATACCCTGCAGGCTTTTAGAAACATGATCACCTAGTAGTGTAATTCGATTGAGTAGATTGTAAAAAAAAACCCCTCAAGTTACCCATGGAGTTATGTAAAAAAAAAACCCTCAAGTTACCCATGGAGTTAACTTGGCTCTGTGTGGTTTTGTTCCTCTGTCCATGGTGGACAACGTAAGAATTACAAGGCAGAGGAGGCTGTGATGAAATGTGGAGAAAAGTAAGTGAAGTACTGCTTTTTCCTCTGTACCTCTGTAAGATCGTTCTCCCAGAAGTCAAGCCGAAGGGATTTGACCCTGCTGATTTGAGGAAGATTGCGATGGATTCCAGAGCAATTCAAACAAATGAATATTCCAAGTTTGTAAGAAGCCCACTCTGGATCTAGATACAAACACAAAGAATGAACTAATACACGGGAAAAGGCACAGCCACTGGCAAGGGCAAAAAAGCGCAACTGATGCGCAGCCCAGGCTTCACACATAATAACATCAAATCCCACTCCACTGTTCGTGGCTGTCACTTCACTGTGTTCAGAGGAGCAGCACCTGCTTTCCCCAGTGAAGAATGTGGCCCCTGCATTTGTAGGCTCTTTCACCGACTATTTGTTTAAAAATTAATGTGACTGTGCAGGCAGCCGAGTGGTGATGTAAAAGCTCAGCTAATTATTAGTTCTGCATGGAAAGCTGCTGTTGCTGAATTAACAATGGAAGGATGTTGCGGACAGTGAGCACCACTGAGAGTACAACAGAGTATAACCACCCAGAGCGAGGACTCGTGCCCACTGCCCATGGAAGCTCCTGCTTTTGCCTGCTGCTGCATTCCCAGAAGCGACCTTGCTGAGTGGATGCTCAGAGGCATTCCGAGTGCTCTGGCAAGACCAGATCGCCACTTTCACCACGTTGCCCCCCGCTTCTCCCTTATCGCATCAAATGGAAGCTACTTGTCATCTTCTTCCAGCTGCTGTAGGCTACCGATTGACCGCTGGCTTCGGTGAGGGTGACTCCCACCTCGAACAAGAGCAGGGTGCCAGCCCGGTGCGGGCGTTCCAGCAGGCGCTTTGGTGGTGCCTTTCTCTGCGCTCATCCCAGTGCAGGGACATTTCCCCCGGGAGCTGGAAAACCACCCCACGCACTCCCCTCCTCCTCCAGCCCTGTGCGCTCTCTACAAATAACCCTGGGGAAGCTGCTGGTGCGCTGAGGCCACTTCCTGTCCCACGTTGTCCTCTCCTCGCCCCGCGGGGCTCACCGCCGCCCCTCCTGGCCCTGCCCGCTGAGGTGAGC
>NW_009259242.1:2052384-2073805 GCF_000687185.1 Egretta garzetta | reverse complement strand
CGGCCGGGCGCCGCGGCAGCCCCGACCACCGCTCGCGACAACGCGGCAAGCGTTGCCTTTCCTCGCCCAGCGCTGAATCTAGCTCGGGTGAGCCTCCCCCGACGAGTTTCTGCGCTGAAAATTCGCTACTGAGGGTCCCGGTTACAGGAGGAGGGCTCATGCTGGCGCCTACAGGTGTGCCTCCAACTCCGCCTCAGGTTTTTCTCTTAAGAAAAAATAATTTAAAAAGCCTGCTGCCTAAGAGAATGGCATCGGTCTACCAGACAGCAACCAAAGCACCGATACCCCAGAGAGCAGGGGAGTTAGGCGTTCCCCAGGGGAGCTCTGCCACCCTGTAAAGTGCTCGACACCGTATCAGAGAAGGTGCTGTGTGACACCAAAGTGCTGCAAGGAAAAAAAACCTGGCGGTAGAACTCGACCCTGGGAAAACAGAGCATTTCGGGATTTGCAAAGCCTAATGAAAATGTCCCTCTTTCAAGATGTCAAATGTCAAGAAGCCAATGTCAAAAAGTCTGTGACTTAATATTCGGTTTATCTACAGAAAGAAAAAGAGAAATTTTTAAGGTGAGGGAAAGATTTTCAAGCTTAATTATATCAGAGATAGTTTAAAAGGTATTAAAATAGTTTTCATTTTAGTGTAGTTTCAGGTTAAACTTGGTTTGCATAGTTAACTTGCATTACTGTAGTGCACTATAACATGCAATTCTTCTTTAGTAAAGCTTATGTATAATCTTGTAAAACACTGTGTAGTTGTTTTGCAGATAACTGAATACTGTACTAGAGATATGTTATCAGTTGAAAGTACTGACATGTTTTTCCAACTTTTTAGGCACTTAATAGCACTGTACTTTTTTTTTTTTTTCAATATTGTGAAGTCATGAAATAAACAGTGGCAGAATATCTGAAAAGTTGAGTTTTGTTCAACTACCTACATAAAAAAAAAACCCCTCTCTTTTCAGCATCTACCTTTTAAGAACCGTGCTATACTACAGTATAAACATTGAATTAATTTTCCCCGGAGACAATTTTCTTTCATTGAAGCTCTTTCGCTAGCTTAATCTTTGTGGTCTCCTTACCAATCCTGTAAAATATAAAAGAGAATCTGTATGACATTTGCAAAATGGTTATTTATATTCAAGACAACCTATAACCCCTCCCCCCCAAACCACATTGGTCAGTAGCCCTATGATTTTTCTCAGGGTCGTACCGGGATGGCTGAGCTTCAGTGCCTTTCTGCAATGTGCAAGGGACCCATCCTTCCCAGCCCTTGGCTGTCAAGATACATCTTGCCCTGTTTCAGGGCTTTTACAAAGACCAAGATAGTTCTGCTTGTAAAGGCACCCTTCCATCCTCCTACTCTCCATTAGTATTAATACAGCATGTACTTGCAAGCACACGCCTAAGGCTTAACTGCTTTTCTCTGTGTTACTTACGGGATTGTAGAATATTGTCACCTTCATTTACATTCTAGAAAGCAATATTGGAATGAGAGTAAAAAGAAAGAAAAGCTTGAAACTTGACCAAGATTTCAACAAGAACAACATGTTTGTCAGTTTTTTTTTTTTTAAATGATTGTACACCTAGTAATAACTGTTTAATAGGGTATACACTCATTATGAAACTGCAGGTTTTGGTTTTGTTTTTTTATTTCTAGTTCCACTGAATTCTTTCGTTTATGTAGATCACAGGCATGCATTTTGCCTTTTTCTTTTGCATGTATCTTCAGCCATTCCTAAGATGCCTGAAGCCCATTTTTACGTTTTGGAAGAAAAGGTGTTTTCTGCTCCCAAGGGAAGCTTGTTTTTCCTTACATTACACTTTCACATTGTGGAAGCAATGTCATGTGCCCCACTACATAGGCACACGAGCTAGCTAGATGGGCAGTATAAAGTACTAAGCAGGGCTCAAACTATTGTGGGAAAACATTTTGAACTAAAGGTAGGGGACTTCCGCAGTACTGGAATGGATCTTGGGAAGCATTTCCTTTTAAAGCAGAGTTAATCAAAACCAGGCCCAGATCCCTTTTCTGCAAGAGCTCATGAAACTTGCTTTCTTCTAGCATACAAAAGATGCTCATACTTGATGCATAGAAATGCAAAGTTGCTAGTTTATCAGAGTTCAAATAAATCATCACAAGCAGATTATCTTTTATTCAAAGTAGCTTGAGTTGGTTTTATGTGGTAACTGCATACAAGTATCTTATCAAGAAGTGAAATACTTGAATCCACCTTACCTTTTAGACACCATAGCCTGGAGATTCTATTAAAAAATTCTGAAGGCATTTATTAGAACCAGAGAGTTGACTTCAGAAGGAGGTAAGTTGTCTCCTATTGCTTTGAATCTTTTAAATTACTGATGAATTTCCTAAAATAATAAATAGGGCCTGTTTCCAATTTATGTAGGTCCTGTAATCTAGTTAGATTGAGATTGCTTTATAAAGCAGTGAACAGATACTTTTACTTTTTTATTTAAAATTTTTTTTAAAAAATTATTTATTTTTACAAAAAACCACAAAGGTTGCTTAGACCATTGATACAACAATACAATCCATTAAGATTTTTAACAGCCACCACTTTATTTCATTCTTGTTCGATAATTCTGGGCTACTGAAAAAGTAAGCTATAGAGATTATTATCTACAATGCAGAAGCTTAAAATAATTTACTGTTTTCATAAATATTCTTATTACTGAACATCTTTAAGACACGAAAAATGTAAGATGATAACAGAATGTACTAGAAAATAGCCTTCTTTACTATTACAGGAACATCGAGGTACTACTGCATGGCACCAACCTGACTCAGTTTGAGGAAGAGGAGCTGCCCAACTGCAATATAAAGGTGGAAAAGTACATGGCTGAAATATTTCCAGTTAAAAAACCCTGAAACATCATCTTTACGGACTGAAAACATGAATTTTTAGAAGTCTTAGTTTTCATAGAACAGAAATATTCAGAATTGTAGCAAAGTCTCACAAATTTATTGTTGTATAAAAACAGATTCAATCACAAATAATCAGGCTGAAGTCTTGTCAAATACAAAATGAAGTATAAAAATAGAACACAATATACAAGACTAGAAGTAGTTAAATATTACTGAAATCAAAGTAACAATGGAATAATTGCTATTTACAAAATCTTGCCTAATCTCTGAGTCCATCTTGAGCTACAGTAATAATTTCTCTACCTTTTCAGGAGATTAACATGCAGATCTGACAGCTGTAAATAATGCAATGGAACAAAAGTATACAAATATATGTACAGTGAGGCACAGTGCTTTGTAAAAACTTCGTTAAGCAGTTGTTATTGTGAAGAGTTGTTTTTCATCACTTGCATATTAGAAGACTTGTCTCATCCTCTCCTTGCCCCCTCCCACCCCAGGTAATTTAAGAGTTAACTGCAAATTCAGAAAGAAACAAGCTGATTTTAATACAATGGTCTCCTCAGAAAAAAGCAACTTTGCTGTTTAAGTTGTGACAGTTGGTCATTAAAAAAGGACTTCTTGCTATGTGATACACAAATTATGGAGAAAGATAGTGTGAAGTAGTCCCCCATTGATTAGTTTGTGCATTTAATATTATAAATGCACTTATTGGACAAGCACCGAACAAACCCACATTTCAGCTGTGGAGAGCAATATCATGACAATAGATATATACATTATTTTAAATACTTATAGGAATTTAATATACAAAGGGCTCTGAATATACAATAAAATAATGTGGTAAAAAAAAAAAAAAAAAAAATCAAACTATGGTGAGAATACCACCATTAGGCACAAAGTATTTCTGGTGTTAGCAATTTTAAGGGAAGCCCAAAGACAGGTCGTTTATCATTTGTCTGGGTATTTCAAGATGAATCCCTTCAAGATAATGCAAGAACCTATAAAAAGAAAAGTAAAAGTGACTATAAGGGAACAAAGTTTTTTCCAAATATGAGGGAACATTTTTATTATTTAGAGAGGCAAACGTTCACCTTTCTTGTCTAGAATTATTTGACACAATATTTTAATAAAATTCTTAACTACCTTGCATATTGCAACGTAGCAAGATTTAGGAAAAACAAAACACTTACCTTCTTTTAGCCTTCCCTTGCTCTTTAAGCTTCTCAGACCTGCAGATACTGCGAAGAGTGGGGAGGTATTCAAGTATGCTGGCTTGCTTATTACCCAGGTTTAAAGGACTTCTGGAAAATACAGTTCTGATGACTGCCAGCCTCTTCTGTGCTTTTTTGTGAATGCTAAAATGAGAACGAAGCTTTATTGTTTCTTGTTCAAGAATGTGCAGTCCCTATTTTGTTCCTTTAACATCAAATCCACTGGTTTAAAACTCTGTTAAACATCCTGACTTCCAAAACTGTGTCCCAACGGATTAGATGCCTGCAACTTCTGGTAGTGTGTTTCTTGCACAGCATCACAAAGCTGCTCCAAGAGACAGAAACAGGAGGGACAGCAGCTTGTTTGGCCAATGCTCTTAGCTTAACTACAGAGTCTAACCTGGGGAAGTCTTCACAATCTAGTTATGTATGTGAGGTTTAGCACATCCGTCAGACAACGTAACTGAAAGCATCTGTGGTCTTCAAAAAAAAAAAAAAATCAAAAACATCACACGACTGGTATTTGCCAGAATGTCAGTATCAGATCCAATGTATAATGTATACATTGGCCAAACTCGGTCACAGGTTAGATGGTTAGCTCCATTTTGACATTGCTCCTCTGGGTACTGACTTACAGAAATAAGTCTAAGCTATTTTCCTATTTAGACACTTGAATAGGTTTTATTCACCTACTATGCCAATTTCACATATGACACCTTGTTTATGTTAAAAACAATCTTTCATACCCACACTTGCTAGCAGCAATGTATTCTTTGATCTTTTATAATATATTAAAGGCTATTCTTCATTAGTGTAAGTTACTACAAAAAAATTGCAATAAACTTTGCTCTGAATTTTGTTAGGTCTCCATCAAGCAACACCTACACGTTTAATACAGACTCAATATGACCAGGCATTGGACGAAAAATCTGTATGTCTAGTATTTGCAAAATCCATTTCAGTCCATCTGTCTGTCTTGAAAGAGCCATTCCTTTAGGTTTTTGTTTTTCTTTTGGGAGTGGTGGTGGTGTTTGTTTCTAAAGTAACTAGACCAGATTAAGGCTACCGTTCCTGAATAACACTGTAGTCAGGCTATTCAAACAAGAAAAGTCACTTTTTGCAGAGATTGTCAAGCAGCTAATGTAAGCTTATTTAAGCAACATAACAACGTTTTCCAGTATATTGAGACATACTGACAACATTCATCTTGGTATGAATGTGCATACATAGTATCTGAAACAGTCCTACACCCTGTGAAATGCTTTTCTTGACAAATAACTGCATTAAATTCCAGAAGTATTAGCAGAGTCTTACCTTGAATCAGCTGACTGACTGAAGGATACATAATTCCTTGTGTTTGAAATACACAAAGTAAGTCCCTCCAGCTGATCACTTTCAGGCGTTTTACCAGTACTCAAAGAGGATTCCAAGTTTTGTGAGATATTAACAGAACATTGGTTAAAACTGAGTGCTTCAATAGCTGCCTTAATTTCACTACAGCTCTGGGAACTCCACCAATCAGTATTTTCTATACTGAATTCATCACAAAGACCATTCTTGATTTTGCCATTTGTCCAATTAAATCCTTCATCTTTAGAAAACTCCAGTGGTTCCTTGGTGTTAGTGTTTACACAGCAATCCAAGAAAGACATGTTCTCCCCAAATTCAGTCAGTGATTTCAGACACTGAAAAACAAGAGCAGACCTTTTCTTATTTGCTGAGGTTTTAGTTTTAATTTCTTTTTCTTCTTTATTCATCATCAATTTTGATTCCTCTTTATTCACTTCAGCATGTGACATAGGACTATCTGACGGCAAAGTTATGAATTCAGCTGAATAGTTCAGTTCAGCATCAAATAAGTCGCTATCATCCAATATATCAAGCCTTTTTTGTTTCTTTGTCTTTTTAGACTTTTTTCCAGGGCAATAACTGTTAGTAGATCTGTTTTTTGAAGAAACTATGGTAGTCCTTTCAAGTATAGAGTTAGAGGCTTCAGATTGGTTTGAGAGAACTTGCACTGGTAAGGGAAGAATAAGTTCAAGATTACTATATATAAAATCCACTTTCTTCATCTGGAATTCTGTAAGAAGCTGCATCAATTTATTCCATTTCTCTGTGGTTGTGATTCTGTGCTGTAAAATAATAATAGTGAAAAACTGATTAATACATTAAAATATTTTTTTTAATAAAAATGTTATTACAGAAAACCTCATACTCCTGGCTTTATGTTTATAAGGCAAGGAGCTGTTTTAATTGCAAGAGACTGTCCCAGTTCAGATTTTGCTTAGTAACGACAGAATCCCCTAATTTCTACAAAAAACCTTTTCAAAGGATATGCTTCTAAGAAGATGCTATTCATAGTGATGATTACCTCAAATATCTGCCAGTCATTCAAAGTATTAGCTAGACAACTACAAAAGTACCTTAAGAAATGTAAACAAGTCTTCTGAAGGCAACAGAATATTCTTAAGGCCAAGCAATGTTTCTACACAGCCAGTATCACATTTTGGAAACTCCTGAAGACACGTATCAGCTTGAGAAAAATCAACCTTGGAAACAGTAGTCTTTCCAGAATGAATTACATGATCTGCTGTACTTGTCTCATCTCCTCCTGTACAAAGATAACATGCTTTATTTGAAAAGAAACAATTGCATCATGAAATTGATTTTTCCCCTCTTTGCCTCAATCCCTTTTATAAAGGATACTGTAACTGTTACCTCTTGCTGCAGTTCTGAATGAATACAGCAACTGAAATTAGCCACCCCCATTCTTCATCCCCATTTCATTCCTTTAAGCGTTACCAATCTGCCCACTCTCCCTTCTTTGCAATTAAGCATTTGAAATAGCCTCTTCTTCCTTCTATGCTCCACCAGTCTGTCGCTTGCTCGCAGTCTCACTCATCTACACCTGTTGAGGATGCTCATTGCACATCCTTTGGGACCAAGTTCTTACCCTTGCTGCATGCTTGCTAGCTGTCCAGTTTTTCTCCTTTTTTCAGTTCTGCTTCTTCTAGGTGAATTACCTAGAACTCAGCTAAACAGATAAAGATCTGCAAACTCTGAGTTGAAGGGAAACTACTACTGGCTCCCTGCTCTGCCCAATTTTGCTACTGTCCTGGTTTTGGATGGGATAGAGTTAATTTTCTTCCTAGTAGCTGGCATAGCGCTGTGCTTTGGATTTAATATGAGAATAGCGATAACACACTGATAGTTTGGTTCTTGCTAAGTAGTGCTTGACACTAAGTCAAAGACTTTTCAGCTTCCCGTGCTTTACTGACTGAGAAGGCTGGGGGGGCAGCACAAGAAGCTGGGAGGGGGCCATAGCCAAGACAGCTGACCGTGACTGGCCAAAGGGGTATCCCACACCATATGACGTCATGCTCAGCATATAAACAGGGGGAAAGCTGCATGGGGGGGACCGCTGTGTGGGGAGTGGCTGGGCGTCAGCCAACAGGTAGTAAGCAATTGCATCACGCATTACTTGCTTTGTATATTCTTTTATCATTATTATTATTACTATTTCATTTCAATTATTAAACTGTTCTTATCTCAATCCATTAGTTTTTTGGTTGTGGGTTTTTTTTTCTCCCCCCATCTTTTCCGATTCTCTCCCCTATCCCATAGGGGGAGGTGAGTGAGCAGCTCAGTGGTGCTCAGTTGCCAGCTGGGATTAAACTGTGACAGCTACTCAGAAGAGGAAAAGGAGATAATTAAGTACAATAATGATGGGTAATAAACAGGTGCAATAAAAATAAAATTTTGAGTTCCTTATGCATATATACAAGGCTTTGAAGTAGCCAAAAAAAACCCCAAACCAACACCCAAACCCTACTCAAATGTTTAGGAGTCTTACAGAAAGTTACCATCTACTCATACACATCTAAGAATGGTTTGATTTAATCAAATTCATGTTAAGATGAAGTTATTTTTTTAAATAAATTAAATCAACCTACCATGATGTGCCAAACATTTGTCTTTCAAGCATCCACCTCCACTTCTAACCCAAAATTGTAAGTAGAGAACACTTTGTCTGATATCACAGTTATTTGTGGTTAACAGAGCAGCTAAGTCTTTTACATCTGTTCGTAGATTCTCAGCCAGACACAGCACTTGAAGGTAGCTAGCAGCATTTATCTAAACAAAGTTAGACAAAGACCACTGAAAACAACTCTTACCAGACTCAATAGTCAGAGAAGCCAATTATTCTATTTATACTTGCAATACATTTTTCCTTTTAATACAGAAGATTAGTTTATTACATTAGTTACATTAAAACCTCTATAGAAAAGCAGAATACCCTACTAAATCTAAAAAGTCCACATCAGAGAATTAAGTTATACTTAGGAATTCAACTTATTAAAAACAATCAAAACCACACATATTCTGCCTATGTTCCTGAAACCACATATGCCTTGCTCCTCATCACCAGCGAACAGGTTTCAGTGAAGTAAATTTAAATTCACTTTAAAGGTTTTTCTTTCTTTTAACTCTGCAATTGTCTGGTAGCCCAAAAGATTTTCAATTTCACATTAACTTTTGAGAAAGGGAATTTTTTAGTTTCTTATGATTCTCATTTATTTAGGTTTCTCATATAACACATAGTTGCTAATAAAACTATTTGCTATGCAGAAAACTAGTGTTTACATTAAAGGAATAACTCATAATATTTCTAGAATAGTTCCTATACTTTTTAATGAATGAACCAATACTGGCTATGCCAGCCTTCAGATCAAAACTATTAGATCTATGAAGTTATTTACTACACCTCCAAAACTAAATAAAGTTATAAAGTTATGTTATTGTAATTCCCTCAAATACTAAATGGCTAAGAAAAATAAATCTTCCAGGCTGGTGGTAATAATTCTACACATAAAGATAAATACATCCTACACATCCTTGCATAAAACCTGAAAAAAAAAAAAAGTCTTCTGGTGAAACAGACATGTTACATCAGATAAATATAAACCTACACCAACATTTCAATTTCAGACTTAAATTACCTGCCAATTACTTGCTTAAGACATATCTGCATTTCCAAACAGACTTACCAAGGAAGGGGTTCTGAAGTTGATCTCTTCAAAATAGCCATCAAATGTTAAGCTGAATGTCGGATCTACATAAAGAGATATCAGTGAACTGCCACGACATTATGTTCAAAACTAATTATTTTCTTTACCCATTAGAGCAGCCAGTATCTTTATTCAAATACTAAAATACTTGCTTTCATTTTACATTTAGGAACTGCATTTGACCTTCACCATTTAAACCATCTTATTAAAAGAGGCTCTTCTGTCTGTAAAACTTAATTACTGCAACAAACACTACTCACCATTGGTAGTAAGAATTACAGGTCTCTTTGCAGTGGCCATAAATGTCTTTATTGCACTTAGAAATCCTGCATCTTCATCAAATATTATATCTACCTACAGAAAACAAATGAAGTGCAAAATATCAATAACTTTAATGCAAAATATCAATAGCTTTAACAATAGCCACAAGCTGTGAATGCACTCATACTGTTAATGACTGAGTAAAACTTAACGTTAATACAGCTTTCTTGAACATGCATGGGTGATGACAGTATACATGCTTCAGGTAAAGTTCACTTGTTAGCACACAACACTTCAACCACAGTCTTCCATGCTGAAGCTACAAAAATCACAGACTGGTTGGGGTTGGAAGCAACCTCTGGAGGTCATCATGTCCAACCCCCTGCTCAAGTCAGGTCACCTACAGCAGGTCACCCAGGACCATGTCCAGATGGCTTTTGAATTTTTTCTTTTTTCCTCTAACAGAATTGCAAGTGATCTGTAGGATTAACCCACACATTGGCAACACTGCTATACTTCCTTTATTTATTTAAAATTACATTCTTGGCTGCAATTTTGTATTCTTGGTTTAAGACTCAAAGATGGTTTTGGGCAAAAGGCTAAAGAAAAGAAGAATTTAATGCGGGCTTTGATATTGTAGTTATGTGTGTTTTAATGGTGACTTTTAAAGTGCCTCAGTGCATTTAAGTAATGTAAAACTATAAACCAACACTTTTGGCATAATCAAAGGAATTAAATTAGCAGAATCCTGCTAACTGTTCCAACAGTGAACAGCTGTTGATAGATGATAGTTTCTTTATCATTTTAAAATAACAATCCACG
This sequence comes from Egretta garzetta, assembly GCF_000687185.1. Classification (NCBI taxonomy): domain Eukaryota; kingdom Metazoa; phylum Chordata; class Aves; order Pelecaniformes; family Ardeidae; genus Egretta; species Egretta garzetta. The sequence continues at coordinate 2,063,561 of NW_009259242.1, read as the reverse complement.
GTTAAAAAAAAGTACTCATGAGGATGAAATCATTAAACACCAAATTAATTTATAAGAAGTTGATATTCCTCGCACTTTAATCTACTTAGAAGTCTCAAGTAGGAAGGGGAAAAAAAGAAGCTAAACTCTTTAAACATAATGAAAGGACCTATTGCTCACATCAATATATTTCACATGAATTTTACCTCCTCAAAAAGAATGAGAGATGTTGCACTTTTTCTGTTGGGTTCTCCTCCTTCTAATTCTTTGTTTACTGACTTAATTTGAGTATCTTCTTTTTCTTCACGTGAATTCTGAGTATTTCCTGCAGATGGGCAAAAAATTGAGCAGGAAATAAAGGAGGACTGAAACTATTTAATATGCATTATAGTCACTGGTTTCAAAAACACCCCACGTATAAACTGCTTAAGAAAATCTACACTGACACGAAAACTTAGAAATCCGACCTACATCCTTTTCTGATGACTCATTTAAAAAAAAAAAAATTGCAACAAATTGGTTGCAAGTTCAGCAGTGTTTGGTGAAGGTCTGACTATTTATAAAATTAATTCTGCACCTAACCTGTTATATGACCTCTGATGTCTCAGGGACGTGAGGTATATAAGTCCTTCAAGACAGCACAACGATTGCCTGAAAAGACTAGGACTAGACTCGATTGCGCCAATTTAATCCAGCACTTTGCTCATGCATTCTTCTGTACTGTCTGCAAAAATACTGGTTGTCCAAATATATTATTTCCTTTCTAAAAACCTGTCTTTAAGATCAGGTGATGATCCCATGAAACATTTGGAAATATTAAGAGACTCAAAGACTTCAGTGTGCCTTTCTACGTATGAAAATCCACAGTCTGCAATCAAACATTTACTGGCTTTACAGGACCTCTTAATTCTGTGGCAGTAATTTTGAGATATATATACACCACCTAGCACAACAACCATGCCACACCAACCTGAAGCAGGCACTGAGGTAACATAAAGGTGTGTTTTTCTAGAGACAGATTTTAATTTCTCTTCTCTTACTTAAATACTCGGAAAAAAACCAGACAAAACCAAACAAATAAGGAAAGCCTACTGAACTTCAGATAGTCTGTACCCTAGTTAACTCTGCTGTAATACAGATTAATGACTATTTCCTGTGTAGTTAAGTGTATCTGAGATCCATTAAGTAACTCTTGCTGGCAGTTGCAGTGTAGTGTGCTCTACTCTATTCTCCATACAGCTCCACATATGCAGTAGTACAGTGTAGCATTTCCACCTCCAAAAGGTAACTAATTATTAAATAGCGATACCTACCTTTCTTTTTTTCTTGAGATGTTACTGCTCCATCATTACGTTTGGAAGAAATTTTGAAATAGTTTGCAAGTGTTTTAGGGGGCAAGCTTCGTTTTAATCCTGCTCCTTTTGGTGACAGGGGAGGTTTTCTTGGTGAAATAACTTTCTTTGGAGAATACATTTTTTCTGCGAGACATGTTTTATATTAAACTTAGGCTGGAAATGTAATCTTAAACTGACATTTCTTAGGCGTATCTACAGCAAATCACAGTTTTGTATTTAGTAGAGGACAAGTTTACCGTGCTGATTTCTGCTTATTTTACTTTTCTCCTGTAATAGGGAATGCTTTCTGTTCAACTTTCTACTCAAGTGCCACAGCACTTACTCCACCACTACAGAAATAACTTAAGATAATTAAGAGTCAGTCACTTTGATAAAGTTGTCATTTAATTTGGTATGTAGTTGTGTTAACCACCAGAACATTTCTTAGTGTTACGGCCAGATAAACTGAAATTTGCTATCTTTCTTAAACAACTTAAAAAAAAAACCCAAAACAAACCAAAAAACCCCACCAAACAAAACCCCCAGATATAACCATGAAACTTACTTGGCGACTTGGCACTGCTACAACTGTTAAAAAAGCAAGGCTTATGTGCATTAATGCCTTTTTTGTCCACTTGATGAGACTGAGTAGCTTCTTTTAGTTGAGACAGTATCTGTCTACCACTACGCTGGCAAGAGGCATTGACTTCAAATATCTGCAACAGTATTTGATTTACATTAGAGAAATTTTAGACATATCTTATTATGAATGCTTTCATATCACTAGTTACAAATTAGAAAAATGACACTGAAGAAACGACTCCACAAACCTTAAAACCAAGCTCCTGAGCACAGGCATATACTGCAGCAGTCTTCCCCACTCCCGGTGGGCCAGTTATCAGAACTGTATTGCAAAGGCTAGTCTCTTCCTCAATATCAGATTTATCATCTTTAAAGTCAAGGCTGTCCAAAAAATCTGTGAAGTATTTAAAATAAAAGAAAGGATTCATGTCTTTTTTATGCCAACTTTAACAAGCAGAATTAAAAATAATATATATAGCTTCTATCAGCACCTTCATGCTCTTTGTCCTCCTTTTCCCCTTTCTGATTTCTTTTTTCTTCCCAATCAGCTCTTTTTTTCCATTCTTTTAACCAACTACAAAAGGAACAGGAAAAAAAAAAAAAAAAAAAATTACTGCTGAATAAAGTGAACCAAATTCAGATGGAACAGAACATAAAACTAGTGAACATCAGCTGCCTGTCACCCCTCTCAGAAACTTATCAAGTCCTTTCAGATTAAGAAAAAAATAAAATTGTTCAGGGTTTGATTCTTTTGTAAAAAAGTATTCCTTCTTCATTCTCTATTAGTTGATTGGTTTAAAAATGAGTCACTTGGTGGACTACTTAAAAACCGTGGTAAATGCTTTATCATTCATAGTTTAATGTTGTTTGTCAGATGGATCTTTAAATTCAGTGTAAGAGCCACAAGAGTAACTTGAACCAGTACAGAAAATTTAACAGAAAGCATTATCAGATGGACTTGAGCGCTAAGTTGATACACTGCCTCTGCTTTTGACAGTAAGATCAGGATCAGGCATGCTTGTAGGGAGATACAGACAAGTACTGCTAAGTTGTTATGTCTCATTCATAGCATGTAAGCTTAAATAACTCGACAAAAAAGGAATTAAAAGAATTTTTACCAAAATTGTAAGGGCATTGGTTACTTAAATATTTCATTCTATCCCACATCTTAACGTGGCACTTCATGTGCGTTTTTGTTTTGTACCATTCCATACAAGCTATGGAGGTATCACTGCAAAAGAAAGCATGACCAAAAGGTCATTCACACCAACTCACAATTATGTTTCTGCAACTTTTTGGAAGTAAACCAAAACAAAGGCCACAAACATCCTTTAAGTGTAATTCAAGCGTAGTGTAATAATTGACCTAGCTTCTTTGAGCATAATCAAATAATACAAGGTTTTGAGTTATTTTAAGAATGGATCCATGCTCCTGCTTCTGACCTGTGTAGCCTTTCAATTTCTTTCTTGTTCCCTACAAGTTCACTGGAATCTTGAGGCTGATATTTTTCTGTCCAGAGCATGTCTTCCTTTTCAACACCTACAGAAAAAATATTATCCATTTTTAAATAGTTCTTTATGCAAAAGACTTGATCGAATCTAGTAGAATATTAAGACTAGATACTATTTTTGCATAACAGTGGAAAGCTGACATACATCATATATACATTCCCTCAAATGCAAAGAGAATTAAAATCAGACAGGAAATGTGGTTACCTGAAAGTGTATTTGGCTCTGACAAATATTCAGGGTCTCCTGTCATAACATCTGGTTTCTGGGTCTTGTTTTTTCCCAAATGCGTGGCTTGTCCTATCTCTGCTTGTTTTTCTCCAGATACTGGAGAAATAAGGTTCCTGGAAACTCTGGATTTTATTTCAGTCTCTGTACTTTCAATTTGTTTTCTTCTTTTTGATTTGTGGTCTTCTGTTTCTTTCCTTTTCCTCTTCGTTTCCTTCCAATTGTCAGAATGTTTCTGTTTTACCTCAGAATCTGCAGTGCCATCTCTGCTTTCTAAGAAAAAAAAAAAGGACATCTTTTAAAGATTTCAAGCTACATCCATTAAAACCGTACATTTGTTTAAGCTATATTTGAAGAATTTGGTCAAAATGACCTACAATGCGAGGACCAATTTATTTCCAATAAGAGTATTCCTTCACTGACATATTTCTGGAAATTCCAAGTTACCTTTTTATGCCAGACAGAGTGAGAGTGTGACTATTTTTCTCTACCTAGATTACTAACCTTGTGTACTGTTTTCAAAAACCAACCGTTCCGTTTGCTTTTTCAGAAACTTGTAGAAGTACTTTCTCACAGGAAATTGAGAATTAGACAACATGATCTCATCTAGTAAATCTTTCCTGAATGTATCAGGAAAAACTGGTCGGTGGCCAGAAAGCTGTAATACACACACACAAAAAATTATTACTCGAAAACATTACACAGAAAACCAATGACAGTTTTGCGTAATTTAAGTTGGTAGCTGTCTTGTTAAACCCAGAGATTAACAGAAAGCCTTCAGAATTGCCTAATGTTATGGATGCAGAATGAGTAAATCACACGCAAGGGGGAAAAAAAATCCAGGACTGAAACAAATTCAAAACTACAGGATTTTTTTAAAACAATAGAAGTCCTAACAAGTAACAAAACAATTTCAGTTTTCTTTTCATTTTTCCTGTAACAGAAGCCCCCATTTTGAAGTACTAACCACAGGTGCAGAACAGCTTCCAGTTAGTTTTGAATTCACAGTAGTAAATTCACCAAGTGACAGAGTGATTTTTGTGACATTAGTGACTTCAGTATTCAATTTCCTTAGCTTAGTTAATAGAGGACACGATGGTAATTTCAATTTCCATATTGGACAACCTACAAAAGAACCCCCACCAAAAACAAAACAAGAGGAAACTTTTGTTAACAAAACAGATATGGTCACAGACAAAAACATTCTACAGTAAATAAGAGTAAATACTTTTAACTACAGCTTTATCATGCCAAAGCCAAGCTAATTTAACTTGCACTGCATTAACTTTTTATCTTTATTAATTCCACCTCCCACAAGCAGAACAAATTCGCACATTTTTGCATACAACATTTCCCCATTAAGTTGCTCCTGAGCTCTGTTTGCTCTTAAATAATAACCTGTGCTCCCACTGGGTCCCTGTAGGACAGATGCTCACCAACGATTTTGTTTGTTTATTGGTTGGTTTGCAAATATAAACTCTGTTAAGTGCTATTCTACCTTCTGTTTTTCCATCATGCCCTTTCATAAGAACACTGTAGCACACTCCCTCACTTACCGAAAAGAAATGGGCTGTTCTTTTCTCTTTTGAGAAATATTTTGCCTTTGTCAGAAGGAAATTGTTTCTGCCCCAATCAGTCTAATGTGATCTTTATTCTCCAAATTGGAACTTGGAAGACCAACTTTTTTTACTGAATATTAATTAAATACTAAATATTAATTTTTAATCCTCACCCATAACTGTATACATTACTTTAGCATCAATTTAATTTGTAAATTGTGTATTCAAAAACATCTCACTGGAAGCTTGTAAGTATGAAACCACCAGCTATTCTAGTCATAATAGTAATTTCTGCTGTTCAAGCTTTTTCTTTTCTGCACAGATTTACTAGAAATTATTATATACATTTGCAGAGTGGCTGAACAAAAGCTTACAGTCATCCTTCTGCTGTACGTGGACAACAGTCTTAAAACATGAACTTGCAAGAGAGTATGCTTCCATTGCTGCTGCTTTCTTTGCAATCTGTCTTTTCAGTGACTCTGGCAATCCACTCATCAAGAATTCACGTTTTGCTCTGAACTGATCATCGTCTTGAGAATTTTCAGATGCATCTTGGCTTTAATGAAAACAAATAATAAAGGAGCCCCATTAAAACTACCAACTATGTAAGGCTTACAGCAATTTAATCACATTCACTTCTACACACGAGTTAGAAATAGTCTGGGAGAACTGCTAAAATTAATTTAAATGTAGTAATTTTGCATTTATTTTTAAATTGTGTTAGAGGTTTTAGATAAAAAAAAATCCTCCTTGGTAATTTTATATGCAATTTAGGGTTTCTTTTTAATCAGTCATCAACTACATTTTCGACCATCTAAAATGGTTGAGGAACTCTCCAAAAAAACCCCAAAATTTTGCAAGCAGATTAACATATCAATCAGTATAAAAACCATGAACGTTTATTTCACATTTCAGTAAGTGTATTTAGATTTGTAAAATGAGAGAATGTTAAAGTAACCTTGAAATATAATAAATATAATGATTCTTAAGCAACTGCCATCTTGAAAACTGACCTGCTTTCATCAAAGATCACAATTGGTTCACCTGCAGAGTTTTGAGCATTTCTGCCTAGGAAGGAAGATGGATATCCCAGTTTTCCTAAAAAAAGAAAAATAGAAATCACAATTAGATTAGCACTGAGACAGGATTCTAACCTTGCCATCTCTGTTCACTATCTGTATGTTTCATTTAATAACACTAGGGAATCTCCTTATCTTAAGTGAAAGCAGAGTAATTTAACAAAATGAATTATAGTTTTATTTCTAGTTATTTCATCACTATAGACATTATTTTCTGTAACATTAACCCCCTTCTTTAAATTAGAAGACAACAAAACATGGTATACTACTGGCAGTTTTTCAAACAAACATAATTTTCCCACAATGAAGAAAACTCAAAGTAGCACATGTAAATAATCTCTGCACTATTAACTCATATGATAAATGGAATATTATAAAAAAAAATCAGAAGAAAAGATGAACGTACTGCAAAGGCAGCTTTCTAAAATAAGGTTTAATAGCCAATAACTGTAATTAATAGAAATTTAAATACATGCAGTAAACCCCAGTTACCATTTGAGTTCTTTGCAACCTTCGAGTTTCTGGACTTTTTCCCTAAAACATCATTTAAGCTCCGAAGATTCTTTTGCTTCACATTCTGCACTGTAGTAGTGGCATTACTCAGGCCTGAATCTAAAATTGCTACCGATTCCTAGAGGGAAAGCAAATAAAATTAAGAAAGGAAACACTACTTTTCCTCCTTTATTAACAATACAATTTAGTGATTAGTACTGAGAAAACCGAAGAAACTGCTAGAGAGCTTAGAAGTTAACACACATAATTTGAAGATTTTACAATTGTTGTTATTGTTGTCTACACAGGAGTAGCATACAGAATAAGATCTCCAATATATAGATGAAGGCCAGAATTACTCTCATCTAAATTTAAATGTCTAAACCACATACATTTGAAACAGACACCTTGCTATCCATTTGGAAAGAGAAACAGTCACTTCTGCAGTATGACCATCTGCTGCATTTTATAGATCTGCATTAGGATGAGCCTTCCAGTCTATGCCTGGCAGTTATTTTACTATTTGACATTTACCATACCATTGCATAGATATCTACCTTAGTTGATTCTTTAAAACAAATGTTTGTAAGAAATGAAACATTTTTGTTGCTTAAATGAATCACAGAAACACCCAAATAATCCCCCCTCCCCCCAAAGTATACAGGCTTACTTCATTTTCTTCTAATTTTTTCTTTTCAGCAAGAGCTCGCTGTCGTGATGAGCGCCTCACAGGAGTTGGTAAGTCTTCATTGACCTTTGGTCTATTATGCCGTATAGCCTTTGCTTTTTCAATCAGCTGTTTTGCTTTGGATATATTTTTAGAAGTAGAGCTTATCTGTTAACAAAGTATAAAAGAACCAAAATACTTACCAAATATATTGCTCTTAATTGCTAGGTATTTCACATACTGCTATCACTTTTAACATTCATAGAAGCATATGATTTTTGTAATATTTTCTTGGTATCAAAAAGAAAATGAAAGAATGGAAAGGTGGAACAAACCAAGATGATAAAAATACTTTTCAAAAGGGAACGAGAGCCCTACAAGGGGATCCTCCAATTTGTCCACAGAACAAATGAAATATAGGCAGTGATGTTCTTAAGCAAAAGCTGTTCTGCTGTACACAAACACTATGTCCCATCCCAAGAACCTGCAGAACAGGAGCATACTATTTTATTGGCTTTTTCTATTATAAAAAGTGATTTACGCTAATAAAACATATTTTAAAATCTGAGGTATAATAACAGTACAAGAAACTATCTCAAATTCTATCGCAAGTCACAGTAATATTCTCTTTCCGTAGGGCATCTGAGAACTGTCATAGTGTATTAGATTAGACTATCACATAATACTGAATATTAACACAATTATACGCATATAGTAAATAAGATAATACTGAAACAAAAACTGTTACCTTTATATTTTTGGAGTTAAACTCTTCAATTTTCATTACTTCAGCTTTACTTGATTTTGTAGTCGAATTGATACGTGTAAACCTCATTCTAATTAGGGAAAAAAGTATTACCGAATTATTAATTTTTAATAAAGGGAAATGTTACTCTCAATCTGATTTTCAAAAGTCTTTAAAAATACAGTGCTGCAAACATAAGCAAGCCCCCAGTTAGTGGTGGTTTATTGGTTTGGTTTTTCTTTTGTGTGTTTGTTTTTTTTTTAAATGTCTTCAGCGCATGCACATTTATAGAGTCAGCTTTGGTTCCTCTGTACTATTATCCAACATGATGAGTATTCATGCAGCTTTGGTATGCATTCCAGTCAATTTATAATTATGTCTTACTCTTAAAATACTTGCAGGAAAATAAAGTGCAAAAAGGTAGAATATACTCTAAAATGTTTACCTTATCGGGCTGTTTCTATCAAAGGGCACTGTAATCACCTCGGCTTTATACACGTTACTTTTCTTCAGGGTTTGCTTGCTTGCTCTTGGTGTAGAAGTCTGAAAAGGACAGCCACTTAATTCATCTTTAGAAAAGGTATTTCTAATCCTGCTTTTTTTAGGTGTAACATTTTTTGATGTTTTGATTTTCTTCTGCCTTAAACTCCTCCTTAACTCATTCACTTCTGGACTTGATGAAATTCTTATATCTGAGGTGTTTTCCTTAGTAGGAACATTAGCTCCTGAATCCTCATCTTCGTTATAATTGCTAGCATTTGAGACATTTGTTTCCTTAGTTTCTGAAGCCTTCCTTCTTCTGTTGCCTTTTTTCTGAAGTTTTTTAGGTCTTTTGGTTTTAGTTCTATTGTTTTCAGGACTAGAATGTGCACATTTGTCCACTTTGTCTTCTGGTGCTCCACTTTCTAATCCTCTATTTGAAGCAATGTCATCTTCAGGTCCCTCTTTTTCTTTTGAAGACTTTCCAATGGCTTGCTTTTGTTTTCCAGATGCCTTTTTAACTCCACTTTTTATTACAGCTGATGTTGGTTGTCTAAACGCCTTCATAAATTGATGCCTTTCTTCCAGAGTACATTTTGGCTTCAAAGAATCTGACCCTGCAGTCTCTAGTACAGCCAACTCCAATTCTTCTTCCTCAATAACTACATTAGATTTTCTTTTCTGAGTAATCTGCTCAGTTTGTTCGCTGTCCAAGAGGGGTGGGCTACTTTCTTCTTCTACACATCCTTTCTGCTTCAAGAAAATGGAAGCTATTTTCTTAGAGCCTTTTTGCTCCTTATGTAAAGGAGCTAATTTTGGGGGAATGGAATGAACTTGTGCAAGGACAGTTACTGTTCTAAGTGGTGGCCGTTGAGATTCCTCACACTTTTCTAGGTCATTGATGCTATCACTTTTGTCCATTTCATTTGCTGTAGCAGAATTGTCCATTGTTGGCTTTGTGTCTTCTTCAACGTGATCTACATTATTTTCTCCCTGACTCTTCAAGAAGTCCTCAAATGACACCGTTATTATACTATTATTTACCTGCAATGCCTTATCATCCGTACGAACATCAGAACTGGAGTCACTAACAGTAGCATCACACTCTGCTACTGTAGGAGATACCATCTTTTTCTTATCCTCACTTTCCTTTTTACACTTTTCATTCAGCTGGTTTTCAGACGAAAAACTTTCAGACAAATCCATATTTACTTTATGCTTCCTTTTCCTTGATTTTCTTACCCTATTTTTTGTTCCATTTGTTTCAGAACCAAGTTTCTTCACATTTTTTCTACAGATGACAGCATTTGAGAAGTGCTCTCTTTGCACATTATCTTCTGCTAATTCTCTTGCACAGTTTTGGTCAACTGAAGTACAAGTAGCAATAAAATCACTACTGTCTTGTTTCAGTCCTGTTGTTTCTCTGCTGTCATCACTACTAATTTCTATTTCAAGTCCATTCTCAGACTCTTTCACCTCTCGTGGCTTATTATTTAAATTAAGTCTCTTTCCTTTCCTCTTCCGCTTTAAAGGTGGGTTGAAAGGTGACTTACAGTCTTTGTCATCAGCATCCAACGGTGTTTTATTTTCTCCAGCTACAACTGGTAACGTAGCTTTCTCAGTTACAGGTGTCTTTTTAAAATAATCCAATATATTGTTGGGTTTTGGTGGCGACAACACCTTATCCACTGGTTTTGCTAACGGTGAAAAATATCTTGTGATTGTTTTTACAGAAGTATCTTCCTCTCGACGTTTCTTGCATGGCTATAAAAAAGTTCAACATGAATCTTAGTTTTTAAAAACTTAAGATGGCTTAGTATGGTAATATAAAGCAGTACAGTATAGCTGCAGCATATGTTAGTGACACTAGTACTTTTTCAGGGGATAAGACACATGTATCAATGCACTAAGACTCTGTGCACATCAACTTTTCTTCCATGTCTTAAAAAGCCATTTAAGCTTGAAATAAAGATTCTGCCATTTCAAAAAAAAAATAAAAATCCCATGTAGATGTGAGACTGCCAAAACTGTAAGTGACCACAAGGTCTACAGAAGAGCTCTGCAGAGGTTTCACAACACCAGAGTTCAGAAAGTCTGCTTCACTTCAGATGATCTATTAGTTACCTTGAGATGTCTGTAGAGTGCTTAACAGAGAATGCCAACACCGCTTAAAGATGTATGATCCTACCATAAACATCTAACATATCTTAAGATGAAACTATAGCTTTTAAAATACTTAAAGAAAATGAATGGAATTCATATCTCATAATTTAAACCACAAAAGAGAACTTATTTGCTCGACTCCCAAGAAAGATGGCTCACAAAGACTCTTGTAACTCTCCTCGATTAGTAAAGCCTGAGCTCTTCTGAAATCACATCACCTGAAACTGAAAACGCTTCTTCCCAGAGCTACCGGGGGCTCTGCTGAGGCGCCCCGAGCAGGCGTCTCATGACAGCTTGGCCCACGGGGTGAGCTCCGACCGAGGGCGCGGCGCCAGGCACCGGGCTGGGCGGGCGCCGCGCC
>NW_009259242.1:2035586-2051107 GCF_000687185.1 Egretta garzetta | reverse complement strand
GCGAGGCGGGAAGGAGCGCGGAGGGAATCCCGCGGGAGCCGGGGCGGGCAAGGGCTGCGGTGACCCCGCTGGTTCTGTGCCGGCCTGGGGGAAGGCTGCGTGTTGCCTCCCTAGGCGCCGGAGGTGGAGGCCCTGGGAATGGACAGAAAGCGTCAGGAAGGAAGGGGTGCGAGTTGAAGTCTGCCACTGAACTGAGCCTTGATTTTCTGTGAAGATAGGGAGGTTTCCTAGGCAAGAATAAAGATGTCTAAAGCACCTGCGTTTTCTAAAGTAGTTGGGATGCTAAGTCTGATTTTATAGGGAGTGTCATGCCTGTCTTCTTCCCCTCACACCTAAAAGATACCTGCCTAGGTAAGTTACGCTCTGCTTCGGTTGCTGTCCTGAACTCTGCTGTCCCCCATGGGTCACGTACTCTGTGGGTCACGTATAAGTGTTGCCAACGTTCCAGGTTAACTGGTTTTTCTGCAGCGGTGCACTGGAGCCAGAGAAGAGTTTTCATTGGGACTGGTAACCCACCCACTCGGTGCTGAAGATGTGCAATAAGATACGTGAATGTGGGTAGGGAGATTGTGGGGAGCCAGCGAAGGACTGGCTTCTCTACTGAGACATCCTCAGCATTTTTGGTTTTGCAGACTAGAACCAATGCTTTAGTATCTTTGATTTGATTCTGCAAGGGGTAAACAGAAAAAAAAATAGAAAACCAAACTCTGAAAATTTTTCTGTGGTGACCTGATAATTTTTCTGAAGGAGATTCCATTAGCATAGAAATCTGCTAGGTTAGTGTCCTGCTACTGAGTGAATGTGGGCGATCACTATACATTAAATTAGTCATCTTCAAAACTGTGAGCTACTTAAGAAATTGCATTGTTCGTGACCGTCTTTAATCCAAACCTTGTCATCTCAGAGTGCTGCCTGATGAAATGCATTGAGAGGGAGCCAGTTTGCCTTTCTGCGGTGGCTGTGAGTGCTTGGTTAGCTTACCTTTCTTTCCTTTTCCTCTCTGGGGGAATTTCTTTGCTTGCATGCGTGTTTCTGTTTTCTCTCTTTCCGTCTTTAGTACCACACGCTATTTTGTCCACAGTCAGCCATGCAAGACGCATCCAAGAATCCCCTGTGTCCAGAAGTGCTGAATGCCTTAGACTGGGGTTCAGATAGTGGAAGCTTTATTATTTGGGGACTGGAGGGCTGATGTGGTAGGGCAAGCGCTTTAGGTCACTTACGTTGCATCCTTTTCTTTTGGACCAATGGGACACGATTTTCAACAAGCTTCATGCAGCTCTGTATGTTCAGGGACTTGCATTTCCTCTTCTGCATAGCTAGTAGTATCTGTAATTCTGAGGCTGACTTGTTGAATTTGTGTCTGCATGTAATGGAGGTAACGGGCTTAGAGAAGTGACTGTTCTGTCTTCCTCCGCCCCACCCCTTCACGAATCGAAATACTTCCTTTTTTTCTCAAGCGTTGAAATAACAAGAGAAGGGAAACTGAGCTGTGTGGCAGCTGCAGAGCTTCATGAATATTACTTGAAGAGGAAATTTATTTTACCTAACCAGAGAACTTCCTGTGTTGGTTGTCTATACTTCTAAAGATACAGAAATTACGCGTAAGGCTGTGTACATGTTGCAGCATTTCCTTGCTTGGAAAAGTTGTTCATAGAGAGATGTTTACTTCTGACTTTTGCATCTTTAGCTCAGGGGTGTTCAAATGCATTTTCTTCCCTAAAAGTCAGATTCAGCAAGTTTGCAGACATTTTAATAAGCACTTGTAGAACCTTCTGTGGTCTAGTGCTTCCAGAATCAAAACAGACTTGCTGTTTGCCCTGTAACCGTGGAGCACAGGCAAATCAAAGGTGGCTATTTGGAAAAAAAAACCCAAACAAACAAAAAAAAAAAAGGAAAACAGTTTTATGGGGATTTTAAAAATCCAGTGAAGTGACAGGGACTGGAAAGGTGCTTCTAGATAGTCTACTAAAAGCCTGATATCTTTTTCTTTCCAGCGAGGATTACTTGTATATGATGGCAGAGTGAGTTTTGAATGGGATTACAGCAATTTGGGGGGTGGTGGGGAGAAGACCTACAGAGCACTCAGACTTTACTGACAAGAAAAATTCCTTGATTGAAGTACACTTAACACAATTTGTATTTTGCTTAGTTAATACGCGAAGGATGACATCATAAGAGAATTCAGAATTACTTCATTTCAGAAACTATGTTAGAAAAATACATCAATGTACTTTTTTTTTTTTTTTTTTTTTTTCAAAGCTGACTTCACACGCAGCTTTTCACTAGCAGATGCAGATGAGGTGGTTCAGAAAAATAAAAGATGTCTGTGGCCTTTGCCTTTATCCCGAATCCTTTCCTGTTACCTGAATTTAGATCAGAGAAAGTGCAACATTGACCAGAGATGTACTTGAGCAACACTTTAATGATTTGAAAGGGACCCTAAAGAAGCTGTTGGATGAGCGACTGATGTCACTGCTGCAGGAAGTGGATGCTATAGAACAAGACAGCATCAAACCCTTGGATGAATGCCAGAAGCTAATAGAGCACGGAGTCAGTACAGCCGACGATCTGCTCCGGGAAGGTAAGGCAGGACCTGATACTAAGCCTTAGCTCTACCTTCCAGTGTGTGTGTCTTGAAGTCTGGAATGTTCCCGTTATAATCAGCATATTTGGCTCATTTTGGACTTCTCTCACACCAAATGTTAAGAAGAGGTTAAAGTTGGGTAAGATGTAGCGAAGGGCTGATCAATATTATTTCATGCAAATCCATGTTTTAATATTTCGCTCCAATCCAAGGGTGTACATATGTCAGTGTAGCCTCTCTGTAAGGGCAGGAAGTATCTACTTTGGAAGTGTCTCGCTGCAGAGATGTTCTGCACCCCTCCATGCTAGAAAGAGGATTATGTCAGGCTACTTTGAAATAAAATACACCTTGGGTACCATAATAACGAAGTGTCTCTCTTGATTGAAGAAAGTTATTTGTGTCTTAATGGAATAGCAGTTGAAGTAAACAGATCATCTTTCCTCTTAAGTGTGATTATGTTCACTGTTGATGGGGAACATGAGGAATGGAATGGCCATTGTATGGGAAAGATTTCTCCAAAAAGTCCGAGGATCAGGCAAACAGAAATAGACGTGGAATATTATTGTAAGGGCCAGTTTGTACCCTACTGATGCTAAATACCTAGCTAGAAAGGAATGTCACTCTTGACTGTTTTCCCCACACTGGAGAACCTACTGGGAGCATGTCTGAGCCATGAGTGTGTTGGCAGTTTCCTTGCATTGTTCTTGTGTCTCAACTTTAACTTTCTTTCAACATGATCTCAGTTTTGTGAACTAAAGTGCATTGAGCAGTCTCCCATGGGTAGAAAATCCACCAGCTTCCACTCAGGCATGAGCTTTGCGCTTAAAGACCATGCTGGCTTGGTAGCTCCGTGCCTCCTGTTCACAGGAGTAGTGACAATATTTAAGAATCAATTTGTTGGGTTTTTTTCGAGCACCACGACCTCTGGGACAGCTGGTAGTCCCCTTGTTTTTATTTTAAGTCTCAGGTTATTGAATCACAGGGTGGTGGCAAAGATGGCCTGTGTTTTATATAAGCTTCTATCAGATCTCATGAGAAGCTGACCAGCTGTGCGCTTCCTATCCCGTGGGTCACTATTCCCTCGGTAGCAGTAGAAGCATTGCTAAGTCATGTCGTCACAATGAGCAGACGTTGCATCTGAGTCAGAAAGGAGTTAAGCCTCCGTGGTTATTAAATCTTCTGCTGCCAATTATGACGTGTGCTTTTCTTTAGAGATTTGTAACGTTTGTAATCCTCCACTTGGGAAAGAACTGAGCTTGCTTATGTTGTAAATTACCGTAAAGTCATCAGATAGGAGAATGGAGCATATGTCTCTGTCAGCTGAAGTGTGGGATGCTACTTTATATGGAAAGCTTATGAAGATTTCTGTTTATCTTCACACTTTACTGCATGGATTATTTCATTATGCAATAGTTACCATTCAGATTGTAGCAAACAGAACAATGGTTGAAATGTTTTGCTTTTAAGCTCCTGCTTTTGATCAGTGAAGGTGCTTTGCCTTTTTCTTCCTTTAAAGCAGGTAGAGAAAGTGATTAATAGTCCCGATTTCTGGCATCTGACCCCAGTTCTGCTACTGCCTGAGACCTGAGGCAAATTATTGCATCTGCTATGGGTGTGTCTACAGGAAGCTTTGAGAGCTTCAAAAGTTGCTAGATAGGCTTTAAATTGTTAAATATAATTGTATTTTCTAGCTAAGAGTCTAGCAAAAGTGCTGAGAATGCTTCATGTTTAATTGGTTGTTCGTGTCAGAACTGGTTATTCTTTGAAGCAAAGAATGCCTTTCTTGGATGTTTTCTCATTAGGAATATTTTTACCATCTGATTCCAGGAGAGAGTGCAGTCCATGGAGATGTGGGACAACAGAATGAGAAACTGTGCAACTTTACAAAAAAAGCTTTACATATTCAGCTAGATAGGTAAGACACTGACACGCTGAGGTGATCTGAGGCAGCGGCCCATCTGCTCATCCTGTACAGGGGATCTTTTCTCCCTTGAAACAAAAGCCTTCCACTCCATTGCCTTGAAAGATTCATTTGAGGTGTTACTGTCCTGTTTGTTTCACAGACTTTCATTGGGGCTGGCAGTCACAGAATGGAGTCGTTTTCAACCTCCGTATGTTCTGTAGAAATATAGGCTGTTTATTTGTGAACGATGAAACCATTCCTTGTGGAACAGCCTGTATTTCAGAGTATTTACTGAGAAACAGACAGTCTGGTTAGGGCTGAAACTCAATGTTTTCTGAGTCTTTTAAGTTTGAAATGCACATGCCAATTTCTGCAGCTGTTCTGTCTTTGCAAATCTGCATGGATTCAAGTGTATGGACAAAACATAAATTTGTAGTAGCTGGCCCCTTTCATTACAGCAAACCTTCCTTTCTCAGCTTACCAGAAGTGCCCTCCTTGGTTGACGTGCCTTGTTTATCTGCCCAGTTGGATGACTGCCTTCTTACTATATTGAAAAATCAAATATTCAGACATGGAACTGTGGCATCTCGCCCGCCTGTACAGCTAGAGGAATTCGTTGAGAAGCCTGGAGGTATTTTAGTCCGATGGTGTAAGGTAGGTAAAACGTCCTGGGTGAAAATCATTCAGACTTCTGTTTTGTTGAAAGAAACTGAAAAAGCCACTTTCATTCTGGATTCTCTACTGCCTTCAAAAGAATAGTCCACTCCAGTGTGTAGTTAGAAACTTTAGAAGAGACTTTTATGGTAATGGCCTCATTTAAAGGCAAGGTGATGTTGTGGTTGGCACTGGCAGTTACACTGCTGTGTTAGACTCCTGCTGTTGGACTCTACCTGCTCCCATCTGCAGGTAGAAAGGTCCGACACCGTAATGCACCTCTGCCTCCCTAAAAACACTGCTACGCCTGCTTCCCATACTTAAGCAAGTGCCAGGTACTGGACAAGCAGGAAACGCCTCCTTCATATACTTTGCCCACTAAACAAACAAATAGTAGAGAGTAACTTATCTGTGATGCTGTTGTACAAACAGGAGCAAGAAATCCTGGTGTGTGCGTTTCTGAAAGGGGCGATTCACACGGAGCCATCTGTGCTGTGGAATTGAGCGGGTCATTTGTGTGGCAACAACAGCCAAAAACTCTCAGTGAGACTGAACTTCATTGCTGGGGTGATGCTTTTGTTCCCTTTGAAGATGCTTTAGCAGACCAAAGATGAGGCTGAACCTGTTCTGTTGTGCTTTTACTCCTAAGCATGTTTGTGGTTTTGGGGAGATGCGGTGCATAGAAAGACAAAATATTTTAATATTGACGTTAGCTGGTCAAGTAGCCTTTCTCTTCAATACACAGAAACTATTTTTGAGTAAATAACTGCTGTGCTCTGATGTGGTTTAGTTGTTGGACAGCTCTATGCTCCTTGGCAGCATTAAACAAACTGTTGTTCTAGCAGCAGCCAGCCGTTGGTCAGCCATCCGTACCTTGTAAAGGATGTGGACTCAGATTATAAAACCACTGGCACTGTTGTCACGTGTGATCTGGTTTTCTGTGCTATAGAGGAGTTCCCTGAATTTGGTCATGCTTGGGGGATAGTGGAGCTTTTTGTGTGGGAGTGGGTATCTATTTTGACTTAGAGATATCAAAGAATTGGAAAACATTCCCTGGAACAGTTTATGAAGGATAATAGTGAATTTCCCTTGCTGTTAAAAACTGGCACTGAATTTCTTCTGCAAATTTGTCTTCTGCTTTTGGCTGAAGGATCTTTTTATATTTCTGCTAGATTGAAGAGCCTTCTGTTAAATGTTTCTTCTCCTATAGATACTTTTAGACTGCGAACAAATAATTCCTATACTTCTTTTTGTATTAGTTGGTTCAGACACTGATTTTATTTTCTATAAGGCATGCTTTCTGCTTCTTAATACCTTTGTGACTCTGAATCACCTTTGACAGCCTGCAGTACTATCCTAATATGTGCCATTTCAGAGGCAAGAGAAAGAAAAGAGGGGGTCCTTTATTAACGTGATAAATGTTTCTCTAGGTGGATGATGACTTCATACCACAAGATTACAGACTGCAATATCGTAAGAGTACTGCCAGTCACTTTGAAGACGTGTATGTTGGCTCGGAGACAGAGTTCATAGTGCTGCACATTGATCCTAATGTTGATTACCAGTTCAGAGTCTGTGCCCGAGGAGACGGACGGCAAGAGTGGAGTCCATGGAGTGTTCCTCAGATCGGCCGTACCACGCTAGTTCCCCATGGTACTGTTTTGTTGCCATTCATCTTAAGGCCTTGTCATCAGTGCAGCACTCCTGAAGGTCTATAGCTGAATTACTTACAGAGCTGCGTTTTATATGATGATGGGGCGTCCTTAGCTGTGATGTACGTGTGTAGTGTATGATGGACTGTCCTTTCATGCTAGAATTTATTCTTTGCTTCTTAGTGAGAGTGATAGTTAGGGAGCCTTTCCAGCAGGTAGCTCACTGCTTAGCCTTGGAAAGCATTAATGAGCCAGAAATTAGGTGTTTTTTTTCCTTATCCCTCACCGCTACCTAAGCATTGTTTGATGACCTGCAATCACATAAGCTCTTATCTTGGAGAGAGGAAAACCTAAATTTTCTCTTCACTGGCAAATTTTTAAGGGCAGTGAGTCATGAAGGTTTTCCTTTGCGTACAATATGACTTTGCAGGGAGCGCAGCAAAGAGTGAAATTCTGGTGAACCCTGTGAGCTGGGAAGTATTTTTTTGTAATTGCAAATTATTTGAAAAAGAAATCTCTCCATCAGAAGAAGACAAAAACAGCCCCTGTTCTTAACATAGCTTAAGCTTCATATGAGGTAAACTGAGTGGATGTTGCGACTGACTTTATTTTGCACAGACAGTAGCTAGTCTCGTTGAGGTTCACACTGCTTTTTTTTTTTTTTTTCTTTGAAGAATGGACAGCTGGTTTGGAGGGTTACAGCTTGAGCAGTCGAAGAAACATAGCTCTTCGAAATGATTCTCAGGCATGCGGTGTCCTCTACTCCAAAGCTCCTACGTATTTCTGTGGGCAAACATTAACATTCAGGCAAGTACTTTCTGGGTAGCTGTTGTCTGGTGCATTTCCTGTGAACCAGGCTTCCTTCTCTAGTCCATTACATTTGACTTGTGTGTAAACCTGAGTCCTGATGCATGTTTGAGTTTCACATCAGTGCAGCCCCAGTCCAAGGTAGAGTGTCTGTGTGACGTCTGAACTTCCTTCTCTTCTACTTCCTGGCTCTTTAGGAAAGCACCTGATGTTTTTGCAGGACCTGCATCTATCTAAAACAGAGATGAGTGAACTCCTGGGGGATGGTAAAATATAGTCCAT
This sequence comes from Egretta garzetta, assembly GCF_000687185.1. NCBI lineage: Eukaryota > Metazoa > Chordata > Aves > Pelecaniformes > Ardeidae > Egretta > Egretta garzetta. The sequence continues at coordinate 2,043,225 of NW_009259242.1, read as the reverse complement.
GCTGAGCAAATCTGTGGAATGTTGAACTTCCTCAAGTCTTATAGGAGCTGTTACCGGATGGTCAGAAGTCAGTGGAGGCTCACCACTGATTCTTTTTAACCTTGGGTCAGTGGTTTTTCTCCTTCCCAGACTATGCACATGCTTTGATGAATTTGGATGTGAAAACATTCTATGGGCTGTTGGTACAGGTAAAGATGGCAGTCTGGCATTGATGTCTTTTTAGTGGTGACATCTTTTTAGTGGCTGACGTCTAGTGGAGATCAAACTGCTGCTTGAAACAGGCATTAGAAACTCTTGAGTGGAGAAGGGATCTTGTGAAATTCAAGCTTTTCATTTGACACAGAATGCAATTAAAAACTGGCAGCTTTGCTGCCTGTAGTCCTATCCCTGAGATGATGCTGTTTAACGGGGTATGAGGAATGTCCTTGCGGATATGTCAGTTGTAATTACAGACCTCAGAGACTCTGAAGCTTTATTCCATCTTTCCCTGGATAAACAAAGCTACTTGCTGTACAGTAGGCAACCCCCAAAGGCAAGTTAAGGGAGGTGGCTCATGATATTTTTGTAACTTAGTCCATGGTGTTTCATTTCTCCATTCCTGATAATGAATTAACTTTAGATGGTTGTAGTATGAGGATGTATTCTGTTGCCCTCAGATGGGATAAAAAGATCTAAAGCTTTCATTTGAAATCTGTTGCTAGATTTAACATCTCCTGGCTCAGAAATGCCTGCGAAATTAAAGGCAGAACTTTGAGGTTTCCTTTGGTTCTCTTTCAGACCAATGCCTTTTATCTTTTTTTATTGGTAACACATGAAAATCTTTTGCTTTACATTTTGGTAGTGTGGACTCCTCTCCAAGAGGAGATTGTTTCGGGATGGCAGAGCACTAACAAGCACATGTCCACAAGAACTGTAATGGCGCGGATCTTAAGATTGAAGACAACCTCAAAAATAGGTTGTGCTCCTCTTCCAAGGTCCAAGAGTAGCTTCTTATTTGAAAGTGTGTGAGATTTTCCTGAGCAGTGAGATGTAATATTTGGCACTTGGCTTTCTCCATCTGTTGAAAGAAAAGCGTATTCACAAGGGGGATAAGCAGCTTGCAGAGCAAACCAAATAAGCAAGGTTCACATTACAGATGTTTGTGAAGCACCTTTGTATTCTTCTTGTGCGTTCAGGACACAGGTATACCTCATGAGTGGAAAGTGAAGCTGTGATAAAGGCAGTGCTTTGTGGCTGCTTTTTAAAGATAAGACTGCTTTAGCTACCCTCTGAGGTGAGGCATTTGGACAAGTGGTAGGGAAACATCATTGCTTTAAGTCAGGACTCATCCTGCTTCTTTGCAGCCTTCAGGGAGCTCTCCTTAGGAAAGGGAACATTTCTCCACAGTGCCCTGCTCTACAGCTGTCTCTGAAGCTTTTGCTTGCATCAGGGAGCCACAGTCAGTCTGGCCAGGCTGGTGATTTGGGATCATCCAGCAGATGCCCTGCGAAGATCATGCTGACTTTGTCAGGAACCCACAGCAACTCTACTGACAGCTATTACAAAGGCAGCGCATGTGATCGCCCGCAGATACTTCTCTGTGCTCTGAGACAAATGGAAACTGGTAGTGGTTGAACTGGTTCAGTGTCTGTGTACTGCAGTAACAGAGGCAAGGTTTTGCTCTGCAGCATTGGAAGTGCTGAGAAGGGATTCGAACAGTGTCCCACTGAGCATTGTTCCTGCCACGTATTCTGTGGGCTTCTTAAAATTTTAAGTCCCGGAGATCATAGAGGCTGGAGAATAACTTCATTAATGTGACAGGAAAAATCAGCCTAGTAAAGCGAACTTACGAGATTTTGCAGTGATGCTCTGTACTGTACTTGGGCTCTTTGTCTTGGGCTCATTATTAATCGCTGAGAAATCAAAAGAGGAATGGTGATCTATACCAGATCTTGGCCTTCTTCCCTATGCATGCAAGAGGAGGAAAGCCACTGCAGAATTATAGGTTGGCTGTTGCCTTGGGCACTCGGGTTGTGCTTCCTCGTTACAGCGTGAGGAAGGTTTGGCCCTTTCCTGCTTTGCGTTAGCACGTAGCCCAGTCTGCTCTCTTGGAGTAAGGGCAGCGGTGTAGGGAGGGTAGCCCTGACGCTGGAAAGCCTGGGTATGATGAATACAGAAGTGCATGATGAAAACTGTGGCCTCAGCCTGGGTGCAGTGTGGGTGCTACTGAGAGCGATGAACCTAAACCGTTCAGCTGGTCCCCGACTGACTCCTGTGTGAACACTGCCACTCGGGGCGTGCCGTCGCTCTGCCCACAGAGTATTCGCTGTCCTGTTACTTGTTTGATGCTTTTTTTCCTTCCTACTGCTGCTTCCAGGTTACCTTGACAGTAGTGCTCTGCAAAAAAGGCTCTGTATAAATGAGCAAGTAAGCGTGGATACAGATTGACGTGATAGAATTCCTACTTTTTAATGGGCTTATAATTATGCATTTTTGGTCATTCTTGCGACTGTACAGGCACTTATTTCCAATGCAAAACTCAAGAAAGGCTCCCTGGACTAGGAATGGAATGAATTAATGTTACCTAAGCACAAAGGCTTTACCTCTCAAGTTTACACATAAATAGCTGTTTATAAAGCTGCGCCAGTAACTTGGGCAGAGTTTAAATTCTAAAGTAGAGTACCAGATGAATTTGAAATCTCATTTAAAGTTGTTTTGGGAAAACATTGTGGATTGCTTCCAAATTAAAAGCTTCTTGGATTCTTTTTTTTTTTTCTTTGCTTTGCTTTACAGTACAAGGCTTTTGCTTTTAGTGATGTTCTCAAGGGACTGAGAAACCTAATGGAGTGCAAAAGTAAAACATGGTTCCAATTTTATCTTCTGTTTGTCTTGAAAGAGTTAACCCATTGTGTGCCAGTCTACTGCCCAGTTTAATTTCCAGTTCTTAAAAGCTTCTGCTGAAGTTTTTCTGTTTTTTGGCAACAACCAAGTATCAGTGCTGCTCTTTGTCTCAAGCTGTAACAAAAGTAACCGCTGTTTTACTTTCTAGAAAAGACTGTTTGAATTTCCTGAGTTACTCAGGCTCTCTCTAAAGTATGATTTAGCACCTTTGAGAGATGGCAGTACAAGAGAAAGGACTCAAATACAGCAGAGCCCTTTAGTGTACAGGCTGTGCAGCCTCGCTCAGCTGCTAGGCCCCAAAGGGAACTGCATCCCAGGTCATTTGCACAACTTGTTTGCTTTTTCTTCAGAGATTCGTTCCCAGGACCAAAAACCCTAAATGCAACTGATTTATTAAAAAACCCAAACCAAACAAAAAACCCACACCCGCCCTCAAACCCAACAACCTACCACCACCAAAACCTTCCACCCCTTTACAGCAGAATATAGCTAACCTCCTGTTTTAGTCACGCTTCTTAAATACTTGCTGAAAGTACAGCCATCTTGCCATAATACGTGACATTGACCAGAAATCTGGTATAGAGGATTGTAGTTTTGTGCATATTGTTTCAGGCAAGTGGCAATGATTTCAAAAGACTAAGCTGTGACAGTGGAGAATTTTATTAAATGGCAATGAATGTTTGCAGGAAGCCGATGTATTTTTTGTACAGATTAATAGTTAGAGCATTGGTCAGTGGAGCCGTTGGGAAAGCTGGTAGAACTTCTGGTCATTCAACAGCGATCTCCCCAAAAGGTTGGATGAATTTGTTGAAAGCTCTGGAGCACAATACAGAGGTCTGGTATGGCAGAGTATTATTGTCTGGATTTCACTGTATGTTTTGATTTAAACCTTCAGGGTTTGACTTTTAACTTTTTGCTTGGTAGAATTGAAACCGTGGGACAGCCAGACAGACGGGACAGCCTAGGAGTGTGTGTGGAGCAGCAGAACGGCTATGATTCTTTGCAGCGGGATAAAGCTGTGTGCATTAGCACAAATGGTGAGTCTGAATCTCATAACTGAAGAATGTGATAATTTTTTTTTCTTTCCCAAAGCCCCTGGTTCTTTATATCTCTGGATCATGTATGAGTGACTTAATCCACCTTTTAGGTACATACTGCTTGTGCAGTTAAAATCTTTGGTGAGATCATGAATCTCCTTTTCCTGATTGCAGTTACTGCAACCTATTTAATGTGACAAAAAGGAATGTGGCAGGGCTGCTTTCCATTTCTGTTTGCCTGCAAAAAAATAGGGAGACATAGTATTGCATGTTAGTATATACAGCAAGTGAGAAATAATGTTTGGTATCTTGACTGTTTCAGGGGCAGTATTTGTAAATGGAAAAGAGATGACAAACCAGCTGCCTGCTGTTACTTCTGGATCAACTGTGACGTTCGACATGGAAGTTGTGCAGTTAGGGCCTTCCAGCAATGAGGGAGGAAACTTCAAGCTTAGAGTAACCATTAGCTCTAACAACAGAGAAGTGGTCTTTGACTGGGTACTTGATCAATGCTGTGTCTCTTTGTATTTTGGATGTTCATTTTCATACCCAGGCTGGAAAGTTTTGGTGTTTTAGCAATGAGTGAAGGGATTTTTGGTTTTGCTATAAAGTGTAATGTTAAAACCTGGCTTTCCAGTTGTTTGACATCAACCATCTGTTAACAAAAACTTGTCTTTATACTACTTGAACTCCACTATATTGTACTTCCTACTGGATTCAGTTAAACAAATAATTGTGAAGCATGGGATTTGTTACTCTGGGAAAAAGTTAGAAACAGGCATGTGCGTAGCCAAATTAATTTAAGCAGTCCATAAGACCTTTCCCTTTTTCCTCCAGACTGTATTTTTGTCAGTATTTCATTGTACTCTAGTCTCAGGGTACGGATGTTGTATGGAATTAACTTTGCTTAAAGCTGCTGTTTTGTGAAATAAGCCTGTAAATGTTTAGGGGGGGTCGAGGGGTGGTAATGGACCAAAATTTTATTTATACCACTCAAAAAGAACAAAGTATTTAGAGCAGTGATGTCCTGCTATGCTTCCTTGTACACAATGCTGCCTTAATAGTATGAATGGATAGTGGGTTCTGCATGCAGCAGCAGTTTCTTCCATGCATGGTACTGTTCATTCCTCTAGAGCAAGGATGTCTGAGCCATAATGTCTGTTTGAATATGTAGCCTGTCTGTTAATGTCTCACTTAAGTGCCTTATTTCCAGGTATTTCTTGAACTGTTTTGTGTTGTCACTTGGAATGTATTTTCTAGAGTAGTTGCATGGTGATGCTTACATCAACTTAATGCAGATAACTGCCCCAAACTAGACCAATACCTAGAGCAGGATGGTTATTCATATTTGCTCTGAATGTCTTCCCTAGTTACAATTTACCATATAGTCTATGTCAGAGCAAGTCTTACAGATTTCTTACTTCGGCACGACATGCAGACGGCAGCCGTGATTCCTCACAGAGCCCTTCTAAGACGTAGAGACAACCTTCTTTCTTTCTATTGTCCAACAACAGAGCCAAGGGAAGTGCTGTTTTGATATGCAGGATTCCTAGAAATCCCAGTTAGCTACCTGGGAACACCTTGTGTTCACGTGCAATAGTGCAGGTTTATGGTCCAAGTGCTGGGGACGGACTAGGCCACCCAAGCAAGGTGGGACTGCTGCTGGAGATCCACCTTGGGAGATAATGGAGAGGGGCTTTGGGTATGGGCTTAAGGCAGACTCTGCTGGCACAGACTTAACCTGTGGCAGTCAAAATGGAGCCAATGGTAATTTAGCTCTCTTCCATGTAGTAGGATGGGATAAGAAATTTTTATGAATTTACTTTGAATTCAGAAGTTACATGAAGTTACCACTATTTTCCCTAGGGAGCAACTAAGATTTAGAATGAGCTCATCAAAGAGAGCCCATTCTTGGTCAAAAGATTGCATTACTACTGCATTTAGAGTATTTTCAAGTAATGCTCACTGAGGGCCTTTAAAGGGACTTTCTTACCTCAAGTTTAAAATTAAATATATTTTAGCATGTTAGAATAGCAGTATTTTTATAAAACCTAGACAATCATTCTGCCATTTTTCCTTCAGTGTCAATATGCTACATTAGCACTCTATGCTAGCATAAAAAGCTTAATTTGCATTGGATTAGTATCACCCATACTCACAGTGTCAGCACGAAGAGATTAATCACCTGCCTGCATATTTTCCCCCAAGCATCGATAGAAGGGGTACATGAATGGCAGTTGATATTTATACCATTTACAAGAAAATAAAACTGTGAGTAGATTCAGATGGATGCAAAGAACTTGCACATGGTAGAGTTTGGTTGGAATTTATTCTTAATAGATGAAGTGAGGAAGCCTGGACACCTGTACGCAAGATAATCCAGTGTTAGCAACGAAAAGCCTGCAGAATTCTATTTTTCAAGCTTAACTATTTCACTGTTAGGGAGTAAGAGAATACTAGCTTATCCTGTACTTTCAGTGTTCCTTTGAATTATCCTGTGAGTATTTTCAATACTTCTAAAATACGACGGTTCTTTTCCTATAGCCAACATGTCCAGTAGATGATCAAACAGGATCAGTCCTGTTTAGAGAGGGTCAGGCTGGCACTCTGGCTAACAGCCAACTTAAATTGTGCTCCCCTTAGTAGTGCTGGTAATTTTACTTCACCACTTCAGGTGTCAGGTACTAGTTGTAACTTAGTACTTTTACCATATGGAAACTAAAATAGTGAATATCTACGCTTCTGAGGTACCGATGGGTCAGGTACCTTTTCATCTGCTCTCGGAGGGGCCAGTCAGCCTGTCCATTCTGCAGGATACTTCCTTGTGTATTAAAAAAAACAAAGCTTAAACCTTGCATTCAGGTACTTCCAGAGATGGTAATGCCTTGTCAGTTTGTTCATAATATACATATACAAAGCAGCTTGAGATGACTGTGAAGGGCCGCAGGAGGCCCCTACCGCTCCCCTTGAGAGCTGAGGATGGCAATAGAAGAAATAGTTTTTTCTGCCTTCAGTCTTTTAGTCATGTTGAACAAAGGCAGCTTGCCCATCTTGCATTGGGTTTTGGTGGTTTGTTTTTTTTGGTTTTGTTTTGGTTTTTGTTTTTTTTTTAAACTTTTTTTTAAACTTTTAAACTTAGCATAAGCCTAGCTCTCCAAACTGCCGATTAGGTACTGTTCAGCCACCTCTTAGAGCTGCACCTTTTAAACCTGGGAGGGGTGAAGAGTTTCAGGGCAAGACACCCCAAGTAATAAAGTAACAAAAGTAGGCCAAGAATCAGAAGGGGCTTAAATCAAAAAGGTTGAAATTCTGTTCTTCCACAGTGGAGCTCAGCTGGATAGAGAACTTCGACGCTTCCTTTACAATTTTTCATCTCTAGCTCTTGGAGCCTCACAAGCACAAGTGTTAACTGCTTATGAAATCCAATCCTGAAAGTTGTTTTCTTAAGCTAGTACGTTCACTTACCTCAACAAAGATGTATGTGTCAAGTGAAATTTGCATTTTTTTTTAAAATAAAGTTTTATCCCGCAACTGTGTATGGTCTAGTTATTTATTGGGGCATAAAGCTGAGCATCTCTGCATTTTCCTAACAGAACATAAAATTGTATTCTGTAGCACGGCAGCCATCTTTTAAGAGCTGTTTGGTTTTGTTTTTTTTAAAATCATCTTCTGTCCCTCAGAAATCCCAATTTTTTTTTCAGGTTTCTCACTTGTGCCCTTAA
>NW_009259242.1:2011689-2035453 GCF_000687185.1 Egretta garzetta | reverse complement strand
AATGTGTCTCTTTTACAGAAATAACTATCTTCCTTTTTAAAAAATTAGTTACAGCACCTGTAAACTACTTTCCTCAAAATTCCATCACAGCTAATTTGTCTCTTAATTTACTATTCCTAGCTCCTTACTGTTGCATTAAATGGTGCAACATAATTTTTTGCCACCATTACTGAGCAAGAAGTGGCCCGTTCCATTTCCTTGGTCTCTTTTAAAGGAAAAAAAATCTTGTGAAACCAGTAAATAAGGTGGCTGACAGGGTAGCTTTCTCTCATAAATACACCATTCATGCAAAGAACCTTCTTCACGGTAAGATGCTGAATGCATCTCCCAAAAAGTGCATCTTCAGTCTCAAATCAAGCAGCACGAGAAGAGCAGATACCAGAGTCACAGAAGGCAGACTTACCTACTCCATTCAAAGCTCATTTTCTCAGTTGTGAAACCACGCAGTATCAGATTTATAACCAGGATCTGGTCCAACAGGAACACCTTCATTCGAGCACTGGTTGATGATGGCACCAAACTGTTCTGTGAATTAAGAAATACTTAGCTTTGAGCAATATTGCAAAATTGTCCTCACAGAATGGCTCCTGCATTCTCAAAGGTAAAAATCAAATGGCTGGTTTGGGGGCTTTGTTTTGGTGATTAGCGAAGTAATGAGAACAGCTGAAAGTATTTGCAACCACTTCATTCCAGGCAGTGACTCTTTACCCCACTCCCCAAAAATTCAAGGACTACATTCAAGACACTCAAAGCAACATACACTTAAGGTTAACAACTTAAATGCATCTAACAATTTTGAATATAGTATTTAATGCACTGAATTAAATATTCAAGTCATATGGTAGGTTCCAACCTGGGGTTCACTGAATACAAAACATCATAAAAATCTGCCATGAACATATTAAAAGCTAGATTAGAAGAACCTTGCCAATTTTAGAGACAAAAGCATACTGGACAACTGCAGTCTGAAGTCAAATTTACAGAATCTAGCTGTCATATCCTGTATTTCAGTATCTGAGTTACTTTTTAACATGGAAAAAGGTTTCCAGTGTCTGCTATTTGACAGTCATTATTCGGCCAAGCAGTGCAATTCCTTAGTCATTTTGTTCTGTAGTACCTGGAGTACCCATCCTCTACAGTCCCACAGAAGCGCCATTTTAAACTGATACCCATTTAAACTTTGCTCCAAATAAACCAAGTACCTTGTAAAATCTGTTTGAAACATTTAAGCACTTGCATGTAAAACTCTCAAGTCTTTTAACAAGTTTTACAACTGACACAAGTGATGTTTCATTTTCAGTTATATAAATTACAGTTCTAAGCAGTAATACACAACTTACACATATATCTCAAGTATTCAGTTCTACTCCCTAGAAAGAATGAAAATTTATATAATCTAGCTAAAACTCTGGTAATTTATGGAGACACCTTAAATATAACAAAAAAGCTGGAGAGAAACTTAGCTACCTAACCTGGCAAAGGAAGAACACGTATCTGAATTCTACAAGACATGCAGAAGAGAAAGTTTGTACAAGGTACCGCTTGTGGCCTTCCTGCATGCACACAAAATGACTGGACAACCATCATGGCAGATTTTGTATTACTGAACTTTATGTACAAAAGCAGATTTCAAATAAAACATTTTAATGTAAAAACAATGGTTCATTTAAACAACTGAACTTGTTCTGGTTTTTGTTTGTTTGGGGTTTTGTTTTGTTTTTACATCTACTGTACCATTCAAATTCTTTTTAACCAGCTTACATGATATCTTCAAAATCTATCAAAGGTACATATAGAAAAGGCATCTTTATAAATAGAAAACAAAGGGATTTTTTCAGCTTTTATTATAAATTGACATGACATACAAAGTTTACTGGACAGAAGTAATTTCATTACTATTTTTGGGGGGATCACCAACTTTTTGTGCAAACAATGCTAGCCTTCTTTTAAGCATTAAGAGCATAACTGCTTAAGAAATGACATAAGCAATAATTCTAGAACTACATCTCCCCTAAAATAATCTATTTTTTTACATATGTGCACAGCTTTAGCAAATTAAAGCCAGAGAGAAATGCTTGATGTACTATCCAGAGGCATAATTAGAGTTTGCTAAAACTCAAGAGAGCTGGCAAATTCAAGAAGTTTGTAATGAAAGCTGCAGTTTCCCTCTTTCCTATTTTGTACACAAAATCAGTGACTAAGAACTTAATACTGGATGACAAATCACATCCACACCATTAGTTAAATAGTCTCACAGTTAAACACATCTTAAGGACCATCAAAATCAGTATTTACATTTTATAAATTTCTGAAGACACCATTAGAAAGCTTATATACCCCTTAAACAAACAGGGAACTGCATCTCATGGTGATGGAATGAAATAAAAAATTAAAAATACCTGTATTTACAGCAGCATTGTTCCTTTATAAATAAAGAATATGAAAAATGCAATATTTTAAGGATAATAAAAAAATTGAGGTGATGTCACTCAACCACAGTGCTTGCTGGAATAAACCCTTCGGTGCTGATACTGTACCAGTAGTGAAACCACTTTCCATTGGAAAAAATCTGTAAACGTATGCATAAAATGTGTTAACAGCAGTGCAAAACTGCTCAAATATAGTTTAGTCAGTATCTTAGTATCTGTATTGAATACAATACATCACAGAATACTTGCATAAGAAGTGCAACACATTTTCTGGTCCAATTTTACAGTGCATTTTTCCCTCAAGAGTGGCATCTCGAAAGCCAAAGCTAAACCTATGGCCTGGACTTGCAGTCTGTACTCAGGCAAAACAGCAGGCATAAACTTCCAAAGAAGTTAATCGACGTAATGCCTACATACTGACTATAGACTCTCGGCTTTAGCATGGCACACTATGATGTGGAACCCCAGTAAAAAGGGTTTACATCAAATAGTTTGTGTAGCTGTGTAAATGTGTAATAAAAATATAAAGGAGCTAATGTTCAAGTTTAAAATGGTACACTGGGTGATCAATACATCAGAATTATCCACGAAAACCAAACTGCTGGTAACCTCAAAAAGCCAAGGTGGTACTTGACTGTGTCTGTAACATGAAAAGCCAAGATCTTTCCAAACAGGCACAAGACAAAGGAAGTGCTAAGTTTGCCAACTTTGATAATTTTCATGTCAAAAAATGAATTTGTAATTTATGATCAATTGATAAATGATTTCAAATACAAGGATCAAGGTTAAACTTTAAATAGTGAGACGTTATTTTCACAAAAAGCTAAACTGGAGAATTTCTAAATAAGAAAAGCAGAAACTGTATCCCAATCCCCTTTCCCCAATGTTTCACAACTTCATGGCAGGAAAAACAGCCAGATACAGATGCAAAAATCTTAATATAAAACGGTTTTACATATACTTAAATTATGTAAATTCCATAAAGTTCTTAAGACACTAATTACTAAAATTACAAAAAGATTTTCATATTGCTCTTCATGCTCAAACTCTTAGAATATTGTCATTACATCACCAAAACCGATATACATGTAGTACTTGCATAATTAACTGAATAGAAACCCTGTTAAAACAATATCCTTGTTGAAATCATTTATTTCCATCCAGCAGTGCCTGTTTGGAATCTCTGTATTTTTGTGTGTAATTCTTTAGAGCTCATGCACCCTAGAATGTCACTTCAATGCTTGTCCGTTGAATGGCATTTGACTTTTGACTTCAGAGCTTTTGTTTCTTGCTCTGTTTTGTGACACCTGAGATGCTATCCATTTCTGAAATTCTCTCTCTCATATTATTTTCACTATATCCATTTGTTGTCCCACTTTGTTCCTCAGAAGATTCCTCATCTGTGGGGGAGGCTGATTCTCCTTTCTCTAACTTCTGCTGCATCTCTCGGAGCCTGGCAACAGCTTTGTCTATTGACATTATGCTGATGAGGTTAAAGTCATGCATGCTGACCAGATGTAGCATAAAGTTTCGACACAAGTTCTTCTTAATTATTTTTTGTCCGTAATTTTCAACAAACAGCATACAGGCATGATTCATTTGATTGTCAGCAATAAACCTGTCAAATTAGAAAGCCATCATTATGCAAGCAGAACATTTTCAAATCCAAAAAGATACCTTACAGCATGGTTTATCAATGTAACTGCATGGACCACCTATTACAGTCTCAACATCTGCAATGTTTTTTCTTTTCAAAGCCTTAGGGCTTCTAAGCACAAGAATATTTTTTAAAAACTTAAAACAGTCAAAAGCTTGTTAAATTATCCTAATTTAATGATACTTTCCTAAACAACTGAGCCAAGTGAATTTTAAGGGCTTAGTGAATTGAAATGCAAAATGGTCAACTAAATCTATATCATAATTTATTTGTATCAAAACTAAGTTTAAAATAACATACCCGTGCTTCATAACATGAAGATTCCACAATTTCATCACTTCTTTCTCTCCTTCGTTAACATCAGAAAATTCTTCAATTTGCTGTAGAGATAAAAGGATTGAGAGAAAGGACAGGAGAAGAAAAACACACACACACACACATCAGAACTGCATGTCTGCTAAGTAGTGAAACCACACCTAAAATTCAACTTATGCCACCTATACATCCCAGAAATAACTACTGCTGAAAATTCAGGCACTGCAGTCAAATAGGTCACAGAAAAAAGTCATATCATGTGATACACACTATATCCTCCTACGATACCAGCATCTCCTCTTTGAAGAAGGAAGCCAGCCGCAAACAATGAAAATTTAGTAGGACCCATGTGGACCGAATAAGCTTTGCAACAAAAGACATACTTGAAAATAGAAATTCATGGAACCAAAGTTTGTATCGTTAGTGTTTCAGCATCATAAAATTATCTTATTCTTCAAAGTAAATACATCATTTTCGCAATGCCCTGTTTGTTCCCTGCAACAACTGCAGACTATCTTTTAAAAACCACAATCCATTTAAAATAATTTTGTATAAATGGAATAATTACAGTAATGGTTTTCTCTCGTAGCCATTCGGGGTCCTTTTCATCCTCACTGTCTACTTCCATTTCTTGTGGACGGAGAGGTAAACATGTGTCACTGTGGAAATATAACCGATTGTGCCCGCTGCTGTATGTTCGTTGCTGTTCTACTTCTCCATCTTCAGATTCAAGAAATTCTGACATACTTGCTTTCGTACGCTTTGGCCTAGCAGAAGGAAAAAAAGTAACTGCTTTCAATCATCATATCAAATACGCAAATATTAAGAACTGTAATTGATTAATACAAATTAGTCTTTTAAGCTCTAGCTTGCAAAAATGTTGGGGGTGGTTGGGGAGAATCACCAGCAATGAAATAAAACACATTAAAATCCCAACAACCTGTTCCAATCCACACTCCACCTTTTGGGGAAGAAAAGTTTTACGATAAGGCAGTTAAAAGAAGTTACATCATTATGACTAGATGACTCAACTGAAAATATGTAGAAAAATCACAGATAAAGTTATCATCCTTCAATAATGGTTTATTTAATCATAAACTGCTGTCTTTAATGATAGTGAAATTTAACACTCTCTATGTGCAGCCACAGATTTACAAGTTCCTAGGTTTGAGAAATCCGGTCCACATGCTATATTACACAAGTACAGATAGACCTTGTTTTCCATCACTCTACCTGCAAACAAGTATGTGTGTGATAGGAGTTCTTTTGACCGGTCCATTGCGACTAAAGGCAAATCCAGGTTGACGATGGATATCCTGGGGATTTCCTGCATAGGAGCCATCATAGCACTCATTGATAGATACGTCTATCCTAGCACCTTTTGGATGATACTGAAATAGATAATCGCAAATATACTTAGCAAACTAATGACAATACATCAGAAGGTTTAAACAAGTAACCTTTTCAATGCTGAATAACTTAAACATCACCCTATCAACAACTTGACATAGCTCTATTCCTTTTACAACACCCAAATAATTTTTAACCTCTAGAAACAAATTACACTAAAGCTTCCTTGCTGTGTATCATTTTACTGTTTTATAAAAAACCACTCAGAATAGAACTAATTGTAAAATTAAGGAAAATATCAGCAAAAGATGGCTAACAAGCACCCTAGAAGTTAGAACATTTCTAACCAGCTAAGGACTGAAGTTTTGGAATAATAATCTGAGCAGCGTAGTGGCCTTTGGAAGCTGCATTATCTTCGAATAAATAGGACAGAACTTCTCTTTAAGGTCAGATTGGTACGCACAGGTCCTTATCAGCATCAGTAAATATAATACTGTCTTTAAATGTTTACCGCTTTCCTAAAGCTTCAAGAGAGTTCCAACCAAATGTAGATTACATTGCTTTCTACATCACATAAAAAGAATACATTAATGCAAAAGCAGCAGCAGCAAAAGAAAAAACAAAAACCCCCACTATTTTTTTTCCCATGCAGCACACAAACATTCACTGCATTTAACTGTAGATACAGTCCTACAAAACTTCACAGGCTAGCAACAGAATCACTGCATATGTAATATCTGTGACAGACCGTACAGCGTTTCATAGTGCTAAACCACAAAAAGACTACTTACAACATAATTAAATATAAATCTGCTGTGGCAAAGTTTAAGATGTTTGAGTAAACTATACAGTTTCCGACAGTTCAGCGTGCACCATGGGCAATGCAAGTCATCTCGGGCTTCAGTCTGCTGTCTTGTGTTGTTGTTATAAAGGAACTGATGCAAACAAAGGAATAGGTAGTGTTAGCACCAAAAGAGTTTAATTCATTAACCTCCCAACCCCCAGAACAAAGTTGGACATAATTTTAGGAAACCTCTTCAGCTCAGCATACTGAAACACTGGTATTTCAAGAATTTTTTCCCCATAGAGAGACCACCTGGTCCCCTCCAGATGTCTAACAAGAGATGTCCTTTGTATTTTGGGATGTGAGACATGCCCGCAGGAAGATTAGCTTTCTAAAATACTTCCTGTAAGAAGAAATATGTGGAACGGCTCTTAACGTGTGAGTCTGAGACCCCTTAAGGCAGCCACTAAAAAGGCAAATGGAAATTTCCACCCAACTCAGAAGAGAATTGAACATTTTAATTCCATGCAATATTTACAGTCTATTTTTTTCCTCTAATGCTTATTTTTAATACCTGGTAAAATATTCGCAACTTTTGTCGGGGTTCATTTAAAACGTCTCTCTCTTTTCTTGTTTGAAGGTCTGTCGGCAACGATTCTTTCACAGCTGAAAAACACATACAGACATACATTTCTTTAGTGAAGAGGGGGGAAAAAAAAAAAAAAAGAGACACTGTTTCTTACCCAAGTATGAGGATCTGAGAAGGGCATGCTGCTGAAGGAAATGGGCTACTCTAGTGTACTTATTGATATAAGTAGCTCATACCAGCAACAAGGAAGTCTTGATGCTCAGCTTCCCTCACAAATCTACAGGCAAACCCACCACTTTTAAACACCAGATTCATCTCCACTTTTGGAGAACCCTTCAGAAAACTTAAAAACTGTCAGGTAAAAAGCAACATTTTTTTTATTCCACATAAGCAAACAGAAAATTCTTTAGGTATAGCTAAAAGCAGGTGTGGCTAGGAAACAGGAAAGAAACACTGCTTTCAGATAGCTGCACTGGAAATACATTGCTTAAATTAAATTTCAGAAGTTTCCCAAGTCACACAACAGACAAAACAGTAAGCGCAAATAACACACAAATATTTAACTGAATCTTTAACCCTTAAATCTTATTCTTCAAACTCAGTCGCCTCTGAGCCTCTTCTGTACATTTTAATCTCAGTATGATTATTCGATTCCATACAATTAACAAGAAACCCCACATACCTAAGCAGGTTTATAAAACTATCCTCAGGAGAAACCAAATAATGACACCTACTTGCTTCTGAATGGAGAAAAAGATGGCAAAACAAGTCCCAGCTCTACTGACATAAGGAGCTCTTTTAGAAGATGCACTCCATATTTAATATTTTGGAGAGCAAGGGAAATCTCATCCTCTTTATGTATGACAAAGAGAGGAAGCCTGACACTTTAGCCTGCACCACATCAGAGAAATTACAACTCCATGGCTCAGTTACTTTGAGTACTTTGTAATTACAGCAAAGCTTAAGCTGCCACGTTTAGAAAGTCTTTGATATCTTTATCCCACTGGTCTGCCTTGGGAAACATGCCAAAGTAAAATGACAACACCAAATTCATATACCCTGGGAAAGACGCACTGGATCTTTTTCTTTTACTGTCAGAACCTCTAACTGATAGAATTTCCCTACTATTTTCGCTCTCCTCCTTTCTTGGCATTCAGAGACTGAAAACAGCACAACCGTCACAAATATCCTACAATGCTGGGCACTGCGCTACGATATATTCTTGTATTAACAGTCTGCTGCACTACTTTGGAAGGTGGCTCTTGCTGTAACCTTTCCAATTTAGTGGAATACTTAGCTTCTCTGAGGCAAGAAAAAAAATGGGTTCTATCAGTGCATTAGCAATGCAGCCTTGCCACGTCCCCACTGCCTCTGTATTTATTATGCAGTAAACTAGTACACACCTTCTAGAGTTAGTCAACATACCAACATTTCTTTTGCAAGTCTGAGCATAAAACCTGCCTAACAAATTACAATGAAAGTCTCCAAGAAACTCTAAAATACAAGGGGACCTGGTATGAGGAAGTAAAGAGAAAGCAGAACAACTTTTACAGTAAAAGTTCAAGTACTTCCCCGCTTCTGTTACCTTTCTTCTGTTAGAAATTACTACATGTTGGTGTGCATTAAGTGTCAGCCATTCATCCTGATTTAAGAAACCTAAGTGTCTCTAATCCTTAGCTCAGGTAAAATATTCAGTTCAGAAGACAGGAATCAGTCTTATTTAAATATTCTTGTACTCTTTCCAAGGACAAAAATGTCTGTAGGTTGGCTGAGGATGTTAGGGTTCATTCTAGACAGTGGCTTCTGCACAGGTAGGGGTAAAATTCTTCTTGTCCTAACATTTGTATTCCTACACACTAAGACTCTAAAAGCAGTGAAAAGAATTGTTACTCTTATAAAGTCTCACCAGAGATGAGCTATCACTGACCCATCGAGTTTCCCAACATATACTACAATAGAATTGCACAAAAAGCACATTTGGAAAAGCAGGGTTTTTTCGTAATAATCATTGCCTTGCTATCACTACTACAGCTCCAAAACCTCACAGTTACATATCCAACACAAAAAATACCATTTTGCACAAATTCTCTGATGCACTTCCATAGATAAACCCCAGAACTCCAAGCAAGGCAACTCTTTACAAACAGCGCCTGGCTATATACCCCAGAGGTTAAGTCTGGAGACAGAACCACTGCACTCCAGATAATTACTTCTATAATAGGGACCTAGAAGCTTCTTTAATCACACAGTCCCAATCTCGTTACAAGCTTGAAAATGCTGATCACTCTGAAGTGAACTGGGTGCCAGTTGAGAGTCCAGGTATGTTCCTAACTGTTTAAACAACAGGAGCAGCCTGTTGCCTTCTGTATAATTTAAGTTTTCCCAGCTGTCCTCAGGCCTTACCTGCCAACACAATATTGCAAGCCAAAATTACAAACAACAGTGAGCAAGACAAAAGAAAGATACAATCTAGGCCAGCCCCCACTGCCACTTAGGAATCAAAGGGGAGTTTCAGATTAAATATGACCCTGAGACAGGAAACTGCTAAAAAAAAAAAAAAAAAATAAAAGGACATAATGGTCAAAGGTGCCTTTTCTATCTAGTGTCAGGAAGTATTTTAGTAGCAGCTTTTTTTGAGCTATACGCTCTGAGACAGCAAGGAAGAAAGATGTTTTCAGAAGCATCCTAACAAACTTGTAATTAAGCAACTGAACTAAATAAATACAAATTTGTGATTAAAAAACATAAAAACTACATTAAGCTTAATTTCTTGAGATAATTATGATCAAATCACATGCTATCTGCTGTACAGCTACAGCACTTTGGGAGTTTTTCAGTTAACTAGACTGCAGTACACAATCAGTTACCCCCACCCCAGCAGCTATCCCAGTATTTTGCAAGAAGATCTAAACAACTCTAAGAAAAAATCACGGGGTTGTTTCTCATATCTAAACACATATCTTAATACTACAGTCTTCTGCAAAACATCTCACAGCAAGTGTGTGACTTAATATTTTTACACCATGCATGAATTAAAAAAAAAGAAGTGTGCTATCACACATCCTTTGAAACTTATTAAGGGTCAAACCTTACAAATCCATTGAAATTTTCAAGGTAAGTCCCAGCACTGATACTGATTAGCTAACCTTATGTAAAGGGAAATATTTCCAGAAGACTTCCCATAAAGAAACTGATCTGGAAACACACACCTGTTTTTTTTAACATACACCTCCAGAAACATCAAAGGGCATTTCAAAGATTTTCTAAACTAGTGCTTAAAATCACTTATGTAAATTTAGGATAAATATCACTTTATATTCAGCAGCTTCACAAGACAAGCTTTTTAGTAACAGCAACAGCAGAACAAGCAGTTCCTAGACGTTTCAATAGCTCCTAAACTAATATGTTTAAATATATAATACGTTAACAAAAACTGTAATTTTACATTTCCAGTGAATATGAGCAGACTGCATTAATGTTTTTGACATTATGTAATCTCCAAAGTAGTGGATCAGATTACGATGGTAATTACATTAAATTTTCACTGTAGCCTCCACAGAAGTGCCACTACTACATCAAATACAAACCAAGCAAAAAAGTAAAACCAAGTTAACTGATGCTACTTAATGCTTCCATGAAACATTTTAAATAGTGTATCCACTACTGCTTTAAATGTGATATATATTTAAAGCTACAATAAAACAGTTCAAAAGCTGATTACAAAGTTTGACAATACGTAAACTCTTCTGGAACGAATGTATAGGAAAATTTGCAGAAGGAAACAAAACCAGTTACATTTCAGATCGCTGAAAAATTCCAAACTTAAAAAGCATTTAGTTTTAAATTACAATGGTCTAAACATTAATTAACTAGTTAAATAATACACAGATTAATTTACTATAGCACATACAGACTTACCTCACATTGTAGTAATAGTTTGCAGACTTGCTACATTTTTATCTTACCTACACAGGATTATTTTTTAGACGACACTAACTGTAAGTCTACATTCTATCTAGACAACCTCAGACTGCCAAACTGAATAAAAGCAGAAATCTTTGTTAACTTGTGTAAATAAGCAGAAAATGCAGCTAAATAATAATAATTAAAAAAAAAAATATACATATAGTGCTTCCATCATGGGACCATGCCTAGACATCAAACTATGTATCAAAGAGATTAGCATCAGTTCATTAAGCGTTCTGAAGGAATCTGAGTTACCTTTACACCACAAACGTGCAATGTAATGTACAGTATTTTAGACAGTTTGTCACATTTCATAGTAGCAGCTATGTTTTCCAAGAGCTAGAAGTTCTAGTCACAGATTTCCTCCCGATTTATTTTGCATCAGGATTTCTGAGCATTGTATATAAATCACTTTAATATTGCCATGACTTCAAAGACCCCACTATTTTTATCTTTTAAACTTACCTTAAAAATTGTACAAAATATGGGATACAACAAAGCCCATTCATTTTTGCTTTTTCCTATGTTTAAGATTACCTGAGTGAGTCAAGAACCCTGAAGCACAGAAGTGCTAAGCAGATGATCATTCAGCAGCAAAACCAAATTTTGCTTACCTATAGTCTGAGTAGGTTTAACAGAATTGGGCTTGTTTTCTTGAGGAAGGCTTTCAGAATTTCGTGTTGCAAGAGGCTTAGCTATAGGAGCTGTAGACTTATCATTTGTGTCTCCTGTCCAACGAAGAGTAAACTGAAGTGTAGGTCCCTGAGAAAATGTTTCAAATGGAGGCAGTCTCTGAGGAAGAAAATAAAAATAAAACGGCAGAGTTAGTGTCTTCCCATGGACGAAAACAATCATGAGAAAATAGGGACAGATGTAAGTTTTTAATCACCTGAAGTCCTTGTGTTTTCAACATAAGCATACACATTTAGATATACTAAAAAAAGCTGAATAAGATGACTGTGCAGTTTCCTGCACATTACTGAGCAACCACTTTGTACACATACTGTGGCACACATACTGGTCTTTGCAAAACACTAAATAGTAAACAGCATGGGCCATGACTAGAAAGAAAACAGCACTTACCCACCAGCCTGCTGCCAATGTACTTCTCTTTCTACTCACACCTACTCCTAATTCTGCAGTCCAGTACTGTATATTAATCCACAATACACAAGCTTTAAAAACCGTACCACTGTCTGCTGTAGAAATGCTATTGTAATAATTCTCCTGTGGATATGTTCTTATATTCCACTCACCTATCAGGTTAATAGCAATAAAGAAACAGAAGCAACCTAAGTCCAAACTCCTGTTATCAAGCATCACACCCTAAAGTTATCAATGAGATCACAGAATACCATCTTAAAATCTCTTTATTATATTTAGGCCTCATTAGTTTACAGAAACACTATTGCAAAACCACAAAGCCAATGACAATGTGTTTATCAGTTCTAGGTGATAAACACATTGGCCATGACTATTTTCTCTTCTCTTTCGGGTAGCACCTCCAGCATGAAAAACCTCTCTCTCATTCCCCCAACAACAGAAAGCAACCCAATCCCTGTCTCTGTTTAACAAAGTTACAGCAATTTTATATGTCTTTTTAAGCACATTTACACATGGAGGATCTTCTCCTATGATCTTCCTAAAAGCTGTTTCTGGCTTTTTAATTTTAATTTCTTGAACACAATTTAAGAGAACCAGAAGCAGTATTCCAGGTAAAGACTGAACAGGATAATAGAGCTTTTATCTACATTTTTACTACATATTTTGGATCACCTCTGCTTTTTTCGTAATTATATAATCATGTTGATACACAACTACTTTGTAACCACGTAGAATTACCATATTCTTCTCCTCAGTCACTTACAACTGATACTCTCCCAGGACACAGGAACATGTGACTATGTAAGTGCATACAGTCACCTGTATTCACTGTATCATTGAGTGTTGATTCACCTCAGTCAACAATTTCTCTACGCACAACAACTTCTCCTACGCTGACACACCTTCTTCCTTTCATCACTAAATTTCATCAGCATTCTTTTAAAGTATGTGTGTAAGATCACCCCTATGAAAGCTCTGGGTTCCTATTTCTTTCCCCAAAATATTCTGCTTCTGCAGTTTGTTCCTTTTGATTCATCCAACTTGAATTTATTACAATAACCAACATTTAATTTGCCTGATTTTATAAGACAGAAATTCAGACGCCATTTAAAGAGACAGCTGCCATACCTACAGTAGTTAGCATCTGCTTGTATTAATGAACTAGTGTAGCCAAAGCTTTCCCATAGAGACAGCTAAATTAAAACTTATGTCCATACATCCTGAAAGAGAAGTACTATTTCCTGTTCAATTTAATCCATTTTCAGAGGAACAGCCACTGACTGCACTTTGAATTGTGTTCCACCTTAATCCAGACCATTTTAAGTGAAGACAGGTCTTTCAGCCACTAAAACAATCCATACCTTCCCATCAAGTATTGTTTCCCATGTTGCTCTTTTCTTGCTAATTGGACACTCTTCCATTTCCTGCATGGCCACTTCGTATTCCCCATCCAGAAGTTGCAAGCGCCTGTCGAGACAAAGTATGTATTATGAGTTTGTTTGATTTACTTTTCAATTATGCTATCACTGATCTTTAACAGAACCACAGAAATTAAGTCTTAAAAAACTGACGAGGAACCAAAAAACTGACGCGTATTAACAGGACAATACTCAAGTTCACAAAAGGGAATCACAACTGTCACTGAACAGGTCTCACTATAAATTATAAATGTGCATTATGAAACCTGTAGACTTAAAAAAAAAAAAAAAAAAAAAGGGACAACAAGGCTAAGCTCTGACTAACTACCAACTAAGAATGCAGCCAAGGAGAGCAAGCAGTGAAAATAAAGAACAGATTTAAGTTTAATATTGAACAAATTCCTAACAAATAACAGAAACAATATTTATTTTGGATAATATTACCTGTTTTTATCAAATACCGTCATTTGTGCTACAAATGTCTTTTCCCCATCTTCACGATTTGAAGAGTTTCTTTTTCTTCTAGCTGGAAGCTCCTCATTGACATCTGTACATAAGAAATATGGTATTCAATTATTATATAAGCTCAAATTCAAAAGATAGAACAGCTTCTATGCAACTGTAAAATCTAACTGGCTGTGAGTTATGTCAGATGTGTCATACAACAGAAAAGGACACAGTATTTAATGAACAGCTCAATGGCAATGGAAAGAGCACTTATCTAAAATATGATTACTATGAAGCTGAGTTCACATATTTATAGTTTAGTCATATTAATCTGCCAGCATAAACAATATGGTATCGACCTTCCTCCACTTGTAGCTATAATAGTGAGAAAAAGTTTTTCATTCTACAGGCACTCTTCAAAGCTATAACATTTGTGATGTAACATAACATGTCTTGATAAGATTAAGAAAATAACTTTTAAAAATTTGACATTAAGGAATTTTCTATATTGGCTAGTCATTTGGTTTTGATAAGAGATTATGATAGCACCTAAAGCTGAGTCAGCTGTGACCAGTGTTGCTGGAGGTTTAATGATAGTCACAGCAACCACAGAGCTCTCTTACCTTATTCACCCCCCAGCAGTGTTACCTCACACATTCACCATCACACATTAGTAACAACTGGTGTTAAATTTACACACAAATAGAAGCACAGTTTCTAGCTACCAATTGCATTTTAGCCACATCTTGAATAAGACTGAAAAGAAATGAAAGCCAGTTCAGCCACTGAACTTATTACTGGCCCTTCTCAGAGTATGACCTACACTGCAGATCAAGACAACCATATACACGCCTACAAGAAAAAACTTGGTAAAAACATATTTAAAGATCGAAGTTACCAATGTTTTCATTAGTTTCACCATTGATCAGTCCATTAAACTCTCTTCTTCCTGGGCGAGTTACTCTGAATAACAATGAGTAAGACTTCACCATATGGCTGTTGCTTGGTTCAAACTCATTGCTGGAAACTGCAAGCGATGGGAAGTTGCCTGGTTTTATTTGGCTGAGGTCTGGGTTTAAAGGCACCTGCTTTTTACCTGTAGGAACCTGTCTTATCGGACAACTGACATCCTGTAGGAAAACAAGAAAGCTAAGGTTTAGGATTTTGGAATACAAAGTAAAGGCATTAAGTGTTAAAATTTGTATCACTTACGATTCGTACTTGTCCTGCCATCTTTTTGAAAATAAGCCTTGTAACAGATGTAAATAAAAAAATTTGGAATAACAATCCCAGGTTGCAAATGTAAAAACATATATTTGAAAGTGTAAATAAAACTGGCATTTTATAACCACTTCTGGCAGCAGCCATCTTTCTCTAAGTGATTAAATTAACACTAACATGAAGCATTCAGAAAGATTGTAGAACAGTCATTAATACTAATTTAATTCTGTTTACCTAAAGAAAGTAAAATGTTTTGGTTATATATATATTTCAAGGGCTTCCTATCTTCTCCTTCCAATATTACAAAGTGCACTTTGCGTTACCTGGGAGATAAAGAACCACTTACCTAGGATTTATTATATTCAGTATCTCTGAAATAGATCATTGAGCACTGTGTAGTATTGGAAAAACAAGGCAAGATGGCCTAAGTATGAAACTTGCAGCAAAACATTTCAAATAACCATCAGGACCTCCTGCTTTTACCATATTTATCCATACTATAGCAAGGAACAAAATTGGCTAGAAACAGTATTAACTCTTAAAAACGTGTCAAAACAACTTAACATTCTTAGGGAAAATATACAAAGTTCTGACAGCAAATCCTTCCCTTTTTGGTTAAAAATTACAGCATGCATTACTGAGCCTCCCGTATTCCCATAGCTGTGACGATAATTTGCCAACTGGTGTGAAACATAGTAAAACAGCAAGCAAATTCAAAGATGTTTTAAAAAAGATATGAAAATTGTTTATGATTCATAGCAGCTAAAATCAGCAATAATTGAGATGATCAATGTAAAAACCATAGCTACAGAAAAAGCAAGGAAAGAGACAAGACTTGGCAGAGGACTGGGGAATTCAAAACAATTACAACTTGTTCCTTTTTATTTCTAAATTCTAAAAGGCATAGACTGTTTCTATGATTTTGTGATTGTCTGGTTTACTTAGGCCTCTGGACATCACAACAGAATTAATAATTTGACGTTATACAAAAGATTGAAGTAAAAAATAGAGGTGGCTGAAATTCACGATGAGTGGTGCTGACTTACAAGCAAACTAAATTCAACAAACAAAGCTGGATCTTTTTTTAAAACTTCCAGTTATTTCTCACAAAACAGAGCAAAACCCATATGTATATATATTTGCTTCTGAAGAATCCCTTACCCAGCCAACAGAAAACAATTCAAATAGATTAGTTCTTAAATTTAAAGACTCAACCTCAACAGAAGCATCATTCCACCATTACCTTGTTGTATGGTAGTGTTAAATAGATGTTCCAGAATCAAGTAAACATTTTGCTTTACTATATAGTAATACTTTTGTCAAATCATTTTTACCTTTCGTTTCTTGTGGCAAACTTTCACAAGCAGTACTTCCAGGGTTACAGAATTTTGTTCATTCTCTGAGTTTTGTGATGGCTTATCTAAACAGAAAAATATTTTAAGTTCTGAAAAAGTGAAGTTCTATTCAACGGTGTAAATACACCTGTAATTACTTTTTAATCTTAGGTACCTCCAGACACAAAGACCTCCAGCCAAATTCTAAGTTTTAATTCTCCCCAAACTTACTGCAGATTCCAACTCGAGGACATACCGTACCTCACTATTCTAATACTAGCAGATTAAAAAGCATAGTTGATCTCCAATGTTTAGAAAAGTAAGCTTGCTACCTTTGGCATTGCCAAAACCTTTTTATAGCAGAGAAAAAGGATATGAGTAGATTTAAGGAAAGTCAGAATACACTAATTACAGATGAGACAAATTACTTCCTTTTTTTTTTCTTTACAGCTTGCAAACCTGTAATCTGGCTTGCATCAAAACTTAAGATCCAGATGCTATCAGATAGGAAAAAAAAAACAACATAAAAAAACACCTTAAAGATTATGCAAGGTTAAGTATATGCAGAATAGCTGTTAAAGAACCCTTGAAAGAACACAAACAAAAAGTCCTAGAATAGAAGACTTGGCTTCACAGTTTCCACACTGTAGGTTTCCTAGAGCCTGGTATCTTCAAGACAGCTCCTACCAGCAGTATGATCAGCAATGCCAATTAAGAACTGCCTCACAAAATAAGTTTCACTATAGGGTAAGAAAACCTTTAATCATTTGAATTTATATTAATCTAGAAATGTGCCCTCATATGGAAAAATAACAGAAAGATCAAAGTTGATTATGTATCTAGTTAAAAAACGGTTTGTAGAAGAAAGTATGAAAACAATGATCAGCCAAAGCTGAATGAATCTGTAAGAAGTTATTTCTGCTCTTTTAAAAAAATCTTACAAATATCATTATGGGGTTAAGTTAAAAGCACAATGGCTACACCTTAGTCCATGTCACAACAAATCTGACATTCAGTGACATACTTCATCATGCACATCAGAAAATGTCTACCCAGACAAATAAGCGTATTCATTGCACCTGCTTCATTAATTTAAATATTTTCTATATTTAAAGAGCAAAGCTTCAGCATGGTGAAGACAACATAACCCATGCCTCTTCACTTGCTTTCCTCCTGACACTATATCCACATTCAACAAGCTTAATGTATTTCAGTTGAGAGTGTTCTGGTAATTCATTCAGAGACACTGCCAGTTTTATGAACAAATGGATGTTTTTTAAATTGTAAACACAAGACATTAGAAATCCTCTTAGCAAATACAGAAACTTGGGGGGGAGTGGGGACGACAGACATGACACCACAACCAAAACTCCACCGCTCTCTCAGTTCCAAGAGTTTCTAACATAATTTCTATCCAGACAAATAAGCATATTAATTGTGCCACTTTCATTAATTTAAATATTTCCTTTGTTTAATATTTGCTATAGCAAACATTACTTATGTTAGTAATATCCTCTTCTATGGCACAAATGACCATCAGGCTCTCACAACATGTAGCACTCTTGAAGTGAAAGGTTTTTATAGTTAACAGTAGAATCACATAATCTAAACATTCAAAACCACACATAAATTCATCAACTAAATTAACGTCTTGAAGAAACTACTACAGCCCCTGTCTGTGTAAGACCACGCTGTAATAAAAAAGCAGTAAGAAAAGCAAGGTCTGTCAGCAAAATCTATCAGACAACTACCCTATCCACTAAGTATTTTAAATTCCATACATGACGTTTACTACTACATACTGTCCTGGAAGGACCAGATTTTGAAGTAACATATTTGAATTTAAGACACATCAGCATACCATTTCTTCCACATTTATTCTACACTTCTCTATTCTTGCCACTAGCTGCTCCAAAGGTCCTTATCTCTTGTGGATTCCCAGCTTAAATACTGAACACAACTGTTCGGTGCAGCAGTGACCCGACCTGATCTGGCTTTGGTGCCCAGGTAACTCCAGAAACACAGCACCTCTCCTGTCCTGAGCAATCACCATAAAAGATGGAGCCCAAAGTCACGGACTAAATGAACTCAATGGATGTTTTGTGGATATTTTACAGCGGTGGTCTATAGACTAAGGAAGCAATCCCTGTGTATTATATCAAAGGATGAGAAGGGGGGTGGGTGGTTAATGAGGACATATTGGATAGCGTGGGACCAGAGCATGACGTGCGATAAGAATATGCTGGGTTTGGCTGGGATAGAGTTAATTTTCCTCATAGCAGCTGGTATGGGGATATGTTTTGGATTTGTGCTGAAAAAATTGTTGATAACACCAGGATGTTTTAGTTACTGCTGAGCAGCGCTTACACAGAGCCAAGGTCTTTTCTGCACCTCACCTCACCCCACCAGCGAGCGGCTGGGGGGGAACAAGAAGCTGGGATGGGACATGGCCGGGATAGCTGACCCCAACTGACCCCAGGGACATCCCACACCGTATGATGTCAAGCTCAGCATATAAAGCTGAGGGAAGAAGAAGGAAGGGGAGGATGTTTGGAGCGATGACGTTTGTCTTCCCAAGTCACTGTTACGCGTGATGGAGCTCTGCTTTCCTGGAGATGGCTGAACACCCGCCTGCCCATGGGAAGGAGGGAATGCATTCCTCGTTTTGCTTTGCTTGCGCACACGGCTTCTGCTTTACCTATTGAACTGTCTTTATCTCAACCCACCAGTCTTCTCCCTTTACCCTTTTGATTCTCTTCCCCATCCCATGGGGGGTGAGTAGGTGAGCAGCTGGGTGGGGCTCAGTTGCTGGCTGGGGTTAAACCACAACAGCAACGTATAAGACGAAGCTCCTGAGAGCAGAAACAAGATGCCTACCCATTGAGACCAGCAGTATTTTGAAGTTCCAGAAAGTTCCTAATATACAGATTTTAAGAACTTTCTCAAAGAATATTACATTTTATTAATAAAGAAGTGATTGCGAAATCTAGACACCTGCAACTTTAACTTTAAAACATCTTACTGAACAGATCTGGTTAAGCATAAGATACTTTGAGTGAACATAACTTCCAGGAAAAAAAAGTACAAAACCTGGTACATTAATTGTATTAGCTTTTACATCCAAAGACTAAATATTCAGAATATTTTTAACCAAAAAATTAGAAACACCACTTTATTTTAATGGATAAACAGCTAATTTTTTTTCAGGGAAGTAAAAAGACAGTGAATTTACCCATGCCTATACAGCACAAAGCATGTCACTTCTGCTTTCGTTAAAGGAACAGAACCCTTCATTCTGGTCTGGGAAGTCCAATATTCCGATTTTGAGAGGTAAAGCCTTACATGCATAAAAGACACAATAGAATGACTGCAAGTCACTACAACATTATTTCTGTTGCTTTTCTAATTGCTGACATGGCCTTTGCCTCATTTCTAGGTTCCAACTGATAAAATTTATTCTCCCACTTCCGTTTTAAATTAAAACACACTGAATCTTCTAACTCTTTGAAGAATAAGGTTGTTGTTTTTTTTTTTTTTTAAACTGCTTCAAATACCCCAAAGACACACTCCCATAAAATCACTTTCTTCAGGAACTCCTCAAGGTCTATTTCAGTTTGAATGGCTGATGACTAAGTATTTCTCAAAATCACTGTTTTGACTAAAACTCTGGAAGGCTTATCTGCTTAGCATTACAATTACACTACAACACATTTAAAGCACTATTGAAAGTATTGTAACTAATGGGACAGTCTGAACTTAAATAAGTTAAAATCTGCATTCAAACAGCAGAGATTCAAAATATTCAAATATTCCCCTCACAGATCTATAGTAATTTCAAAGGTGCTATACAAATTGACAGTATAATGAATGTATTAGCAAACATACCATTTTTATGGAAGAACCCAGTAAACGTAAGTTGCAAATGAGCAGACAAGCTAAACAGAAAAAAAAAAAAAAAAAGAAAGGAAATGTTAGAACAAATAAATATTTTCTTCTCACAGCAACCACTCCATTCCATTCACTGACATTCAGGACAGGCCTACCCAAGAGGCAGAACTACAATGAAGAGGTAGAAGCTGCCTGAATACAGCAGTTGCAATTGATGCAAAGTTGTAGACCACTTTTCTCTTTACAGACCGATTCTCTCTATGTATTCTATGACTTGATACATTAAAAAAAAAAAGTAGAGGTTTAAACACTACAGTAGAAGGGCATTGTCTGAAGACACGAGATCTTGCCTTCACAAGTAAACACATTTCCTAGACGTTCATGAGCAAAGGTGAGTTTTGGTGAGAATTTTCTAGAACTTCACTCCAAACCATGCACTTGGTATCGACTTTGTTTCAATGTGATCCTTATCCTTACAAAGAGAATATTTACCTAGCAAGTATCCAAAACATGGAGCAAAAGGTAATTAAGAAAAATAATACACAGTAGATCTATAAAACATCCTAGAAAGCAAAATTTCTACGTTTGTTTTGGGCGAAATTGTTATCTAGCATGGTTGCCTCTGAAGTACTCTAATTATTTGCAAATGCTATGGAAAAAGAACAGCTGGTTAAAAACCAAGCAAACACCACACCATCTCAACAGGTCTTCACACATTCCAACAACTTAGGTTAGTCTTTAAGATGTCTAGTTTTGGTATAAAATTTCCAAAACGCTTTGCATTTCATGATCTATCAGTACATTAAATAGAAAGGTTTTGGCAGATTATCTACTGTCTTTCTATCAAAAAAGAACATAAAGCCAACCTGCGGGACTAAAACAGATCTCTGACTGAGTTGTATGGATTAGAACAAAATTCTTCTGGAAGTCTTACAATGGATTGGTTAATTTTGATCATATATACTTCTACAAAAAGCTTAGGTTTTAATTAATAAAGAATATAATATTTAAAAAAGTTAAGGTCATCATCTACTGCACTCAAATAGCGCAAACACATTATATGCTACATCACCTCTCAGTGAATAAGCTTTTTATACCATTTTATCTCAACACTAGGAAACTCGTCAAGAAACAGACCAGGCACATTTGCTATGCCTTCTTTTTGCTGTCATTACAAAGACAGGCTAGAATGAAGATGAACTGAAACGCATCAGTCCGAAGTTTCACATCTCTGCTGAACTTTGATTTTTGCCAAATACAGTATGGCAAACTCAGCAAGACTTCAAGATTTTTTTCTGAAGCAGAGTAGTAAAATCTGATAAAATGAATTTTATCCAACATCTAAGTGCATTACATAATTCAAAGTAAACCCTTGTGGGGAAAAATTACCATGACGAAACCAGTAAGTACACCAGTATAATGGTAATTACTATTTCACAATAAGAATTCACAGAGTAAGCCCCTCCTAAGTGACAATTCTATAACAAATTAAGATTTGAAGTTACGTATTTGGTACAGAGGAAACACTGTTATTTAGAGAGAATTATGCAAGGGTTCAACAGGAG
Organism: Egretta garzetta; assembly: GCF_000687185.1. NCBI lineage: Eukaryota > Metazoa > Chordata > Aves > Pelecaniformes > Ardeidae > Egretta > Egretta garzetta. The sequence goes on along the minus strand of NW_009259242.1, from coordinate 2,013,386 downwards.
CTATGTGTGGGGTCAGACCACAAGAAAGATATCAGACTAAGCAGTATTTCTCACAAGAAAATTAGAAGGGAAAAATAATAAGTTCTACAGCCTTTAATGAAAACATTTTTGTGCTGGTTTTGGCTGGGATAGAGTTAATTTTCCTCATAGTAGCTGGTGGGGCTATGTTTTGGATTTGTGCTGAAAACAGCGTTGATAACACAGGGATGTTTTAGTTACTGCTGAGCAGCACTTACACAGAGCCAAGGCCTTTTCTGCCTCTCACCTCACCCCACCCCACCAGTGAGGAGGCCGGGGGCGCACAAGAGGTTGGGAAGGGGCACATCCAGGACAGCTGACCCCAACTGACCCCAGGAACATCCCACACCATATGACATCATGCTCAGCATATAAAGCTGGGGGAAGAAGAAAGAAGGGGGGGATGTTTGGAGTGATGGTGTTTGTCTTCCCAAGTAACTGACATGTGACAGAGCCCTGTTTTCCTGGGGATGGCTGAACACCTGCCGGCCCATGGGAAGAAGTGAATGCATTCCTTGTTTTGCTTTGCTTGTGCATGGCTTCTGCTTTACCTATTGAACTGTCTTTATCTCAACCCACCAGTCTTCTCCCTTTTACCCTTTTGATTCTCTCCCCCACCCCACCAGCAGGGAGCAAGCGAGTGGCTGTGAGGGGCTCAGTTAACAGCTGGGGTTAAACCACAACAGTCCTGTTTTGGCACCCAACATGGGACTCAAAAGAGTTCGAGATAATGACGTATTTGATTGGAATGTGCTAGATAGAATTTATAGCTGTTATTACTGTTTAGCTATTAATTGACAGGCTCCTATGCTTGCCATGGGGCTTGCTTGCCTTACTGTATATTAGAGTTTAGTGCTCATTAGTGGCTGCTTTTTGCTCTTGCTGCTTGCTGTACTGCTTATCATCTTACTGTGCTGTGCCTGGGAACATTTTGATAATAGCAATGGCCATGCGCCTGGGCTGGCAGATGGCCAGGGCATCGCTGCTGTTTCTGTGCCACTGTACTGGACAGGCTGGAATTCCAGTGTGACCTCGAGTCGAAGGACCTGTGACCTGTGGATGAGTCCACATGGGAGCAGGACACACCAAAGTATCTGTGGCCATGAGTAAGTCCACACCAGAGCAGGTACATCTCAAAGCATCTGTGGCTGTGGTTCCGCTGTGCCACAGCAGGTATACCTTTGAAGGGATTGTAGCCCAAGAATAAGTCCAGCTGGATAAGGTACACCTTGAAGCATCAGTGGCTGTGCATGAGGTCAGGCTGGAGCACTTCAAAACGTGTGGCCATGAATAAGCCCGCAGCAGAGCAGGTACACCCCTGGAGGGACTGCAGCCACGGGTAAGGCCATGTTGGAGCAGGTTTACTTCTGAAGGGAGTGTGGCTGTAGTTAAGGCCACACTGGAGCAGTTCTCTCTCTGAAGGCATTGTGGCCCATGGAGAAGGCCACGCTGGAACACGTGCACCTCAAAGTGACTGCAGCTAAGTCTATGCCGCAGCTGGTAAACCCCTGGAGAGACTGCAACTGTTACCCAAGTATGACTTGAGAAGGGTAAGATCTGTTAAATACTGGTAAAAGTTTCAGGTTGTTGTTGTGTTTGGGGTTTTTTTTGGGTTTGTTTTTTTTTTTTTTTTTTTTTTTTTATACAAACCCACATCTATAAACATAAGGTAAAAAAAG
>NW_009259242.1:2003083-2011243 GCF_000687185.1 Egretta garzetta | reverse complement strand
TTTTTGGTTTTTTTTTGTTTTGGGGTTTTTTTTGGGTTTTTTTTTTTTTTTTTTTTTTTTTTTTTTACACACACACACATCTATGAACATAAGGTTAAAAAGAGCAACCGTAAAACCCCCAAATACTGTAACTTCACGGTATTTTCCCAAATCTGCCTTTTTTTTGTTTTTAATTCCAGCATACATACCTTAGTTACTGACACAACTGACAGTCTTAAAAAAAAAAGTTAAGGCAAATACCTATTTGAGGCTTCTGTACACATCTCAAGAAACAGCACAACAAATATTGAAAGTTTATACCGATACTGCTTTTCTCCAAGTTTTTCAGTGACCAGCATACATACACACATTTTAAGATTTTGGAAGCCAGATTTCAAACAGTAAGTGCCTTGCTTCTAATAATTACTCTATCACTTTGATTTTAGCCATCAAAAAGACTTTTGATTTAGCACATGCTCATTGTACATACACACACAAATATATGTACAGGACAGTACCTGTGAGATTCTTGTTCTCCCTTCATTTTCTCTACTTTTGATAACATGTCATCTACTTTGAATGTTTTCCTGCGGGGAAAAAAAAGCAGAAAGAATAGTTTCACAGAGACACTATTCCCGTAATATGTAACAAGAACATTTATTCAGCCTAAACTTTGACCTGGTTTTCAGTCAAAAACTGTCTATATATACACAATTTTAGCCTTCTGTTCAGAAAGCACCCTTTTTAGGCCAGGTAGCACACTGGTGTTGTATGGACACAACTGCAATACAGCTTCTCAAACAGTATCAAAATAATACAAAGAATTAAAACCAGACCTTTCAGAAGTAATCTTGCTGCTCATAGGAAGTGTCATTTAACAGCAACATATTCAAACCTTGCCATGAACACATGTAAACACATTTCAGCTTTGGTCAAAGAAATCTCCCCGCTTTAGTGACACTTATACCTACTAGGAACTTACATGTCAGCTCTTCAGTCATTACTATTTTAATCTTGATCATAATGAAAAACACTTAAAACCATATCTGATGACTCAGTTAAAAACCTAATTATAAGTAAACCCCCTTGTTTCCCCCAAAAGTTATATTAAATGGACAATTCAAAGAACAATGAATTCTGAAGCTACTTCTAGAGCGCGCTCCCCAGGAAACAGAGGGGATGATGACAACCAATGACAACAATGTCACAGAGAATAATCACTTCAAATCATTTCTCTCTGTCATTCTGACATCAGTCTGTTCATGCTCATATGTTCTGCCTGTTCTACCATACATACAACTTAATGTTCATTTCTAAATAAAGTTCACTCATGAACAGAAGTTATTTAATAGTTTCCAGAACAGTCTTTCAAATTTTCTTTACAGGAAAATTAACGCTTGGACCTAGATGCCAACAGAATTGCACTAGACTAGAGGGACAAGGCAAGAGCTGCGAGGGCATTCTTCCTTTACATTTACACCTTAGAAAAATGAAATAAGAAGAACACAGGCTGTTGCCAAATACTGGATTTCTTGCGGGGGGGGAATGACGACAACATGACCTGGGGAAGTGGGAAGCATCGTCTACAGAAATATCCTGACTAAGGAAACACTGATGTCATACATTGTCCACATTCAGCATGTAATGCATATGAATGATTTAGTTACAAATCACATGGTGGCTAAACAGTAACACTGGACAAAAAACACTACCCAAGTACAGGGCTGCAGTCAGATAACAAGGAGAAAAATAATTATGATTTGTGTAGTAAACAATCATTGATTCAAAGCTCTACTCAGCCTAAGGTTCACACAGATGATGGATTCAAGAACTGACTCACCTACACTAAGATGTGGGATTATTAAAACGAACACTGTAACACTCAGCTTTAAAGCAAGAGATGTTAAGAACACAGGAATTCGTTGAAAGTTTCAGATTCTAATGTAAAAAGTCTCTCCCTGCGCTTTGCCCAAGCTCATCAAAATCAGCCGTGGCTGATTACAGCAAGTTATACATTTATCTTTAGAAGGCTTTCTTAAGCCTAAAGAAATGCTTCAAACAGCTCTAGAGCGAAGTTATGAACCGGAATATGAGCCAGAAACCAGCTAAGAGACAAACATGTTTCAGGAATGGTGGAAAGTTTAATAACTTTCATAAAATACACTGGTATCTGACAAAGCCTGCATTTAATATTTGTGAGCATTACCAATCCAGAAAGAACAATGACACCACCTTTCCTAATGTCAAACTCAAGTTAGTTAAAACAAGAGTCCTCCTAAAAATCTTTCAGAAAATCTAAAAATAGTAAGCAAGAAACACATTAAATCAAAATTGTTGCCTTTGAAGTTAACTCGTAAGAACATTTAAAAAAATACAGAGGTTCCTTTAAACTGAATTACTATTTTTATGTTACCATGTTCCCATGCATAAAAGACAAAATTTTTGTAATAACCATCCCTAATGCCCAGGATTTTCAAGACAGCATTTACCTGTGCTGCAAATACGCGCATCTTGCGCATTCCTTTCTCCACCCACTCTTATTCCAGTCAAGCACAGTAATAATTAGCAAAGTATTAAGTCACATCATAGCAGGCCATTACTCTGCCAATAAATAAAAAAATTATTCCTTTCTCCAAATACTGTGTGGGAAGCAACTTTTATTAACAGTAACTTCTTTGCAATGCCATCATTTGGTCTAATAATACAGTAACACCTGAAGACAGACCCACAGGCGGAAAGCCCATTTCAATTCTCCATCAAGTATCACTTGACCCAAGCGTATTACCTCTCCAAAGACAAGCAGCAACTTCAATACTTTTTTAGCCCAAGTTGACATACACCCATTGATTTACTCCCTATCAACATTTCTCTATACTCTAAGCTTTCTAGTCTTTACACGTACTTACTCAGCATTAAACCTACTGACCGACATCAATGGATAATTTTTTTGTAAAAATGGAGTTTTACTTCCCTACTTCCATGTGATAAATTTGTCCAGCATTTTTCTCAGACTACCATAGAGCTAAAGACAAAAGATGTGGAGCTATAATTACTACTATGATAGTTAAGTTCTGTAAAGTTTGACGATAACTTCTTTATATTTTACATATGATAGTGTTTACTGAAATGGCAATCAAAACAATGATCAGGAATTTAAAAATGGCAGACTTAAGAGGTTCTAGAAGAATAAATAAATACACATGTATAGTCATGGTCCACATAAGCAGGCTAACAATGATGTAGTTCCAAAAGATACTCTTTGCAAAGAGAACTCTACTAATATTTTCGCTATACTGAAGTCAGGTTCATACATTTTTCCTAATATAAACCTCAGTAAGATCTTCTAGTCTAGTTCAGGTATTTTTCCTCTTTTAATGCCACTTTTTCACCAGAATAACAGGATCACATACCTTAACTACTGAACTACTGAACGAAGAACGGCAATTAAGGTCTGTGCACATTTGAAAGTGTTTACCAGCACAGATCAGCAAACAACCATCCTGCTAGCCTCCTCTGGAAGTTCAGCTGACACTGTTTTCCCACAGTCTCTCAGTTTTGCTGCTACATCTTAATAGCCCAACTACCTTTAAACTACAACTTTTGTGGTTTGAACTAGGCCAAAATAGAAGGACCACAGTACTGACAGAGCATGGAAAGGTGGGAGGAAGGGACCCAGGGGAGAAGAATGCACTTCTTCGCAATTACGTTCTGTTTTTCTCCCCTCAACTATGCTAGCTCACTTCTGTTGAGTTATTGGCTTTTATAAAGAAAACATACCGAAATGTTTTACTTAAATCTTCCAAGACCTAATTACCAGAATGATTTCAATAAGTCAGTATCACCAAAAAAAACTAGTGAAATGGCTATTAATCTGTCTGTTATTAGAACACTACCTAACTAAAATCACAATTATAAAACAAAGTGTTAAGGGAACTAGTAAAAATTAGTATGTTTCAAAGAGAAACTAAGCATTCCTTGTGCAGCTGAACTGAACTGGAATTTGGAACAGCAGACAACACAATGTACACGCAAAGTACCATTTCTTGTTTCCCAGCAACTACAGCAGATAGCCAAAGAAACAGATTCAGGTAAGAGAACAGATGCATTTCAATCAACTGTAAGTTAATATAAGTTATAAGCAAGACCTTCCTGTTGCACAATTCTAGTTAAAAAAAACCCAAACCAAGCACCTTGAGCATTACTTCTTAAAATTTGACTCTGCCTTATTTTAAAATAAGCAAATAATTCACTTTGGTAACTCTTGTAAGAAAAAGTAAGTAGCAACTTCAAGTTTGGAAAATAAAAATTAAAAAAAAAAAAATCTATTAGCCATCCTAAGTACCTGAAGTTGTATGTTACAGACTCAGCTGTAAGAAAAAGTTACAATTAGCTCTAATGCTACAATACAAGGTTAAACAATATCCAAGAGATCTGAGAATGCCAAATATAGCTTAATTTAAATAAAACCATACAAATTCTATTGCTAAACAGATCATTCAAATATTACCTTCCTTAGATACAAATATAGTTTAAATTAGAATTGTCTGCATAATCAGATTTTATTGCTATTCCTTAAGTGTTCATGATTAAGTATTTCAGTCCCACAGCAACTGTTTCTAAGCAATAAGAACTTTAGTGTTAAAATATTTTAAAATAAACGTTCAGGCTACAAAAAAAAAAATGTGAAGTATAACAAATGATTTTCAGTGAGGGGGAAGTAACTGAAAGGACTTTGTGATTCTGCTAATAAATAATGTACACTGCACTTTTCACTCTGCAGTATTTATATATTTTAAAGTCTACTGACATACAGCTGTAGCATCTCACATGACAGGAATGACTATTTTGCAATGCCAAAACTCAAGCCCATTTCTCAGATATATCCAGTTCAAAGCGGCCTTTTGAAAGCATTTGCTGGATTTTTTGTAAAATGCTATAACATAATTACAGAAATAATTACTGGATCCTTCCAAGACTAATACACAAACCCCATAGTTTTGTGTTTGTTGTTTTTTTTTTAAATAAGCAGTTAGGTTACAGTTTAAACTAAAATGTTTCATATGCTTATAATCAAGCACCATTGATCACAAAAGCTCAGACATTAGGGTTTTGTTTGTTTTCTAAGAAGTTCTCCCCCAAAACAGAAAACAAAGATGGGAGAATCAGTTAGGACTCTGTGGATAGTTATCCACGTTTGAGTACTGGTATGACCAGAAGTCACAAGCATAAAGTCACACACACCCTTAATGTTGCAGAAAAGTTCTTAGGTCTCAGAAATCAACTGTAAAGTGAGGTATGAATTTTTTAAGTTCTTCATAAAGAAAAGGTCATGTTTTACACACCTCATGAAAAGAGGAGGTCACCTTCCACTATTTTTTGAACTTCTGCTACTTGGTTAACATTTTAGGATTACTTTTCAAAAAACAATTTTACCTTTTGATATTTGTTCGGGAGTTTCTGTGGGACATGTAAGTGAGAGTTCTGTGCAAAAATATTGGCTGCAGGAAAAAAAAAAAAGAAAAAGGTTATGCTTTAATTAAAATTTCCTACAAGCCCAAAATAATGGAGTGATAAAGACCAATTACTCACTGCTATTAGATTCCGGGTACGTAGAAATCTGTATATCTGTGTTGGTTCTAAGAAAAAGAAACACATGTTACTCAACATACCTTATAATTCCAGAAAGACAGCCTTGTAACGATAAAAAGAGTATCTAGTTTAGCACGCTGATTTTTTTTTTAAACAATTATCATAGAAGTAATTAAGTGAAGCATCATGATATCCAAATAACTCCAAGTTAACAAGTCAAAGGTTACTCCACCTACTGTATAACACAAAGCAACTTCTTGTCTAAGCTACCATAAATTGGCAGTCACAACGCAACGAGGACCGCTCTTGCTTTCCACAAAATATGTTTCTTACAGGCTTTATAACATAAAAGGGTAGAAAAAATATTTCAACATATTACAACCTATTGTTGAATATGTAAGTTTTCTTCACAAAATTAATAAACATATCTGATACAATACCAAAATAGTATACTAAATTTACATAGTTGGATAATTTGGTATCCGGTTGTTTTATCCTTCTGGAAAGTACCAAGGTCACTTGCACAAGGTACCAAAACAAGAAGAGGGACTGTCAGTTGACTATGACACATTACAGATCATTCTAAGCTAGGAAATTAATTTCTAAAACCTTTTACATTCATAGAATCAGAAAAATGTTGATTCTGGCAAAGTAAAGTACTTCAAAGTGCAAACGAAGGGAGGATAATACAGCCATACGCAATATTGACATAAAAGGGGAGCATCATTTGGCATAGGTGTAACAACCGAAGTTCAAAGGAACAAGACTCACATACAGAAAAGAGGACCTTCGGTTTAGTTTTAACCAATTCAGCTAAATCAGGACAAAAAAGGTTTTTGTCTGGATCAGGTTATATCTAACAAGAATTCCAATCTAAATTGAAATACACCCTTTTTAAACTGAAATAAAAGCCATCTTCATTAGGTAATGTCAGCAAGAAACTTGGAAATGACTTGATCAAACACATTAAGCATAGAGGATGCCTTGGTACCCATGCTAAGGCTTCTAACACTGCCTCCATTTCCCACAAAGAAAACAAACAACTATTTATTTTTTAAGAAATATAAAACTTTATTTTCATTGACTGCAAAATATTTATTTCAAATAGCTGGAAACCTTATTGTAATTTATGGAATTCCGTAATTAGAAGAGAAAAAAGCATTTTATATCCTTCATTCCTTTTTGAAGATATGATTCAGCCTTATTTCTACATTTATGAGTCTAAGACCCCAAAGAATCTATTAACAGAGACATATTATTATTAGGGAAGGAAATCTTAAATGATCCCAGTATTTCCTTTTAGAAGCCTGATGAAAACCAGTAAAATTCTGCTTAATGCAAATTATCATAATAAAAATCTGTATTTTCCAAGTCAATATAAAGGAAAAGAAAGAAATTAAGAAACATGCACTTTGCTAGGAAGTGAAAATACAGAGGAGTCACAACTTTTAAAGGAACATCCAGGGGGTTTTAGTCTCCAAAAAACCATGACAATTATAATTTAGAAAGGTATGAAAACATAAAATTACATTCACAAGAATGTAATTTAAATGACAGTGCACTGCTGATTCAATTTCAGCTTTCCCAAGTAGAAAAATTCCGAAACACACTTTCCAACCTGCAGACAGACATATGTTTCACAAGTCCGTATTACTCAGCAAAAGCTTAAAATAAATCTTTGTCTTTTTCCAGCATATGACCTTGAAAATGGACAAAAACATTCAGGAATAACATGATTCAATACTACATGTGTTAGGATTTTTTACTATTTACTTATTGCAGTTTTCCCATAATGTTCACGCTACAGAGTATGTGTACATTTACACTTAACTCCTGATCACTACCTGCACAGCTGTATGCTTCCCTTGTCTGACAGAGTGAGGCATGGGCAAGTGAATTTTTTTCCCCCCATCTCAGACACTGACACTAAGCAAACCTTTTAGAACTCGCTTGCCACTTGACCTATTTGCAGTACAGTATTTATTGAACACATAGCTTTGTCAACAGGGCTAAGGTTAAAAGGACCCCGTGTTATTAAGGGTCTGAGACACCACCAAAAACTCCCAACACTTTCTCAAACGCTGTCATCATCTACAGCAAGTGAGCGCAAGCAGTGACAGCACCAATCCTAGAACCGGATCATGTATTTAGCAGGGCATTAAAAATGTACTTCAAATCCTAGCGATTGCACAGAAATCTTTTAGTACAACGTAAGTTTATTGCTATGCTGTGCTTTTGAATCAGATTTCAATAAACTACTTTCTGGTGCGTCCAAGGGGATTCTCCTCCTATCTGGAACAGCCACAGGGTGATGCGTGGGTCGCAAAGGTCAATTTCCAATATGAAATCTCAACTAAGGGACAATTATTGCCAGACAAAGAAAAACCAAGTACAGCGAAGTCTTAAATCACATCCTGCCCCCGAAAAGGGCTCGAAAGGCAGGCGCCGGAGAGGGAAGAGCCTCCTCCTTCCCGACTCCCCAGTGCCTCCGAGGGCTTGTTAGAGGAGGGAAGGGAACCAGCCACCCCGAAAGCCTGATGGGAACTGTTACTGAGAAACCAAGTTCATCGGCTGGGCGCAGACACGCACCCC
>NW_009259242.1:1990687-2002047 GCF_000687185.1 Egretta garzetta | reverse complement strand
TTCGGGCCTCCGCGGCCGCACAGGCAGCTGGTGCCCCTCTCGCCTCAGGGAAGCCGTCCCGCTACCCGCAGGAGCTGGGGCTCGATCGTTCAAAGAGCCAAATTAGTCGAAAGAGAAGCTTGGGTATAAACCGGTATCGGCTTTGTGGTAAAAATGGTTACACTGGGTCGGACACGAGGTCCCGCTAGTATCCCGTAGCTTTAACCTTAACCATGAGGTTTCCTCAGAGGACAGCATAAGAAATCGCCCATAGGTTTAGTGAGACTTGGAAGTCTGAGGTAAAGTGTTTCTCTCTGTCTTTATTCTCCGCTTAGTGAGGGACCACAGAGCCCTTGGAAAAATAAAAGTTGTGCCACTGTGGCTACCTTCAGAGCTCTGCCAGCTGCCTGCGTATGGCCGAGCACATGTTCAGGATCAGGCCTTCAGGGCAAGCTCTCAGCCTACCTCACGCATGTGTAAAACGTAATAGAGCCCAACTGTGCAGTGGGAAAATTCGGCACTGGCTTTATTTAATCGGGTTCTTATCAGTGGTGCGGCAAGCTCAAGACATGAAAGGCTTCGACAGCCATCCTGTTCTATTTGCTTTCTTTTGCGAAACTTCCCAAGAGTGATTGTACACGGTAGGGTAAAAATGGTCTATGTGTAAAATACAGCCTTGAATTTTGATACCAGATACAACTGCTGCTGGTACCATACCATCTCGGTTTATCTTCTAATCCCTAGTGTTAAGGAAAATTAATGATAATAAGTATTAAGAGGAAAACCATATATCAAAGTCAGCCATGTTGTAAATGTGCTTGACATTATCAGCAGAGGGGGATTTGAATGTGATGAATCGTCTGTTACTAACCTATATCTCAGCACAGGAATATTTACAAATTATTATGTTCTAAGAATATGTATGTATATATACCCCACACGTTCATATAAATAAGTCTTTATTGGCAACTACTCCCCTCCCCAAATTGTTTTGTGGGGTTTTTTTTCAGTTCCTTAATATTTATTCTTAATATCTGAAATGTTAATTTTATTTTTCAATTACCTCCCTTCTTTTTGCTTTTTCTGCTGCACCATCTACCTTTCATGCTTGTTTTGGAAAGATCTTTTCTTCCTTTATTTTTTTTTTTATTACTCTTCTTTCTTTCCTTCCATTTTTATCAGGCATTGATGTTTTACATGCAGTCTTTTCTGTAATTTGTTTTAACCTTAATTTTCATACATTTTTAGAAATTAATCTTTGTCACCATTTTAGCTACATTCTATTTTTCTTCCCTCAAAACAGAAAGTGATATTTCTAAAATATTCTGTTACACATTTTATCCCTTTTCTCATAGTTGTCTCTGCTTAGTATTCCAGTTTCTTGCTCTCCTATTTCCTACTCGATTTCTCCACAGCCACTCATTTGTTGTTGCTGAATATGTCTTTAATTACTCACTGGCAGCAGCAATGTTTGATGCACTGTACGTTTCTGAGGACCTTACATGTGGCTTCTTCACTCTTAATACCAGGGGACTTCCCGGTGAGCCTTCTGATGCATTGGGTATTTGCCAGTCTTCTGAAATCATAGACTAGATAGCGACAGTATACCAAATGAGGAGCATCTTTAGGTGATCAGAGGTTGATCTTGAGGTCAGTGATAAAAAGGTGACAAAAGGTAACAAGTAATTGCAGTATGTCTGAGAAAGGCTCCTAAGTGTTGTATAGCTGCAATTTTGTCCTTGGAAGTTGTTTATTGCCTAAAATCTAGTCCTGTTTCCTCCCTACTGTTTACAAGCCTCTGCTGCTTCTGGTGGCTCATCCTTCTAAATTTCAAAACCAGGAGGAGGAGCCAGAGGGCAACTTTCCAAGCAGGAGTAAGAAAGATAATTAGGCAATTAATCTCTGGCATTGGAGTCGGACCTGCTTGTGAACAGAGAAACCAAGGATGAGACTCTAGCCTTGAGTGGCACAGGACAGCACAAGACAAAATGAGTGCATATGAGCCCTCTGGAAGCATGGGACTGTCTGCCAAATAATAGAGCTTAGATAGCTTGAGCCAGTTTTCCTTCGTTTGTAGAGAGACACTTCATTTTTTTAAGTTGTTTAGATCTGCTGCCCTGGGCTGTTCATATGTACTTAAAGAGCGTAGAGTACTGTTGAGATACGTTCAACTGAAAAAGCCTCAGCAACTCTGAAATGTCCTATCTGGGGCTTCATGTTATGGATGGCTAGAAAGAGCGCAGGGTATAAACCGGCAAGTAACATTTACTTAGCACAGTTAGAAGCTAAAAAATAAATATTCCTTTTTAGAAATATATGGAAATCATAATGTTTTCCTCAGAAGAAATGAGTGGTGGCGTGAGACTGTTCTGTCCTTAACCTGCCTGGTAATATAGACCTCTATAGATTTTACAGATGCATTTATTGAAAAATATTTTTTAAAATTCTTGTATGTATATACCAGGTAGCAGAAAGAAGTTGGCCATATTTAGCAAATGACAGGGTGTCTGCAAAGCCGGTGAAAATGTGTTTTCTAATAAAGTAGTCTAAAGAAGACAAGCAGTGAAATAGTGTACCTTACTGAAATTGATATCAACTCATAAAATTAAAAAAGTAAAAGATGATGACAAGTAGTGTATTTTTTTTGCTATAAATATAGAAAACATCCTAACATAATGCAGAAAAGGGCAGTTTAATAGTTTAATATGATAAATGGAAGCCACAATCATTTGCAAACCAGGGTTGCTGTTGGAACAATTTTCTAGCAGTGAAAGCAGAAATAGTTGGCAGAGGTGCTTTTATGATATGTCAGGTTTTATGTCTTGAAATGGCCAACCCATTCTTGTTTTCATGTACTGATAGTGGGATTTGCATTTGATATCCAAAATATCAGATTTGTTTCTTGCAGATTGAAAGCATATGCTACTTCTAAATCTCTTTTTCTGAAGCCTTTTTGCAACTGTATGTACCCAGCATTCCTATAATCTTGAAAGGCTAAACTGCAGTGACTTTTAACTCTTCAGATATATATGAAAAATGCATGCATGTTTTATACCACTTTATTATTTTTTTCTTTATTTAATACTTACATGCTTTTCTTGGTTGCCTGTAGTGCCCCTATAGCCACACTACTTAACTTTCCATCCTCCAGTCCTCCAAATTACTATATCTCAGCACAGGAATATTTACAAAGTAAATAGTTTTTAAAGGGGAAATAAATACCTGTATATATGGAGCTCAGTCTAAATGAAAAGTTCTGTCAGTATAATATACTGTTTTCCTCACATCTTTAAACGTGTCTATCTATATAGTTTGTTAGTTACTAACTAAATAAAGCTACAGATCTAGCTTATCTTTTGAGAACTTAATTTTAAATATAACTTTGGAACAAAAGAATAGGGCTTACTAGCTGAGTATAAACTTTCGGTCAATCTTTTAAAAATTGCTTACAGATTCAGGCCATCATGAAAGCCAGTGTCAGTATTTATTAGTGAGCCCTATTATATCACATCGGTAAGGAACTGGAGTTTGCTATTCAGGGTGTTGCTGAGAATAACAAATCCACAGCGAGCGTTCTGGGTAGCTGCACTTCTTTATTTTGGCCTCAAGCTAATGAGCACATTCAGTGGGATTCAAGGGCATCCAGCATGGAAGAGACCTTACACGCTCTGCTCTGTGATCAGATCCAAACTTGACTTCTTTCTGTTCTCATGCTTCCAGGTTCTCCTTCCTACTTTCTGTCCAGCCCATGAAACCCAAGTTTTCCAGGACAGAAGTGAGAATGCAGAAATGCTGTAGAACTGAGACAAACAAATACTTCATGCATAGATGGGAAGGTATGGTTCCCACAGCTGTATCACTGTACTCTGAATACAGATCCATTTCAGTGGCATCCCTCTCTTTCACTTACATGAATAAACTTCACTGGATGCCGAGTGAATTTCATCTGCAGTTGTTATTTATTCATTTTTTCAGCTTATATTCGTTATTTGCAGCCTGATTCGATGTCAATCAGCAGTAACAGGCCATGGAAATTACTAGATAAGCTAGTCTTCCCCACCTACTTGGAAAGCAGAAGTCCCACTGTGTGTTTTCCCAGTCTCTTGTAAACAGAGGCTACATAATACTGCAACTGGAGAAGGGGAGTAGCTACAGCTTTCTGGGTAACAGCGCCAGAGCGGGTAGGCGGAGTACTGGGTATATTTAGGATGGCAGGATCATATTGCAGTTGGGGTGGTAGCTCTCAGTTTCAGTTTGCTTTTCTGCATGTTAATGTCTAGTTCTGCCCTGTTATTACAAGCAAGGAACTAAGAAAAGAGAAAATAAACTTTACTGTAAGGGAACAACTGTACTGAAGCATTGCAAAGGGAAGAGCTAAGATCTGACATAGCAATCCAAGTGTTCTGATGTATAGCTGTGAATGCAGTATGTGTGGAAGATTGACAGAGCAGCCACTTGTGATTCTCATTCATGTGTTTGGCTTGGGACTGCTTTTGTACAAAGCTGTTCAAATGTATTCCCGGAGCACAGTACTCAAGGAACTTGGCCCTCAGGGAATCTTAATGCACCATAATGCACAGCTTTCAGCGAGCAGGTTGCTTACATGTCTTGAGTTATTGTAGAGAGTGAAAAGTGAATGTGCAGTATGTTTGCACCACTGAGTCACCTATCTTCTGCATTCACATGGTGAACAATAACTGATAATTACTAGTCATTATTGCTTAGTAGAAATGTGTGCTCAGGAGTTGTTTCTTGGAGTCTTGAATGTTTTAATATATTTCTCATTACTCTTCTACAGTGAACTTTATTTCCTCGTTTTCAGTTAATGATTTATTTTTCCTTCATGGCTTTTTAGCAGGGTGTTTGTCTTTAGTGTTTAGATAGTGGACTAAAAATACCAGAATTGTTTCAAAAGCATTATGAAAAGCCTAGACCCAACATATTAATTTGCTCTAGAAAGGTAGGACATCTCTTAAGATGATTTAACTGTAAGCCCAGAAATGTACTAACAGTAAAAGCATTCATTACAAAAAAATACTTCTCATACAATGAACTAAAAATAATGTTTATAATGTAAAACCAGTAAGTTCAGGATAATATCCACTTAATTTTAAAAATAAAGTCTAAAACAAGATCTTCATTCATGTAAGATTGGATCAAAATCAAAAGGAAGTGTCTGCTGAAAGAAAACAAGGTAGTGTTTTTCACCTTTGTTAAAACCTGAATAAATTCCATGTATCACTGAAGACTCCATAGATAGGAAAAGGACTTGTGGAGTTTGTGCAGAAGAAGGACTGTCATTTCTCAGTTGAGCTCACACAGCACTCAACATACTTTATCTGGCTTACTCATTGGTCTGTGACCTTCATTTTGAATGTCTTCAACAAATTTGTAATTGTTTGAAAAATTGAAGGTGCTTGAGGTGACCTGCATAAAAGTTCTTGTCCCTTTTGTCCTCAGAGAAATGGGGGTTCTTTTTTATGAGCCCCCTTTTTAAACTTGGGCTTCAGAAAAGAGAATTGTAGGCTTTTAATATTTTAATCTAGAGTTGTTTGCCTTTTTTACAGAAAATCTGTAGACCTGCTGTATATGATAAATAAAAAACCCCACCCACGCTACAATATGTTTAATTTATAATTCCAAACAAAATACACAGAAAAAACCTATGCTGAATCTTGACATTTAAATGCTTAATACATGGAAATGGGATAGGAATCATGCTAGTTCATACTATAATTTCAGAGATCCAGTAGTACTTAACTGCAAAACTATCAAAAAATAATTCTAAGTGAACTTTCAGGAATTGTGTTCTCTTAATTGAGTCCCAGAAACTATGAAACATACGGCAACTGAAAACTTTTGATGTAAACTTAATGATTAGACTCAGAAATGCAGAGATCGAAGAGAAACTGCTGGGTAGATGTGAGAATTAAGTCAGTTACAGATGTAAATAGAAGTTTCTTACCAAAAGGTCGGTTGACAGTGCAAGAATCAAAAAAAAAAAAAAAATAGTATCAACAAATATGTCAATTGATAGTAAAATGAAACCTCGAATTAATTAGTTAACAATTTCAGCTGTAAGGGATAAGTTTGAACAGGGATCAATTATTTCATTGGCTAAACTGAGTACAGGTTAATAAGATGAGAATTCTGAATTTTATCATCAGCTATTACTTAAATGATAAGATCAGGGCAGAAACTGTTTTCCTAATGTTTTCCAGTCAGAACAGGTATACAAAATCCACATGTGAGAGCACTTATCTCAATGTTTCATACCAAAGTTAACATGTTATCTGTGGTTGTATATGCTAGAGGTTGCTTCAGAAGGCTTTTACAAGAGTTTATCTTATTTTTGGAATGCTGCTTGGGATATATGATTCTGCACACTATAATCTGAATTATGCATACTCCAGAAGTAGTTTTACTGGTTGTTGCCATAACTGTGGTCAAAATACTTCTACCACGCTGAACACATCTCCACAGAAGGAGGTGAGAAACATAGGAGGAGGCAAATTGTGACCAATCCTAATCCTACTTATTGGAAGGAGAAATAAATCTGTATGTGGCAAAACTTATGCTCTTTGGCATGCTAGTTTAATTGATGTTGGTACTGACATTTTTGCATTTGAAAGATAAGAGGCTTTGCTCTGAGGAAGTTCTATCTTTATCTGCCTTGTTACTTACAGTATAGCTAGGTCATCCAAGGCCATGACACAATTTCACCTACTCTTCGAACCTGGACAGGTTAGTAAGGTAAATTAAGATTAGCACGACTGTGCTCTGCAGAGCTCTGGCAACAATCCTAAATACAAATGTATGTACAAGAAATAATATTAAATTAAAGGTAATTAAGCAATACATTTCATGGTGTTGACAATTTGCGAGTATGTAGGAGATGACTGATATAGTTTTAAACTGTTGAAATGTGACTGGCATTCCATTGGATTACGAATTGGCAACTAGGATATGATAACTGACTAGTTATAACTGCCCTGCTGCATTTAGACAGACTGTCAACTACTTATCAACCAGCCAAATAACAAAATCAAATTAAAAGACATACTTATAGCCACTACTGTACAAGCCCCTGGAGACCCTGAATAAACAGATGGATCTTGTACTGAGTACCAGATGTGAATTGGCAAGGAAACGATTCCAGAGGCATCATTCCCCTTCACTTGAAAATTCCCTCTGTATCGATGTTCAGATCCTGGGGCAGCTGAGAAGAAACAGAATGCCTCAAAATGAGTAGGAGTAAAATCTGATTCATAAAAATTCAAGTTCAGAGCCAATGCAGAGAAGAAAGGTCTTGCCTTTTTTAAGAGATTATATGTAAGAGCAAATTGTCAGATAATAGTACTGTTAAGGCATTGAATGAAAATATTTTGGTTGTTTTACCAATAACAGTTTAGGAAGATATAAGCGAGTGAATGAAGTTCTAGGAAGTGTTCAGATCTAATGCTGCAGGGTAAGGGCCAGCAAGCTGCAAGAGTAAAGCAATGTATTGACAAAGACAAGCATTTGTCTGTCAGAATGGAAGAAAAAAATTGTGTATGACAGGTACATATACCAGTATAGAAGTAGGTATGGAGCAGTCCAACTGACTGACTGCGTAGTCTTAAATATAAATTTTTGGAGGGTCAGAGTGGAACTGGAGTGATGAAACCGCTGTTTATGCAGATTGACTGCTGGTTTTGGCAGAGGTGAAACCAAATCATCATGTACATTGTTTTAATTACAAAACTAGGGAAGTTAACATAGTCCAGAGTTTGGGTTAGTCTATTTTTGAGAGTAAATTCCAAGGTGCTTTATTAAATATAATATATAATATAAATGTGTTCATACATTTTTTAACCAAAGCCCCACATAGTAAATGCTTTGAGGGCTTTGTTAAAAATGTGTTCCTAAGGATGAACCACTGGCTCATGAGGTCAGAATGTCACTTAGATAGTTTAAAAGGCATCTTCATATATTATAAGTTTAACTCTGAAATACTGTAAATCTAGTGGCATCTTCTAAAAAGGCCTAATTGTTTATGCACTCATGTATTAAAATAGCAGAAATAATTAAGACATATCTAAATCAATTTATAATTTAAATATCTGCCTTATGCACATTAACCATCATGAATTTTAAAATAGACTAGACTTAAAGCAAAACCACTGTTATTATTCCTAATTCACAATATATCCGTTGCTTGCAGACTATATAAATATTAAGCTGTGACAGCCTGCCAGAACTTCTGCTGTAAGGGCCTACTGATAGAGTTTTTCTAAAGAGACTTCATAAAAGAAGCAGCAGTAGCAAACTGAGTCACCCTACAGGTGCAAGCTGCAGCAGTTCTCTCTCCAGTCTTCCCAATAAGATTTGTTGAAATTCTCTGTATCGCAACATCTTTATTGGTAATGGATCCCTCCCTTAATTTGCACTGATGCATTTGGAATGTCAGCTTCCAAAACAAGGCACATGGGAGGCATTTAAAGTAGATTTTTTGAAAGGAAAATGAACAAAGAGCATGTCAGGTTCCATTTTGATTTGCATGACAAATCCAGCATGCAGTGTTCTGGTGGGTCGGGCTGGGCGTGCCTGCCACTCACTGCATTTCTCACTTTGGTTTGATCACTTTTGACAGCCCGTTATGTTAATTGTTCTAAGGATTGTTTTGCTGGGAGAAAAAAAGGAAAGGCATTTTTACTTTTGTACTTTTCCCATTTACAGGAAAGGAGGGATATCTGAGAGAACAGAAAATGTTTTCAATTGGTTTGTGATCTATTTTAGTTGTAAATAATCCTGTGAGGTCATCAAGAAGTTCAGGATTTTAAATCTTATTGTTACTCACTCTGCCTGTGTTTTTGAGTGGAAAATACTCAGCCCCTAAACTAGAAACTTGGGGAGTCTATTGTTTTGGTGCGCACCATTCTTTCTTCCTTTGAGTCCCACAGTGATGGGTCCTGCAGAGTGGTTTGTGCTATGCCTATATGCTTCTATCGGATGATATTGTGGCACTTTGACAAGTGCTAACAAGGGATTTAATGCCCTAAGAGGCATTGTTGGACACACATTGTTATCGGTATGTGGTTAGTATGTGTAGAACTCACATGTGTCAAAGACCTGTTGGTAGATATGTGTGTATGACTGAATTCTGCTGGAGGCACAATTCAAGGTGGAGGTGGAACACACGCTTCTCTATCATCTATGTTAAAACAGTCATGGATTGTTTGGTGGTGGGTTTTGGGTTTCAAAGGTCCTAACTGACTGCAGGTGGCAGAACACTGTAGGCTGCTCATGAAACAGTGTTTTCAGACTGATAGAACGACCAACCATAAAGTTTCAGGAGAAGGCTTGTTTATGTTTGTGTCTCTTTCGCAGTTACTGCTGTTTCTCAGCCAAAGGAGAGCTTACTGCCTAAAGAATGAGGAGAGCGGTAAGATAGAAATAGAATTTCCCAGAGGTTTCCAGGTAATGACTGACATCGACCTTTTAAGCTCTGAACTCCTACTCTGCATGTGGTGTTCTCATTTACATGTTGTGATCTAAGTGCGCCGTGACAGATAAGCTCTGAATACAGAATGCTTTTATAGTATAAAATCATGCAATCAGATGCAGAAATATCAAGTGAAGTTAAACAATCAAGTGTAGTAATTCCAGTCACATTCTTGCTCAGCGATTCAGTATGCTAAGGCTTTTCATGACCAGTGTAGTCCTCCTTCAGTAGTATTTTAGTAAAGTCTGTGGACTTCCTCCTTCAGTAGTATTTTAGTAAAGTCTGTGGAGATTCAGTGAGGTGAGATTCAGTTTGAGCTGGTGTGTCTCAAAAAAAGTCAACTCCAATGTAATTAATAAGTGTTACTGATGATCATGAATAATATTCTTACACCACCACTTTGAGCAGGATTTTACCTGTTGTGCTGCTTTACTGAGAGCTGAACTCAATGGGAGGCGAACTCATGGACATTTAGCTGCTGAGAGACTGAAGGCTTTGCCTCACGATTGGGGATGGCTTGTCCTGGGATGGTGGTGCCGATCCCCGCTCCGGCTGTGCTCGCTGTGGGAACTTCCTCCTTCCACCGCAGGGATGGCCCAACGGCTCTGAGGCAGCTGCTGGACTTCGCTGATTCTGTTGTGAATATTGCAAGTATGTAAAGGTGAATTGGTGGCACTGTAATATGCGAAGTGTAGGACAGGGGAGCCTCCAGGGTGGACATTGTGGCCCAGGAGCTGTCGTTGTCCTTGTGAGGTGGGGAAGAGGTCCCTTTGCATGAGGCAGCTGCGATTCAGAGCCGCCTCAGCCACCGAGCTCTGAACTCCGTAGTTCTTGGTCTTGTGACTGGATGGTGCCTCTCCGTTTCCTGGTAGCTTTCCTGTTTGATCACTTCTTGGAAAAGAGTGTCACGATTTCCTGTCAGAGTGAAAAGTTGCTAAACCTCTCCAGCTAAGAATTCTTTTTTAATTGGCGCCCAGTATTGAGAAAAAACACCACGAATCCAAGTCATAGCAGGTGAAAAAAATAACCACTGTTCTTGATAGTTCTTGTAAAGTGTTTTGTCTTATGTGCGTTTTTAACAGAAGTCCCTTGCTCAGGTTCTTGCTCTGTACTTGGCACTACTTTTCAAGCCGTTCTACTATAATAAAAGATAAAGACCACCCACAGCTTTTTTGGGCTATTATGTATGAAAAATGCTGTGCCAGAAGTCCTCTTGCCCTTCGTCCTCTCCTTGTTGCCCCTGTACTTTTTCAGAGAAACAGCTCCTGCCTGTTCCCCCAGGAGGGAGGAATCGTCCCAACAGGGCAGAGCCGGGCTGGAGGTCTGGTGCCATCTCCTACCAGCTCAGTGCCAGCTCAAAGCATAAGCAGAAGATACTGCTGTGGGTAATATGTATTTAAAGCAACTCTCTCAAAAAAATTATCTCTGGCCTCCATTTTTTTTTTTTTTTTATTTCCTGGGACATCCCTCATTTAAGAGCGGGAAGTTTACCATGACCCAGTTTTATTGTTAATTTTCTCTGAAGAAAGGTGCTGTGTGAGAGGGGAAGAGCCATTCATCCCCAGAGGAACCCCACCAGAAAGCAGGGTGCTTGTGACGTTTCTGGGCTGGCATCGCCTCATCCAGGCCCGGGTCGGTGCCACCATCGTCTTTGGGTGGAGATGCCCGGCAGGAGCCCCCAGCCCTTCTGCGGCTCTTGAAACCTGGGAGCTCAGCTCTCTTCCCTGCCCTGGCGAGGGCCTGCCCCGCAGCACGGGGCCTGCCCCAAAGCCATCGTATGTGGAACCGGTTTCCAGCCGGAGCGGTCACCGGAGCGCTTGCACCTCGTCTACCTGGCGGCCCGGGCTCGCCTTGCCGGTTTCTACCATTTACCGGCCCGGGCTGGGGCCCGCGCCCC
>NW_009259242.1:1976381-1981239 GCF_000687185.1 Egretta garzetta | reverse complement strand
CGGCGAGGGGCTGCGAGCGGCCGCGGTGCGGCCGGGCTTGCTCCGCACGCTGATTTCCCCTCCCCGCAGGGCCGTCCTGAGGAAGGCCTCGGCTCTGGAGTACAAAATACAGCGGAGAGCACTTCGGAAGGAGGATTTTATTAATTATATTCAGGTAGGCTTTACTGATTAGCAGAGCGTGCTACCTCACCTTGTAGGTCCAGCTCGGTTAGAAGTCAAGTGATTTTGTAGTTACCCCGCAGGGAACAGGCTGCTGCTTGAGGCCCCTCCTCACGCGCCCGGAGTTGTTCCCTCGTTAGGGGTTTGTTGGCACGGGTTCCTTACCAAGACACACCAGAGCATGAATCGTACCCGGAGTTGGTGCCCGAGTTTCGGATGGGAGAGTCTTCCTTCTCGTTCTGGCTTTTTCCTGTAGTTTCTTCTCTCCAGGGGTGCTGAGACCCAGTTCCCCGATATGCTGTGCAAACTGTAGTTAGGTGTAATGAATTTTTGTGGTGTTGGAAGTTTGGCTTGTGCGTTATGATTCTAGGAATATGAGGTGCTAACAGCTCAAGTCTGAAGTATCGTGTGCAGTACAGCTACTCAAGTTTAATTTCAGTCAGCCTTAGAAATTTAGTGATCTGGCCAAAATATAGTTGCTTATGTTTTTGTGGATGTAACTTTTATTGTCCACCTGATTAGCTATAAAAAGCTTGGTTTGTATTTTTTTTTCGTTACTGCTATGTGTCTTCTCATTTGCTTTTAAATGTTTTTTTTCTCCCCACTCTAGTATGAAATTAATCTGCTAGAATTGATCAAGAAAAGAAGAGCTGTAAGTTTATCAATTAGAGTGCAAAATCCTTTATATGAGATTTTCTATTGCAATAAAACTAATCCCTTTTTTTTCCTCCTAGCGCATTGGATATTCGTTTAAGAAGGATGAAATTGAGAACTCTATTCTGCATAGAGTCCATTGCCTCTTTAATCGTGCTACAGGAAAATGGAAGGTAAGTTTATTTGTACTGATAGGTTGAAAAATGCCCTAATGTAAAATTATCTAGATATCATTGCCACCAAATATTTGCAATAATACAGAAGAATGTAGTAGAAGAGCTAAGTGGACATTTGGTCTTACAGTTAGCAGTAGATTAGAAGTAGATCGTTCATAGCAGGTTTTTTGTACGCAAACAATATTTTGTCCTTTCTCAGTCATTAGTCCTCAACTGTGTAAAGCCATATGCTGCAATGTGAGTTTGGTCTGCCTGCTTGCAAGGACTAGAAACAGAATGGAAAGAACTTTCAGCTGCTTTAGGAAGAAATTTTCTTGATACATCTAGTGGTAAAACCTAAATGAGGTGTCTCAGAAACCATTAGAGTGAGCTCAGTTTTGAGTTTGGTGTAACATCAGTTTGATTGATAGGAATGGGAGGGTTGGTTTTCTTTGGATGTTTTGTAGGAATTTGAAGATCTGGGGTGGGGAAAAAGGGAATTTGAGATTCAAAATTCCTTTGCTTCTCAACATGTAAGTGATTTTGTGCTTGCCTTATTGTAAGGTTGATTCTCTTCCCCCTTGCATTTCCAACAGGAAGATGTCCAGCTTTGGCTTTCACATGTTGCGTTTTGCAAGCAGTGGGTGAGTTGTAAAAATGCTAATCTTATCTGAGTTGAGATAGTGGATTGGTGTTTAATCAGGCATCTGGAACTTGAATTACAAGACGGGGTACAAACTTCACTGCCATATGCTGTAATACTGAAATAATTTTGATAGTACTATTGGAGCTGCCTGGGATTTTCACTGGTGTGTGTAAGTGTAGAATTTGACTTGTAATGAATCAGTATGAAACTTGATGCCTGCAGGTGGCAAAGGTGAGGCTGATTGCATTGAATCTGGAGTACCATTTGGTTTGGGAGAATCAGAATATTGGTTATACCTTCTCTGGAATGAATGGATCTCCTGTCTGTGAAATGTGATTTTGTTCCAAACATTTCTTGTAGTGGCTGTGCTGAAAAGTATAATTCTGGCGACTCTGTACTTTGTAAACTTACTGGTATGAGTCTTATTGTTAGCATTCAGTCATTGTCCTACCTGTACTGAAGAAGGTGACCTTGTCATAGTAATGCAAGTGACCACAGAAAAATGCAGCCTTTACCTCAAAAGTGGTCAGCGAGACTATGGGTTTGTGACTTAGGCAACATTTGTGTTAGCTGTGTAGTTCAGAAAGGCTTCAGTTAACTATTCTTATCTAGTCTGGTAGCATTTGAAAGCTGGTCAGTATTGAACTGCGTTACAACTTGTAACCTTTCATAATGAAACTTTGGTGCTGGTGGTTCAGTTCGATACTAGAGTGAGTAAACCAAAACTTTTTATTTTACAGAATGCAAAACATCAGCTTAGTAAGGTGTTTTCTTCCATGTTGGCCATTCATCCCAATAAACCAGGTAAATAAAACAATGGTGAGTCCTGCATAAAGGACTGAGTATAGATTTTATAGTGTTTATTTAAGTTCTTATAGATCTCAGTTCAAACTATTAGGGTAAAAGTTTATACTCTCTTTTCTTTGCCTTTCTGCTACGTAAGAGAGAAGGGCTCTGACAGGGATTGTGCTGAGCAATGAAGAGGTGATGTGAAGTAGGAGTCCCCATGGTCTGAATGACCATTTCCCAGGTAGACTGGGGACTAGGTAAATGTTTCAGAGGTAGGAGATGTTGAATACTCATGGCTGGTTTTTGGCTTTTGAAGACATCATTATACATCATTGGATCTATAGTTATACCAGATTAAACTTCCGGGATCTGCTTAGCTTTTAGTCTTTTAATGAGATTTTACATGGAAGATAATCAGTCTTATTCCACTACTGAGCTCATGGCTTATGTTGGGGTGGGTATGTTGAACAAAACCAGCTGGGGCAACCTTAGCTTCAAAATGTGTTCTCATGACCAGCCTCTTGCTTTGCCTTAAAATGAATTTATTTGTATCTTCTGTTGCAGCACTATGGATTATGGCAGCAAAATGGGAAATGGAGACACAACTCTCATCAGAAAGTGCTAGGCACTTGTTCCTTCGTGCTTTGCGCTTCCATCCGGAGTGCCCAAAACTTTATCAAGAAGTGAGTTCCTGGTTTTCTTCTATGACCAGTTACTTGATCAATCAGAGCAAAGCAGTCAAGCATATTTCTCAGATCAGTCTCAGAAAACTGGGAAAAACTTCTTCCCCCATCAGTGGGGAAATGTTGTCAAACAGACTTTTGAAAAAAAAAGAAAAAGTACTTTGTATTGGTAGCATTTATCAGTTGTTTAGCAAATCCTGTATTTATGTATGCAGAGTGAGGGTTTTATGCTGTTTATAGATGAATGTGTCAAAATTCCCTTACAAAGTACTGTAAGCTCTGCTAGGACATAGTTCTCTGGATGAGATCTGGCATCCCTAGCCTTTTCTAGGGAACGTGGTTTTCTTTGAGGGTAAGTTAAGGTTTAAGGAATTACTAGAAAGTGGTAATTTCTATATGTGGGAAATTTCTGAGTAAATGTGTAGGGCAAATGGCTAATGCACAAACCTTTAAAAACCCAGGCTCTTGGACATGTGTGGGATGTTGGCATAGTCCTGATTTGTAGCTCCTCAGGTAGAGCTTGTTTTACCACATTTGTGGACTTAAGATGTTTTATGATTTATCCCCACCCCTACAATAATTTCATTTTATTCCGTCTCTTGCAGTATTTCAGAATGGAGCTGATGAATGCTGAAAAACAGAGGAAGGAAAAGAAGGAATTTGAGCGAGCAAAGATGGACTTGGTAGGTCAGCTAAACTTCCTTAAAAGATACTGTTGGCTTTCGTTTCACACATTTGAATGCATAGTTTCAAGGGATCTGTGTTTAATGGTCTGTTTGAGAACAGCTTAGAGAAAGCTTTTGTTCATGTCCTGTGCATGTGTTAAGCTTTTCAAGTGTGGGCTGATGCTCAGCTCAAACACTTAATACGTTTATTTTTCTATAAATTTGCAAAGTCTTTTGTTACGTTCCCCAATTTGAAAGCTAATAGTAATTTCTGGAAAGGAATAGTTAAACTTGCTGTCTGTTATTCCTTTGTAGTTGGACTTGTGCAAATTGGATAGAGAGAGATGAAGAAAAATATTAGTATCTTCTTCTGATGTTTTTTTCCATGTTTGCAAAAATGGTACCTGAGAAAGGAAAACAATTTTTTCTATGATGTTATGCTTGATATTGCAGGGGGAATTCAATTATTCTGAAGAGATTCTCAATGGGGAAATGGCTCGCATAATCTACAGGGATGCTGCTCAGAAAATTAAAGGTGATTTAACATTTCTTGTAGTTACTCAGTAGGAAGATTGTCACCTTTAACTCGGCTCTCCAGCAGGTAATACAGATAGACTTAGCTCCAGTGTACACAGTAAGGTATTTTCAACTATACCATTTGTACAGTAGAACTTAGATAATGCCAAAATACAAAGTAATAGTGCTGATAGTTCTGATTTCATAACTATACTGTAGGCTGACACCTCTTCCAGTACAACAGCTTTTGGGTTGAAGTGGCACAGGTGCTGGGTTGGTTTGTTTAAAAAAAATCAAAGGGAGGACAGTTCAGAATTACACACCTTTTTTGCTTTGTTGTTTACTGAGCATTAGATTACACCTGATCAGCTAGCACTAGTGACAGAGAAGTAAGAATTCAGACTGACAATAAAACAGGCTAGATGATTTTAAATTAACCAGGCTTGGTAACATTCACCCATTTTATTGAGAGAATTGGGTAAAATAACTGCAAAGTAGTAGCAGATATCTTTGAGAATCCATGATAGATGGGGATATTTTGGAAGACAATGGGCAAAATATAACAACAACATTGAAAAATAGGGGGGGGGG
>NW_009259242.1:1967949-1976190 GCF_000687185.1 Egretta garzetta | reverse complement strand
GGGGGGGGGGGGGGAAAGACATTAGAGGAAATAACAGAAAGAGTTGGCTTAATTCAAATTCCTGGAGAAATGCTGGAATAAATAGGTATACAAATGATTTGTAAGCACCTAAAAATAAGGAGGTGAGTAATGGCTGATAGGCATTCAGAGTGAACTAATTACGTCAAATCGTGTCACTTAGCATTTTCGTAGATAAGTTACAGTACAAAATGGATGGATATAATTCATTGACATATACTGTGTGCAGCTTTGGAGAGGTCTATCCCAAGTGTGGAGCCTTCTGTGTTTTCATAGCAGACTCAAGTGAAGGAGTAGAGGAGATGCTGATTAAATTTGCAAGTAGAACCAAGCTGGAAGGATCTGTAAGCATGTCAGGACAGGACTAGTTTATCACTTTGGAGTCTGGAGTGTCCTGCCTCTTGTGGCCTTTTTTTGTAACTGGATAACATGAAGTTGTGAAGGCTGTAGTCAGACAATCAACATCCTAACACATATATATATATATGGCTTATCATATGAGTGGAACACTGAGATTTATGGAAAAGAAAAGGGTATCTATCTAGGCACTTAAATGTTATCTGTGTCTTGACAAAGGCTTGCAAAGATACAGAAATGAAAAGTGTGCAATGGATGTAATACTCCACTTGAAAGGGTTTTTTCTCCCCTTAAAATGTAGGTGTTGAGTTCCATCTGGCTGTGCTTTCTATTGCAAAGCTCTTTGATTTTACCCAAGATTTGCAAAAAGAAATTCTTGAAAGGTGAGTTGTGGCTTTGTGTTGTGGGGTTTTTTGTTTTGTTTTGTTTTTTAAGAAACATATTCTCGTAACTTCCTCTAATTTATAGTGGGTTGACAGATTAACAACTAAAGGCTGTTCCTCTAGGAAAATACAGTGTTAAGGCCTATGGGAAATCCTTTAAGAAAAACAAGATATGAGGCAAGCATGCTCTTTAGAAAAATACTTGTATCTAACTTCAGGAAAGGCTTTGAGAAACTGCTAAGAAAAATTGAGATAAAATGCAGTTATTGCTGAATAATTACTACACTTAGTTTCTGTAAATTTACTGCAGGAACTGTGGATTTTCCTAGTGTACTTTGTGGTTCTTTTGCATCTTTAGTTTCTCCAGTTGTTCCTCTCTCGAAAGAAAGATCTGTCTTGAAAGCTTCCTGTCTAGTTCATGCTGTTACTGGAGAATATCCACGTTAAATAAGAAACCAAAATAGGCTAACATTTT
The DNA here is from genome assembly GCF_000687185.1 of Egretta garzetta. Lineage (NCBI taxonomy): Eukaryota > Metazoa > Chordata > Aves > Pelecaniformes > Ardeidae > Egretta > Egretta garzetta. The sequence continues at coordinate 1,974,957 of NW_009259242.1, read as the reverse complement.
GTCTTTCTCTTGTGGAAACGTAAAGTGTTTTTTCTCTGGCATTTAGTTACTTAGAAATTAAGTACATTTCTATACCAGTATAACAACCCTTCTACACATACCCGCAAAAGAAGAATGGCAGTTGAGGGGTATTACAGACATGGTGTGTTTAGTTTGCAGGCCAAGTATGCTGATGATCCTCTTACATGGGACTACATGGCCCATCGTGAGCTGGAGCTCGGGTCCGTGCAGTCCACAAAACGCACCACAAAACAGATGAAAGTATCTGAAATGACCCAGAGAGAGGAACGGTGCTGTGCAGTCTTTGAAGAGGCTGTGAGAGCAGTCCCAACAGGTAAAATGTTCTGCCTGCATCTTAACCTTTTTTCCTGGTACTTTTGTATACTGTATACTGTGAAAGTTTTGAAGTAGGTGTTGGCAGGCTCTACCGTACCTAGGAGAAGGCAAGCAGGTTTTAGATGCTACCTTTTTGGGATCTATTTTATGTGTTATTTGGGTTATTTTTCAATGCATTTATGCTCTCAAAGGAGCTCCTTAACTGAAAGTGCTTTTTGTTGCTTCTTTGCTTTTATTAATGTGGCTTAATCATTGAGGAGAATAGAAGCCCACAGGTGAATAGAGGTTTGGGAGTTATAAATAGAGAAAATTTCCTGAATAAAGGAAACCCGTAGAACTCAAGTATATTTCTGGTCAGCTGTGAGTAAGCAACATTTCTGAGTTGCCAGTGGAGTGGATATCCAAATTCAACATCTGGCACTGTCCTTACTCTTAAAAAAGGCTGTAAAGGGACTATCTGTGGAGTGGACTCAAACTTGCTGCTCATACAGCCTTGGAAGTCAGGAAAAGAAGGATTTCCTCAACGGCCTGTGAGTGTCCTCACTCTTTCAGGCCTATTGAAAACTACAGGCACTGAACATAAATTGTGACAGCATATGCTGAAGCCTCAGCTGAACTAAGAGCTTGATGTTCTTTAGAAAGAGTTACTGTCTGCAGCTTATACTGGGAAGCCATTTTTACATGTCAATGTTAATAAAGGTAGAGCCTCTTTTATAATACAACATTTTAAAAACAAAGTTGGCATTAACACTTAGTGCTTGAATTCTCTATATTCCTAAAAGAGAAATATTCGTACTTAGTCTTGTGATTCTGTAAAGTGTGATATTATGCCTTTGATTTTTCAGAGGACATGTGGAAATGCTACATCACTTTTTGCTTAGAGAGATACAACAGGAAAACCAACAGTGAAGAACTAAAGCAAAAGGTAAAGCTTATTAGGAAGCTGTAGTAACAGATCATCCCTGTTTTTACTGACTTATGTAATCTATCAGACAAGGGGCAAATATATTTTGACATTTTATCAGAAATACTTACCCGCGGCCATCATTAAAAATAATTTTGTTTTCATCTGAGGGAATCTCTTTTACTCTCAAGCTCACATGTCGCCTGCCTGAACATGAATAACTTGGACATGAACCAGCCTTGTCAGTAAAGTACAGTGACCTCTTTGGATGGAATTTAAGAGTGCAAACTTGTTAATGTTCTCTGACAGTCCTGCAAATTGTGCTTCTTCAAAGAAAAGGATGAATTAAAATGATTCTTGCAAATAAGTCTGGGTAAAGTTTGGTGCTGGCATATGGGCACCTTAATTATGCATCTATGCTTGAATGTGACTCGGTGAGTTTAACTAATCATCCTGTGCAGTTTGGTTCCCTTTTGAAACAGTAAAAGACATTGCTATGTTGTTCTTTTCCCCCCTAAGGAAGAAGGGTAATTCAAATGCTCAAACTTCCCTTTTATTTTGGAATGTATGCAGGTACCTAAAGCATTAGATATGTAACTTTTATTGAATTTCAGTGACATGTTGATACACTAATCCACTGGGCTTCTTGTAATGCTGGGATCAAGTATATGCAGGAATAATGCTTATTTTCTTTACTTTTTCTTCTCTGTTGGTTCTAGAGGCTGGAGAGGACACTGAGTGTGTTTAGCAAAGCCCATGAGTCCAGCTTGCTGCCAGAAGCTCTCTATAAGCAGTGGGTAAGAGTTGGCATGGAAAAATAGATTGTGAGACTGTCCTGCATTGCTTGTGTGCCTATCTTTTACCATTTTGAGTAGATAGAAAGGCTCTACTTTTTAACACAGTATTAAAAGTCTCTTGTCTCTGTCTCTGCTGGGTTTTAGCTTCAACTATTACTGGAGTCGAACCTCTCTGAGAAGGCTGTGGAGGTGGCAGAAGCCGCAACTAAGCGCTTCAGCCTTTCAGTGGAAACATGGCAGATGAGGCTGCAGGTGCTGATCCAACAGAAGAGTGACGATGTGACCCAGTGTTTTGAAGAAGCCATTAAGCATGTGAAATCTAAGGTCTGTGCTGGTTTTATGGATTTGCATGCATTAGTCTTAGACAGGAAACCTTCAATATTTATTTATTACAAGGCATTCAAAGTCCCTAACCATTTTTAAGGTCAAAAAGAAGAACTTGACATTTCACATGCACATTGCATTCAGGAGCATAAGGAAATTGCAAATTCACTTCATACTCACAGTTTTAAAGTCTGAATGCTCACAGGTGACATTCTGCATACTCTTCTAGCAGTCAGCTGGTATTCTTTGTGTCCTACTTGAAAAATGTGTTTCCTTTTCACTGTCCTGATACATTGTCTGCATGTGTGGTATTTCAAGCCTTGAATTAGCTATGTGCTCTCTTACTGGTCCATGTCAAACCCTGGGCACAAGGAGTGAGGAGAGGAAACAAGGAGGTGATGGTTTCTTTCCTCCTTGCTGTTCTTGGAAGTTAACCTCTGTACTGCAGTGTTCGGTGATGCAGAAGAACTTGTCTCTCATCCTTGGCAACGTGTTCTGCAGCTGTCCAGCAAAGTAGTACTTGTCCTGTAAGTGAGGAAGGAAACAAGAAGTGTTTTCAGTGTGCAGTCCAAAGGTGTCTTTCTAAGAGCTATGTCTAAAGGACATTTTTTTATGGTAGCTATAATACAGAACCTGGTGGATGTGTTGCTGTCTGTTTCTATAAATTGGGGTCACTGTATTTCAATCATTTGATTTATCTGCTTACCTTGTAGGGCACTTTGCCATTATGGACCCTTTGGGTGGAATGGAGTGAAGGCACAAACAGCAAGGAAGACACAGAAGCTCTATATCAGGTACTTGTCTAATAGAAATCTACTTTTTATGACAACGTGAAAATAGACGGGAACAATGTATATGGATGGAACATGTAACAAATGCTTTATACTGCAGTTCCTTCATGGATGTGTTGATACCCAAAAATTTCAAGTAAAACTGTGTATGTTACCAAAAATCAGTTGGACACAGGCTCATAAGCACAGATATTGTCCCCATGCTTATAAGACATCCAGATGTTTGTAAGCACAACCAGTGATGGACTCTTCTTTTACTTTGTTGTCTAGAATTTTTGCTCTGTTTTCAGATTTCTGTCTGAATATGGAAAAGAGAATTTTCCAATCTATGTGAAAACATCAGCCTTCTTACAGAAAACTCAGGAACAAAGCTGGGACTTTAATCTCACTGTAAAGCCCCTAAATAGCTTAGGGCAAAACATTTCCTCTTTGCCTGGCATGTTGGTTTCCCCCTCCCCCCCATATACAACACAGAACGCATATTTCAGGTGGAAGCTTGAATTCAGTTGTTTGTAGAGCATTGTGAAACTCTTCATGAAAGATCTTAGGGAAATGGCAGTTGCCAGCTGTATGGAATATTGGATGAAACACATATTTGAGGTTACATCTAACATTTTAATATGAAAAATACTGGATGTTACCTAATGCTGCCTTTCAGACGTCATTTGGGGTGCTTTTGTCCAGTACTTTTATTTCACTTACACGATCTGCTTTATGTCAGATGCGTAACTAGGGAGAAGGTACCATTTGGTTTCTTCTCCCTTGCTGCCTTTTAATTGTAGTTTGTGCTTGGTTTGGTTTTTTTTGGTTTTGTTCTTCTTTTCTTTTAAAGACTGGACTTACAGAAATGGTGGTTATAAGAAAGTTAAAAGAGTATTTACCAGGTGACATAAAACCTTCAAACATGATTGTTCTAGGGCATATGTTAAAAGGCTTGACATCTAAAGTTACTTATGTTTTTACTTCAGCCTGAGTGAAAATCGTCCACTTTCACTTGACTTCTTCAGGAAGATGATCCAAATAGAAAAGGAGCAAGTAAGTTGTTGAATATCCAATTAGTGCCTTGTATTTGTAAAATCTACTTCTAATTTTGGATTTAAATAGGAAACAGAGGGCTTATGAGTAGTGTCATTAGTTTGTGATCAGTTCATATTTGTCTTCTGAAGTAGATTCAATACAAATAATACAAAACCAAGTTCCATGGTAACTAATCTTCGGCAGTGTGCGTGTAATTACCATGACTCTTTTTCTTTGTAAGAGTCTAATCAAGCTGCAGATTTGCTTCTGTACAAAATAAATGGCCTTTTAACCTTCCCTTGTTAGGAATCCTGCAAAATGCTTCATCTGAGAGAATACTATGAACGTGCCTTGAGAGAGTTTGGTTCAACAGATTCTGGTAAGGGGATTTTATTTATTTATTCATTCAGTGCTGCCTCTTTTATTTGCATCCATTTCAAAAGGTAGCTGTTTGTTCTGCCCTTGTGATTGCTGTCATGCAGAGTGGAGCTTATTTCTTCCGTGCCATTAAGTGCATGACATTCTGCAGCGACCCTTCACTTTCAGTCCAGGGTTGTTCACAGTGGGATGGCTTCAGCAGAACTACTAGCAAATAAAGTTTTGACAGTGGCTGGCATAAGAGATGTGTATCACCTTTAATTTGAATTTGCAAACAGTATGGAGCTGTGTTTTTATAATCAAGATTTCTGCAGTATTCCTTTTAAGAAAGTAAACAGCTCAATTATTGCTGCGTTATTTCTTAAGATATCACTGTTCCAGCTGGGACTAGAACCCAGGCTTTTGGCCCTCAAAGGGCAGGCAGGGGGTTGTAGTTCCACATTGTGTTAACATGGACACTTGCAAAAAGAGAGTTTCTAGGTTAGGTTTGGTATGTTTGTTAAGTAATATCCCAACCAAAATCTAAACAGAACTTCTGTTTTTCTTTTAAGATCTCTGGCTGGACTATATCAAAGAGGAGTTAAGTCATCCCCAAGGCAAACCAGAAAACTGTGGGAGCATTCACTGGCGAGCTATGAAGATGTTGCAGGGAGACCTGGTGGAAGACTTTATTTCCAAATATACTTTATTGCAAACTGGACATTTATGAAAAACTATAAATAGTTACAACATGACAGTGTGGATTTTTTGTACACAGGTAAATACATGCCTGGATCATATTAAAGCGTACCTTCTTTACATTCTTGCCTATGTGTGTGTGTGTGGGGGGGGGAAATCATCTGCCCCATTGCAGTTGTTTCCAGTGTTGCTTCTGCCGGTGGCAAGTTCAAGTGCACAGTTAGAGGAGAAAGCAAAGGCAGCTCTGAGGATGTCCTTTGTTGAGATTTCTGAGAGCAAACTTGTCCTCCTGCCTAAACATTCAGATGGTATAGTTAAAATGCATCAGCTTTTACACTCTGGAAAGTTAATACTACAGCACATCAAAGCAGAAAAACCAACCAAACAATGGAAACTACACCTGTGGGAGATCTGTGTATCTTGAATAATGAAAGTGGAACACTGGAGAAACAATCTGTAAATTGATGGTATTTATTGTTTCCTAGCCTTGAAGTCATCTGTAATCCTCTTTTCAAAAACAAAGCCAATCTCTGCAACCACCTTGCACTGGTGTTTGCATCCTAAGCTGTAATTCTGAGAGTGACTATGAAATGCAGAGGTGAGCTGAGATCTGTTACAAATGTCCCTGATGTGACAGTAGAAAGTTCTGATCCACACTTCAACTGTCTGTCCACAATGCCTGAAAAATGGGTAACAGTTTTGTTGAGACTGTGCTATCCGCAGCTGTTTGCAGAGCCACATTTTCCCATATCAAACTCATTAACTCAGTATAAATGCTATCCTCAGACCAATAGAGGATAACTAAGGAAAGTATAGGAACATGCAGCAATAGTTCCTTTGTCTAATTTCCCTGTGACTGAATGGTAACATAATGACAATACAGAGAAATACTTCTTTAAGAAGATTTTTCACAGTAGAAACTGCACTTCTCTCAAGCAATGAATTCCAGTAACCTTTGGCTAGCTGGAAACAAGGTTTGGAGCAACAGCCTGTTAAGACTGCTCCTTCTGCAACATCTGAAGTACGTCCTGCTTTGTCTTTCCCAAGCTTTCAGCCAGGCCATCTTCCATGTCCCCACTAGTTCTCACCTGTCTCCTGTCTGCTGTTGTGCTTTCCCCCCAGTAAATCACTCTTGCACCCTGTCTGCCTTTTATGTTATTCCCTCCCCTGAGCCACTTCTCTTGCTTCTTCAGTTGCTTCTTCAGTTTCACAACAAAAAGATTTTTAAGTGCAAAGGTTGGATTTGGGGAATTGCTTTAAGTCTAGCAAAGCTGGTAAGGCTGTCATTTCTGAAAGTGGGCCCATTTTCTTTACCTGTTCTGATTCTTTATAGAACTTTGCCACTCATGTAACTATTTGCAGCACCATTGGGCGATACACATTTCCTAAAAGCACCAGCACCCGCCAGGTCTGTCCCGTACAGATCTCTTAATGCTTTCTCTGAGCATGCTTCTAGCGCGAGGCCTAAAGGACACTGTTCTCTTTTGGCAAGATTAAAAAGCCACAGAGCCTGGGGAGGCATTGATATTCAAAACTTTGAGTGTAAAGGTGTTTTCTCAAAGCTCTGATGTCTGTATTTCTCTGCCTTTTTTTCTCTAGTTGTATTAATTGCTTGTTTCTGCCCTCAAGTCAGACTGTTTTCCTCTCTCACTGGATGCAATTTCCAGTAGCAATGAAAGAAGTTTTTATGTGTTCAAAAAGTGCAGACAGCGGTGGGCTCTGCGGGCTGAGGGATGCGGGAGGCTGCGGCTTTGCGCGCAGCGAGGCTGAAGCGGGAGAAGCT